>NC_132796.1:67563069-67869597 GCF_048418805.1 Vulpes vulpes
ATGTTTAACTTTCAGAGAATAAGCAGAAAGTGTGTTAGCAAAATTAAGTTCTTGTTGATATGTTTTTAAACCTTTTTGTTTTTTTCTTCAAATTTTTATTTAAATTCAAGTTAGTTAACATAGAGTATACTATTGGTTTTAGGAGTAAAATTCAGTGATTCATCACCAACACACAATACCCAGTACTCAACATGACAAATGACCTCCTTGATATCTAACAAGCATCTAGCCCATTCCCCACCCACCTCCCCTCTATAACCCCTCACTTTATTCTCTATCTCTAAGAATTTCTTATGGTTTGTTTGTTTCCCTGTCTCTCCCTCTCTCTCTTTTTTTTTTTCCTCTCCCATATGTTCATCTGTTTTGTTTCAATTCCACGTGAGTGAAATCATAGGGGAATGACTTGTTTCACTTAGCATAATACACTCTATCTCTATCTACATCATTGCAAACGGCAAGATTTCATTCTTATTGATGCCTGAGTAATATTTTATTGTGTATCTATACCACATCTTCTTTATGCATTCATCAGTCAATGGACATATGGACTCTTTCCATAGTTTGTTTTTAAGTCTTTTTTTTTTAATAAATTTATTTTTTATTGGTGTTCAATTTACCAACATACAGAATAACACCCAGTGCTCATCCCGTCAAGTGCTCCCCTCAGTGCTTGTCACCAATTCACCCCCACCCCTGCCCTCCTCCCGTTCTACCACCCCTAGTTCGTTTCCCAGAGTTAGGAGTCTTTATGTTCTGTCTCCCTTTCTGATATTTCCCACACATTTCTTCTCCCTTCCCTTCTATTCCCTTTCACTATTATTTATATTCCCCAAATGAATGAGAACATACACTGTTTCTCCTTCTCCGATTGACTTACTTCACTCAGCATAATGCCCTCCAGTTCCATCCATGTTGAACAAATGGTGGGTATTTGTCGTTTCTAATGGCTGAGTAATATTCCATTGTATACATAAACACAATCTTCTTTATCCATTCATCTTTCGATGGACACCGAGGCTCCTTCCACAGTTTGGCTATTGTGGACATTGCTGCTAGAAACATCGGGGTGCAGGTGTCCCGGTGTTTCATTGCATCTGTATCTTTGGGGTAAATCCCCAAGAGTGCAATGCTGGGTCGTAGAGCAGGTCTATTTTTAACTCTTTGAGGAACCTCCACAGAGTTTTCCTGAGTCTGCACCAGTTCACATTCCCACCAACAGTGCAAGAGGGTTCCTTTTTCTCCACATCCTCTCCAACATTTGTGGTTTCCTGCCTTGTTAATTTTCCCCATTCCTACTGGTGTGAGGTGGTATCTCATGGTGGCGTTGATTTGTATTTCCCTGATGGCCAGTGATGCAGAGCATTTTCTCATGTGCGTGTTGGCCATGTCTATGTCTTCCTCTGTGAGATTTCTGTACATGTCTTTTGTCCATTTCATGATTGGATTGTTTGTT
The DNA here is from genome assembly GCF_048418805.1 of Vulpes vulpes. Lineage (NCBI taxonomy): Eukaryota > Metazoa > Chordata > Mammalia > Carnivora > Canidae > Vulpes > Vulpes vulpes. Next base: position 67,564,523 of record NC_132796.1, read on the forward strand.
TCTTTGGTGTTGAGTTTAATAAGTTCTTTATAGATTTTGGAAACTAGCCCTTTATCTGATATGTCATTTGCAAATATCTTCTCCCATTCTGTAGGTTGTCTTTTAGTTTTGTTGACTGTATCGTTTGCTGTGCAAAAGCTTCTTATCTTGATGAAGTCCCAATAGTTCATTTTTGCTTTTGTTTCTTTTGCCTTTGTGGATGTATCTTGCAAGAAGTTACTGTGGCCAAGTTCAAAAAGGGTGTTGCCTGTGTTCTCCTCTAGGATTTTGATGGAATCTTGTCTCACATTTAGATCTCTCATCCATTTTGAGTTTATCTTTGTGTATGGTGAAAGAGAGTGGTCCAGTTTCATTCTTCTGCATGTGGATGTCCAATTTTCCCAACACCATTGATTGAAGAGACTGTCTTTCTTCCAATGGATAGTCTTTCCTCCTTTATCGAATATTAGTTGACCATACAGTTCAGGGTCCACTTCTGGGTTCTCTATTCTGTTCCATTGATCTATGTGTCTGGTTTTGTGCCAGTACCACACTGTCTTGATGACCACAGCTTTGTAGTACAACCTGAAATCTGGAATTGTGATGCCCCCTGCTATGGTTTTCTTTTTTAAAATTCCCCTGGCTATTCGGGGTCTTTTCTGATTCCACACAAATCTTTAAATTATTTGTTCTAACTCTCTGAAGAAAGTCCATGGTATTTTGATAGGGATTGCATTAAACGTGTAAATTGCCCTGGGTAACATTGACATTTTCACAATATTAATTCTGCCAATCCATGAGCATGGAATATTTTTCCATCTCTTTGTGTCTTCCTCAATTTCTTTCAGAAGTGTTCTATAGTTTTTAGGGTATAGATCCTTTACCTCTTTGGTTAGGTTTATTCCTAGGTATCTTCTGCTTTTGGGTGCAATTGTCAATGGGATTGACTCCTTAAGTTCTCTTTCTTCAGTCTCATTGTTAGTGTGTAGAAATGCCACTAATTTATGGGCATTGATTTTGAATCCTGCCAAGCTACCAAATTGCTGTAAGAATTCTAGCAACCTTGGAGTGCAGGCTTTTGGGTTTTCTATGTAGAGTATCATGTCATCGGCAAAGAGGGAGAGTTTGACTTCTTCTTTGCCAATTTGAATGCCTTTAATGTCTTTTTGTTGTCTGATTGCTGAGGCTAGGACGTCCAGTTGTATGTTGAATAGCAGTGGTGAGAGTGGACATCCCTGTCTTGTTCCTGATCTTAGGTGAAAGGCTCCCAGTGCATCGCCATTGAGAATGATATTTGCTGTGGGCTTCTCGTAGATGGCTTTTAAGATGTTGAGGAATGTTCCCTCTATCCCCGCACTCTGAAAGAGTTTTGATCAGGAATGGATGTTGTATTTTGTCAAATTCTTTCTCTGCATCTAATGAGAGGATCATATGGTTCTTGGTTTTTCTCTTGCTGATATGATGAATCACATTGATTGTTTTACGAGTGTTGAACCAGCCTTGTCTCCCAGGGATAAATCCTACTTGGTCATGGTGAATTATTTTCTTAATGTACTGTTGGATCCTATTGGCTAGTATCTTGTTGAGAATTTTTGCATCCATGTTCATCAGGGATATTGGACTTTAATTCTCCTTTTTGGTGGGGTTTTTGTCTGGTTTTGGATTTAAGGTGATGCTGGCCTCATAGAACGAATTTGGAAGTACTCCATCTCTTTCTATCTTTCCAAACAGCTTTAGTAGAATAGGTATGGTTTCTTCTTTAAACATTTGATAGAATTCCCCTGGGAAGCCATCTTGCCCTGGACTTTTGTGTCTTGGGAGGTTTTTGATGACTGCTTCAATTTCCTCCCTGGTTATTGGCCTGTTCAGGTTTTCTATTTCTTCCTGTTCCAGTTTTGGTAGTTTGTGGCTTTCCAGGAATGCGTCCATTTCTTCTAGATTGCCTAATTTATTGGCGTATAGCTGTTCATAATATGTTTTTACAATCGTTTGTATTTCCTTGGTGTTCGTAGTGATCTCTCCTTTCTCATTCATGATTTTATTAATTGGAGTCTTCTCTGTCTTCTATTTAATAAGGCTGTCTAATGGTTTATCTATCTTATTAATTCTTTCAAAGAACCAACTCCTGGTTCTGTTGATCTGTTCCACAGTTCTTCTGGTCTCGGTTTCGTTGAGTTCTGCTTGAATTTTAATTAACACTCTTTTCTGCTGGGTGTAGGATCTATTTGCTGTTTTTTCTCTAGCTCCTTTATGTGTAAGGTTAGCTTTTGTATTTGAGTTCTTCCTTTTTTTGAAAGGATGCTTGTATTGCAATGTATTTCCCCCTCAGGACTGCTTTTGCTGCATCCCAAAGATTTTGAACGGTTGTATCTTCATTCTCATTAGTTTCCATGAATCTTTTTAATTCTTCCTTAATTTCCTGGTTGACCCTTTCATCTTTTAGCAGGATGGTCCTTAACCTCCACGTGTTTGAGGTCCTTCCAAACTTCTTGTTGTGATTTAGTTCTAATTTCAAGGCATTATGGTCTGAGTATATGCAGGGGATGATCCCAATCTTTTGGTATCGGTTCAAACCCGATTTGTGACCCAGTATGTGGTCTCTTCTGGAGAAAGTTCCTTGTGCACTTGAGAAGAATGTGTATTCAGTTGAGTTTGGATGTAAAGTTCTGTAGATATCTGTGAAATCCATCTGGTCCAGTGTATCATTTAAAGCTCTCGTTTCTTTGGAGATGTTGTGTTTAGAAGACCTATCGAGTATAGAAAGAGCTAGATTGAAGTCACCAAGTATAAGAGTATTATTATCTAAGTATTTCTTCAGTTTGGTTATTAATTGGTTTAAATATTTGGCAGCTCCCACATTCGGGGTATATATATTGAGGATTGCTAAGTCCTTTTGTTGGATAGATCCTTTAAGTATGAGATAGTGTCCCTCTTCATCTCTCACTACAGTCTTCCGGGTAAATTTTAGTTTATCTGATATAAGGATGGCTACCCCTGCTTTCTTTTGAGGATCATTTGAATGGTAAATGGTTCTCCAACCTTTTATTTTCAGGTTGTAGGTGTCCTTCTGTCTAAAATGAGTCTCTTGTAGACAGCAAATAGATGGGTCCTGCTTTTTTATCCAGTCTGAAACCCTGCGCCTTTTGATGGGGTCATTAAGCCAGTTCACGGTCAGAGTTACTATTGAATGATACGAGTTTAGTGTCATCATGATATCTATTCAGTCCTTGTTTTTGTGGATTGTTCCACTGAACTTCTTCTTAAAGGGGAATTTTAAGAGTCCCCCTTAAAATTTCTTGCAGAGCTGGTTTGGTGGTCACTGATTCTGTCAGTTCCTGCCTGTCTTGGAAGATCTATATCTCTCCTTCCATTTTGAATGAGAGCCTTGCTGGATAAAGTATTCTTGGTTACATGTTCTTCTCATTTAGGACCCTGAATATATCCTGCTAGCCCTTTCTGGCCTGCCAGGTCTCTGTGGAGAGGTCTGCTGTTACCCTAATACTCCTCCCCAAAAAAGTCAGGGATTTCTTGTCTCTTGCTGCTTTAAGGATCTTTTCTGTATTTTTGGAATTTTTAAGGTTAACTATTAAATGTTGAGGTGTTGAACGGTTTTTATTGATTTTAGGGGGGGATCTCTCTATTTCCTGGATCTGCATGCCTGTTTCCCTTCCCAGATTAGGGAAGTTTTCAGCTAGGATTTGTTCAAATACATATTCTAGACCTCTGTCCCTTTTGGCGCCCTCAGGAACCCCAATTAATCGTAGGTTTTTCTTCCTCAGGCTGTCGTTTATTTCCCCTAATCTATCCTCATGGTCTTTTAATTATTTCTCTCTTTTTTCCTCAGTTTTCCTCTTTGCCATCAACTTGTCTTCTATGTTTCTCCCTCATTCTTCAACCTCGTTAACCCTCATTGTTGGGACTTCTAGTTTGGATTGCATCTCATTCAATTGATTTTTAATTTCTGCCTGATTGGATCTAAATTCTGCAGTCATGAATTCTCTTGAGTCCTTTATGCTTTTTTCTAGAGCCACCAGTAGCTGTATAATCGTGCTTCTGAATTGGCTTTCTGACATTGAATTGTAATCCAGGTTTTGTAACTTGGGAGAGAGGACTGTTTCTGATTCTTTCTTTCGAGGTGAGGTTTTCCTTCTAGTCATTTTGCTCAGTGCAGAGTGGCCAAAAACAAGTTGTATTGGGGAAAAGAGAGAAAGAGCGGAGAGAAAAAAGGAAAGAAAAAAGAAAAAAGGAAGAAAAAAGGAAGAAAAAAAGGAAAAAAGAGAAGAAAAAGAGAAAGAAAAGGAAAAAAAGGGTGGGGGAAGCAAACAGAAATCAAAAAGCAAAGAAAAAAAAAGAAAGAAAAAGAAAATAGGAAAAAGAACACAGGGGAGTATCTTCTGTTTCTGTATAATTTAAGTCCCTTGACTTCCCCTGGAATTTGTCCCTCTCCTGGTCTTCTTGGGGAGGGGCCTGTTGTGCTGATTTTCAGGTGTTAGCACTTGGGGGAGCTGCTGTGCCCCCTACCTGGTGCAGGGCTCAGTGGGGGTTGTTTACCCCGTGAGGCCCCAGGAGGAACAGCCACAGTGGCTACGGCAGCTCTGAAAACCTGGATTCAGCCCCACAGTAACTCCGGTTTTCTCCATCTGCAGGGCCTGGAGGCTCCGGGGCGGGGCCGCTGATCTGCTCAGGTCGGGGCAGGAGCGTCCTTGCTGTCCTGTGCCCTCCAGGCCTCTGCCTGTGGGGTGGTGGGGGCGGATCCTGGGCTGTGTCCCGGCGCCTTGTGCTCCTGGGCCTGTGCTGTTGGATTCACTCTCCAGCCGCGCAGCCCCCTCTCCGCGGAGCTGCCGCCGGCTGGATCCCCTCTGAGCTGCTCCCAGAGCCGTGCCGCCCCCTCCGCAGGGAGATTCTTTCTCTGCGGTAGCCGCCACTGCCGAGTTGCTTCCGGAGCCGCCCAGCCCCCTCTGTGGAGCCGCCGCCCGAGCCCCTCCATGCTGCTCCGGGTCCCGCCGAGCTCTGCAGCCCTTAGGGAGCTCGGCGCATCTCCCCGGGGCGCAGTTCCTCTGTTACTGTCCCAGGGAGCCCGAGGGCATCCCCGCCTTTCTGGGGATCCTGCTCCAATTCCCCGGGAGGCCTTTCCGCGGGGAAGGTTGGTGCAGCTCCTGCTCCTCCGGGACGGGGCTCTCCTGTCCTGGGGACACTCGCCCCGGCCTCAGCCCGGCTCCTCGCGGGGCCCCTCCCCCTTGGATGCCTTTTGTTTCTTCATTTCTTCCCCCCTTCCCGGCCCCCCCCCCACCCCGTCTTCCTACCTTGATAGAAGCACGAACTCTTCTCACTGTAGCATTCCAGCTGGTCTCTCTTTAAATCTCAGGACGAATTCGTAGATTTTCAGGATGATTTGAAGGTTATCTAGGTAATTTGTTGGGGACAGGTGTTTTGGGGACCCCACTCTTCCACCATCTTGCCCCTCCCCCTGTTTTTAAGTCTTAAACAAAACTGCATACCTAGAGATTTGTCAGAACAAAATGGTGAAATAAAAGAGATGCAGTTCATTTTCTGAGAAAATTGTTATTGAGAGTTGACTTGACCAGTCCTAGTTGTGATCTATACGTCCCCATGTAGGGACAGCTGATTTACATTCTGCACAAGTCCTTATCTCCTGGTGAACTGGGCCTTTGAGTAGCATTTTATTTGCTCATTTGATTTGTTGAGAACAATAGGGCTCAACAAAGGACCACAGAAATGTATTCCCCATTCAGTATGTTAGACTTTTATTCAACCTTTTCTAAAAGCACTGGCAACTCAGTTTATTCATCTTCTGTAGTCAGTGAAACTGATTGAGGAAAAAATATCTCTTTCATATATATCACTTTGGTGCAGCTATAATTTCTGATGCATGTGCTCACCCTGAGACCTGCTATTAAAATGATTCTGGGGGAATGCACATTGACTCATACAACTAGCCATCCTATATACATTAAATAACCAAATTATGAGGAACACTTGTTTTTTTTTTTATTTATTTATGATAGTGAGAGAGAGAGAGAGGCGCAGAGACACAGGCAGAGGGAGAAGCAGGCTCCATGCACCGGGAGCCTGATTTGGGATTCGATCCCGGGTTTCCAGGACCGTGCCCTGGGCCAAAGGCAGGCGCCAAACCGCTGTGCCACCCAGGGATCCCCGAGGAACACTTGTTTAATTAATATCTAGATTCCGTTTTGTTTGGGTGATCTTGATGCTCTTAGCACTTGATATAACTTTTTGGTATTCAGATTTGCATGTCACTTTTATTTTTTCACTTTGTATACATAAAAGTCTTATGTTCTTACTAGTTTGAATTTTGATCATAGTGTCTTTGATTTGTAAGAAGAAATAATTTGGTTCAGCATCCAATGTATTATGGTCTGTTTCCCAATTACTTTTGCTTTTCAGCTCCATCTGGACACTGGAACATTAGATCATCTTGTTTTTGTTACTAACAGGAGACACTTAACTGTAACTTGCATATGTTATAAAACATATAGAAAAGGTTGCAAATTCCCAATGTTGTCCTCTATGTTTTAGTCCCCTACTGTTCAGACAATACTTCATACCAGTCTTGATAAACTAGCATTCTTAGGAAAGAAGTTTGTGATAGGTTGTTGTTTTGAGATATTGAAATGATATCTAATTATACATGGGGTATATTATTTATTTATTGAGTTTAGTGCCCCAAATTGTGTTCTATGGAGTATTGCTCCATGAGATGTTAAATTAATTTTTTTAAATCAAAAAAAAAGAGAAGATGTGTGTGTTGGAGGGAGGGTAGTGAGGTATGGATATGCTAGGTTAACAAAGATCAACAAGTATATTTACTGCAGAGTTTCTCCTGAGTTAATATTCTACTTTTAATGTAAAATATTATATTTTTATTATATATTTCTAATAGGAGCTGTGGTAGGAAATGTTCTCCAACTTATTTAGCCATTGTGTGTGTGTGAGTGTTTAATACCTTTTAATATCTCAAGCATGGTGCATAGTTTAGGAATAGGTGATGCATAAAGCATAGGTGAAATGGGGACAGGACAAAATTGTTAAATTCTTCTCCCTCTTCCTCTGCCTCTTCCCCGATGTGTGCACTCTCTCTCTCTCACTCTTGCTCACTCTCTTTCTCAAATAAATAAATAAAATCTTTTAAGAAATGCATTGGCAATAATACCCTTGAATATTGAATATAGGAAAGAACAGAATACTTTTAGCTACTATATAAATAAACAATATGTATTATATTATACCCAGGACTTTAGAACATTATAAAACTATGCATGAATGCAATCTGATTACTGCTAATTAGTAAGAAAGATGTTGCTTTCAGAACACAGGATCTATTTACACTAACATATAAACACTAAAAGGATTTTAAGTTTGTAAAATATTATTTGTTGTGTGAGTTACTTAAATCATTTTAAAGGTGTTTAACAATAGAATTAGTTAATCTGAGAATAAATCACAATGGCTAAACTTGAATACTTCTAGCAGCAATATTAAAAACGTGGGACTTCAATGAAACTGTGATTATGAAAGACCCTCATGTACAGCATAAAACGCTCTATGAAAAAAAAAACGCTCTATGAACGATTAATGAGAACAGAATAACACTGAAAAAGCTCAGATATATTGCTGGAAATGATTGCCCTAGTTCTGTAATTTCATTTTTTTTTTTTTTAGTTCTGTAATTTCAAATTGAAGTCACAGAGATTCCCATTGGGAAAAACACTAGTACATATCTCTGTGATAGTGTTCATCTCATGATTTTTTATTCCATTTTGATGGGTTTGTGACAGCACGATTCCTGCTGTCACTATTACTTGTGTTTATATAGCTATTTGCTTTTTAATGAAGGATGCCATTGCATATAAACACTGACATGAAGCTGTTTTTAGAAATTGCATTCTGGGGCGCCTGGGTGGCTCAGTGGTTGAGCATCTGCCTTCAGCCCAGGATCCTGGGATCGAGTCCCGCATCAGGCTCCCCATGGTGAGACTGCTTCTCCCTCTGCCTATGTCTCCACCTCTCTCTTTGTGTCTCTCAGGAATAAATAAATCAAATCTTAAAAAGAAATTGCACTCTGTATGTTGCTATAGTCATTGCAGTGTTGTACATAGTTTTCTATCAATAGAGAGATTAAGATTATGTTTCTTAGTGTATTGATTAGTATAGGTTTTTTTGTCATAAAAAGACCTAACATTATTTTTATTTGTACTTGTTTTCAGTGGTTTACACTTTCAAGAAGAAATAGGGAAGTAGGCAATATGATGTTGCTGAAACATACCTTGATAGAAGAATAGTCCTCCTAGAGGATTGGGCAGAGGAAGAAACTAGTATGCAGAAAGTGGGAGGACATCATATTCACCATAGTCCAAGAGTCATAAAGAAAACATCCCAAGTCAATAGGCATTATCTCTCCTAAGCTGAGCTGAGGCAGAAGAGATCCCAGGCTGAGAAAATATTCATAGATTAAGAAGCAAGAAGGCAGGGAGCTGTCACTAGAGCAGACTAGCCAGTTTTTCTGTTTTTCTGAATAGTGTTTTTCTCACTTGGAGATGCTGTTAACAACCTTATGCCCAGTGGCATTTTAAAGTTGCTGTCTAGCTGCAGAAAGGTTTTTCTGTAAAATAAATTGAACAAGGTTGAATAGAGAGTATATAAAAAAGAAGCTTCAAGAGACCTGATGTAATTACAGTGTTCTAGCCAAGTGTCACTGAAGGCATTTCTGATCACATACAGACTAGCAATACACTCAACCCCACTACTCCTTCTCTCCTTTTTCCTCCCTCTCTCTTTCTCTGGTTAGAAAACATTACCAAGCTAGTTAGCCAAGGAACCAGGAAGTAATGGCAGAAATACATAAGGCAGAATTCAACATAGCTCTCTTTGGCCCCCAGAGTTGCATCAAGGGATGGGGCCCTTGGTGGTGGGAGGAAGTGATGGTAAGTAGCAGTATTCCTGCTGTCCCCTTACTGTAAGCTGTCTCTGTCTCTGGAAAGTTCAGTTCTTGCTATACCACTGCTCTTTTTCACACACATCTATCATTACCATTCAGAAAGCATTTTTACAATCTATGCATTCTCATTTAATGGAGTATTTACAAACACTGGGCTTTCCTCATCACTGAACCAAATTCAGCCTTACTGGTACCAAGACCATGGGCTCTGTCTGGAGGAAGATAAAAAGCATCACTACCTTTTATCCTGGACCAATGCCTCTTTCTCCACTTCCCTGCAATCACTTTATCATACCTCTCCTGTCCACATGCACATACACTCTCTGATAACCTTTTATCTGGATGATTATGATACTACCTTATTTTTTGGAGCACTACAGTCACAGATCTATTTCCTCATGGGCATTTTGCATTTATTAACGTAGCTTCATGGAAGCACCTATAAACATAAACACTTGCTTTAGAGCTTTATACTCTACCTCAAAGAAAGTGACTTCCAGCTATGTATCTGAAGTAGAAATGGAAGACTTTCCATACCAAAGGGACACTTAACAAAGGCTGAGAAGTAGAAAAACCTGAAAGTTAAGTAACCGTGAATTGGTATATTTAATTGGATTATTGGCTGGATAAAAATACTTTGAATAAGAGAGTATGAAATAAGGTTGGAAATGTCCATTGAGACCAGCTTCTTCAGAGTCTTCAGTGCCTAAGTAAGAAGCTTTTATTATATGTATAAATAAGGTGAGTAGAGACTCACTGTGAGGGGGAAGACGTGAAGAAAAAACCAGTATTGACCAAAATGACCTTGCCAGTTATAGACTTCTCACCATAGGAAGCTAGAATTTTATCCCTGTAAGATAGAACTAATCATAAGTACAGAGAGAGAAAAATGTGAAGAACGTTTGTGCAAAAGCTAGGAGTGTTCACTAGCCTTTCAGGTTTAATGCTTCTGTCCCATTTGGCAAACCAGCTTTGCCCTTGGTCTGAAACAGTCTTGCCCTTTGTCATGAAGAGAATCTCTTTTGTGAAAGAATGATAGCAATCTTTTATGAAAATTAAATAATCAGTTGATTGGAAGAAGATTATAATAAGTGTGATTTATAAGCAAGAGATTCTTGCCTAATAAGATTTTGAAGCCATGTAAAGATTTTCTTTCTATTTTTTCTTAATATTTACAAAGCTTGCATATTCGGCCTGAAAAGAAACTAAAATAAGAATTAGCTATATAAATTTCATTACCACATATTGACTGTTAATTGTAAGAATGCATTATCAAAGACTAGACTGATATTTCTCAACCTCATTTACAAACTGATTATTTCTACCTAGTACTTTTACTCCAGCCATTGAGAGACTGGGCACTAGAGTAGTATTTGTGGCTTGAAGGGCAGATCGTATAGATTCTCCAAGCATAGCTTAACAAGTCTCAGAGATAGTATTTTCATCTAGTTCTCAACAGGTTTTGATATTAAAAGGAATCATTTTCAAACAGTGTCACTACTGTCTAAACACTAATTAGTTAGACATACATATTAGAAATGATTTTTAAAAAGACTGAGAGGCAAGGTTTTAAAGAAATAGAATGACTTACGCCTAAATCACATACCTTCCTAATTAAACTAAACAGTATTTCATTACTACTTAACCTACTCTGGTTTTATAGACTGACCTTAACTCACTTCTGGGTCAGAAGTCTTCCCACACTGTGCTTATTATGTCCTCTACTATTTGAAGTGTCAATGATGCTATAATCTCCAAATACTGCCACTTTGGTTTGTTTGCTATACTCCAATTTCCCTTCACTTCTCTACCATCTACAGGGCATATGTGTTTAAAAAAAAAAAAAACTCTCCTAGCAGATTTTTATTCAACATTTCTTTTATCGGTGGCTTGCTCAATTTTACTTTAGACCCAGTTTTCATTGATGCATTCTCAAGGTTTAAATAATAATGAAGCACCTGTCACATGTAATATTTTCTGATTCAGCATAAGCTTTAGCAGTAAGGTAACTTTGTCAAAGAATAACCTAAAGGAATTGTAGTTACACTTTTCAAAGGATTTTCCTCATGTTACTATATAAAATAGCATAAAATGCTATTTCAACAATGGTATTTCTCTGAATCTCCTTATACCTACCAGAATGTTTCTCAGCAACTTTTTTTATGTCTACCAAAAAAGTGCTACATTTAGAAACTGGTCAGTTATTCCATGAAGAACAGTTTCTAAACATAGCACTTTTTTGGTAGACTCCTAACTCTGGGAAACAAACTAGGGGTGGTGGAAGGGGAGGAGAGCGGGGGGTGGGGGTGACTGGGTGGTGGGCACTGAGGGGGGCACTTGACGGGATGAGCACTGGGTGTTGTTCTGTATGTTGGCAAATTGAACACCAATAAAAAATAAATTTATTATTTAAAAAAATAATAATACGCCAAAAAACACAAACTCTAAAAGGAAAATTGATAAAATAATCAAAATTTTAAAAAAAGAAACTGGTCACTTCTTAACCATTATCACAGATTAAACAAAGCTGCAGATAATCTAAGATTGTATTTCCTCTTATGGGGGATCTCTATGAGTCCTTGAGAGAGAGCTACTTGGTGAAGAAACTCAGGAAGCAGTTTTAGGGCCCAAGGCATGGTAAATTCACAAACCTGTTTCTCCTCTGCCAATTCTAATCTTTATGTAACAAGAAAGTTGCTGGACAAGCAGTCATGACCATCCTGGAGTGAAAAAGAGAAAGGAAAGAGATGTAAAGGAAAAGAAAAGGTTAGGCTGATGTTCTATTCCTAAAGAATGCCAGACAGAAATTTAGAGATATCTTCACTATACTGCTTTACCTGGTCTCCTCCTAGATTAACTTAATGATTTACAAGACAAATGAGACTGCCTCATTCTGAAGCTGCAGAGGGACAAAACTGCCACTAAAGAATCAGCCTGATACGTCATTTGCAAATATCTTCTCCCATTCTGTAGGTTGTCTTTTAGTTTTGTTGACTGTATCCTTTGCTGTGCAGAAGCCTTTTATCTTGATGAAGTCCCAATAGTTCATTTTTGCTTTTGTTTATTTTGCTTTCGTGGATGTATCTTGCAAGAAGTTGCCGTGGCCAAGTTCAAAAAGGGTGTTGCCTGTGTTCTCCTCTAGGATTTTGATGGAATCTTGTCTCACATTTAGATCTTTCATCCATTTTGAGTTTATCTTTGTGTATGGTGAAAGAGAGTGGTCTAGTTTCATTCTTCTGCATGTGGATATCCAATTTTCCCAGCACCATTTATTGAAGAGACTGTCTTTCTTCCAGTGGATAGTCTTTCCTGCTTTGTCAAATATTAGTCGACCATAAAGTTGAGGGTCCACTTCTGGATTCTCTATTCTGTTCCATTGATCTATGTGTCTGTTTTTTGCCAGTACCACACTGTTCTGATTTAGTTCTAATTTCAAAGCATTATGGTCTGAAAATATGCAGGGGACAATCCCAGTCTTTTGGTATCAGTTAAGACCTGATTTGTGGTCAAACCACAAATTCATACTGGTCTTAACCAGTATGTGGTCTATTCTGGAAAAAGTTCCATGTTCCCTTAAGAAGAATGTATATTCAGTTGTGTTTGGATGTAAAGTTTTGTAAATATCTGTGAAATCCATCTGGTCCAGTGTATCATGTAATGCTCTTGTTTCTTTGGAGATGTTGTGCTTAGAAAATCTGTCAATTGCAGAAAGCCCTGTATTCAAGTCTCCCAGTATATGTGTAATATTATCTATGTCTTAACCTTGGTTATTAATTGATATACTTGGCAGCTCCCACATTAGGGGCATAAATATTCACGATTGTTAGGTCCTCTTGTTGGATGGATCATTTTCGTATGATATAGTGTCCCTCATCATCTCTTACTACAGTCTTTGGGATAAGCTTTAATTTATCTGATATGAGGATGGCTACCCCAGCTTTCTTTTGAGGACCATTTGAATGGTAAATGGTTCTCCAACCTTTTATTTTCAGGCTGTCGGTGTCCTTAGGTCTAAAATTAGTCTCTTGTAGGCTGCAAATGGATGGGTTTTGCTTTTTATCCAGTCTGAAACCCTGAGCCTTTTGATGGGATAATTTAGCCCATTCACGTTCAGAGTTACTATTGAAAGAAATGAATTTAGTGTCATCATAATACCTGTTCAGTTCCGGTTTTTGTGGATTGTTTCCTTGGACTTCCTCTTTCTTTTACAGAGTCCTCCTTAATATTTCTTGCAGAGCTTGTTTGGTGGTAACATATTCTTTCATTTTCTGCCAATCTTGGAAGCTCTTTATCTCTCCCTCCATTATGAATGAGAGCCTTGCTGGATAGAGTATTCTTGGCTGCATGTTCTTCTCATTTAGGGCCTTAATATATCCTGCGTGCCCTTTCTGGCCTGCTAGGTCTCTGTGGATATGTGTGCTGTTAATCTAATATTTATCCCTGTATAAGTTAAGGATCTCTTGTTTCTTGCTGCTTTAAGGATTTTCTTTTTATCCTTGGAATTTGCAAGTTTCACTATTGAATGTCAAGGTGTTAAAAGGTTTTTATTGATTTTAGTGGGGGGATCTCTCCATCTCCTGGATCTGAATGCCTGTTCCACTCCCCAAGATAGGGAAGTTCTCAGCTATGATTTGTTCAAATACCCTTTCTGGTCCTCTTTGCCTTTCAGCACCATCTGGAACCCCAAGTAAATGTAGATTTTTCTTTCAAGGCTGTCATTTATATCTCTTAACCTCTTCTCATGATCTTTTGATTTTTTTTTTCTCGTTTTTCCTCAGCTTCCTTCCTTGCCATCAACTATGTCACACACTCGTTCTTCTACCTCATTAACCCTAGTCATTAGGACCTACAGTGTGGAGTGCATCTCATTTAATTGATTTTTAATTTTGGCCTGATTAGATCTAAATTCTGCAGTCATGTGTATTAGCATAATTATGCATTGATGTGTATCTGTAAAATGTATATGTGGTTTACATATTTTTCTCAAAAGAGGGCTTGTATGTATATGTATGTATGTACATTTCATGTATATATTATGACAAGATTTCTCAGCAATAATACTATTGAGACTTTGTATTGGATAATTAGTTGTTGTGGGGTTCTGTCCTGTATATTGTATGGTATTTAGCAACATATCTGGTTTAAATCACAAGATGCCAGTAAATCCTTCCATTGCCCCCCTGTGTGGCAGTTAAAACGTGTCTATACATTGCTACATGTCCCCTGGGGGCAGCATGTCCTCTACCCTTGCCCTAGTCGAGAACCACTGATATAAGAGAAGGTGTTAGATGGATGGATGGGTAGATAGATGGATAGATGGATGGGGTCGTAGTGAATGCTGGTTTGTTGTTATATTGTGATTAAAAGCTTTATCTATAACAGGATCTATTTATGTATAAGTCAATACTCAACAGCATATCAATTATGTCAATTGGTTTGGGGGTCAACTTAAAGAACATCTTTCTTATATTCTTTGTGAGCTTGTATTGATATTATTGTTATTTCTTATTGCGCACTAACCGTGCTAAGTGTCCCCCATTAAAACTCAATTATACAGTAAAAATAAATAAATAAATAAATAAATAATAAATTCTGCAGTCATGACGTTTCCTGAATCCTTTATGATTTTTTTCCAGAGCCACCAGTAGCTTTATAATTGTGCTTCTGAATTGGCTTTCTGACATCGAATTTTAATTCAAATTCTGTAACTTTGTGGGAGATAGTACTATTTCTGATTTTTTGTTTTGTGGTTAGTTCTTCTAGTTATTTTGCTCAGTGCAGAGTCGCTAAAAACAAGTTTTACTGGAAAAGGGAGGAAAAGGGGGGAAAATGGGGAAGCAAAGAAATAAAAAACAACAACAACAAAAAAAAAACAAGGAGAGGTATCCTCTGATTGTATATACTGTAAGTCTCTCGACTTCCCTGGAGTTTTCCAGCACTGCTTGGTTAAGAACTTGCTCTTCCCCTGTCCTTCCAGCTGGTCTTCTGGGGAAGGGGCCTGCTCTGCTGATTCTCAGGTGTGTTCATCTGGGGGAGCTGCCCTGCCCTCTGCCGGGTGCATTGTTCTGTGGGAGCTGTTTATCCTGTGAGGCCCCTGCTCTCTGGCGGCCCTGCTCAGTCCCAGGCACAAGGTGACACCAGGAGGAACAACATCAGTGGCCGCGGCCAGCTCTCCAACTCTGGAGTCAGCTTCCGCAGTAACTTCCACAGTCTCCCAGTCTGCAGGGTCCTGGATGCTCCAGGGTCAGGGTGCTGATCTGCATAGTTTGGGGCCACCTGGAGGCAGGAGCATCCTCGATGACCTGTGTCCTCCCGGCTTCCGCCTGTCCCGGGGGGAGTGCCGGATTCTGGGCTGTGTCTTCCGACACCTTGGGCTCTGGGGCCCGGGCCACTGGAATCACACTCCCAGGGCCGTGCAACCCCCTCGCCATAGAGCCGCCACCTGAGCTGTCGCCTGAGCTGCTCCTGGCCTTTATGGAGTTCCGCCCGATTTGTGTGGCCCGCTCTCCCCCAGAGCGCAGTTCCTCTGTTAGTGACCCCGGGAACCTGTCGGCTCCACTGCCCCCTCCTGGGATCCTGCTTGAGCTCCCTGTGATCGCCTCTCCCTCCCAGAAGATTGGTAAAGCTCCTACTTCTCTGGGCCTGGGCTTTCCTGTCCTGGGGGCACATGCTGGGGGTCCTTAGCCCGACTCCTTGGGGGGCTCCTCCCTTTGGATGCTTTTTTATTTATTTGTTTTTCCGTCTTCCTACCTTGATAAAAGCGCAAACTCTTCTGTTACATTCCAGCTGTTCTCTAAATCTCAGGCCAAATTCGTAGGTTTTCAGGATGTTTTGAAGGTTACCTTAGGTAAGGTGGTAGGGACAGTTGACTTGGGGACCCTCCCCCTCCACCATCTTGCCCTGCCCCTCTTGCTTCCAGTCTTGATTCAAAATGATATTGGAAATTATTTTGATTTTAGGCATATTCAAACAAATGATATGCTAATTTATACCTTTAGAAATATATTTACATGTGCCTCCATTTGTAAGGATACAATTTTATTTAAGTATTTGGACTAACAAATGTTAGCATCAAATGCAAAAACTCACAGAATTGAAAATTTAGTTGTAATAAATTTTAATGTGTTCATCAAATACATATCCCACTGTATGTAATTAAAATGTATTGTTTAGATATCTCACTTTGGAAGATATAAAAGTGTACTTTCAAAACCAAAAATGGTCTACATAGTTTGTGAATTGGAGCCAATGCTCTCCTGAGTTTATTCTTATTGTAATGCAATTTTTAAAAAATGTGTTTAGAAGCCTAATAATATTATTTAGGGTACAATTTCTGTAAATGTAAGCGTATGATTCCTTAGCGTAGAGTACAAAAGAAATAAAGTGCATTTTGTGAGTTAGAGGGGAAGTTGCACATAGGATATAGAAGGGGTAATGCCAAAAGGCAAGGAAATGAGTACAGGGAAAGACCATATTTGTAATTACTTTTGAAGCACACTGATGTATGTTTTATTACTGTTTCTCTCTGTTTTTATGAAGCGCTAACCCCTTGAAGCATAAAATTACATGTGTGTACCTAAAGACATATGGAAAGAAACCATACCAGCAACCATTGCTTACTTTTGCCCACTAGTTTAATATATACAGTTTTGGAGAGGTTTGGGAGTCCAACTCAATTTGCTTATTTTGATTAGTTGTTTAAGAAGAAAAAAACTGTTTCAATTGAAACCTACCACTTAGAATTTAGATTATAGATGGTACTTAGAGATTTTCTTCCTGACTAAAAAATAGGTTGTTAATAGCACAAGCTCTTTTGCAATTCTATTTGCTGTTACCTACAATATATCATTGCAAATAGAAGTCTTTTAACATTTATTCTTAAATTCTTCCCAGTCCTTAAAAAGCAAGCACAGAAAAGAGGGGCTCCTTATAGGCCAAACCTTGTGTATTCAACATCTAAATGTTATAATTTGACCCTGCTAACAACCAACTTTACAGGAAACAATTACCCTTTGGTGCCTAAATATGACTCGGCTTTTAGTAAAGCATATTTAAAGAGATAATGAGTGTTCTACTGGTAATTCAGAGGCTTCTGTGATATTCGCATTTGGGAAGCTGCTTTCTCTAATGATTCTAGCAAGTCTTCAACAGAGGGTGATGTGGAACTCATGAAAAGCAATGCATTGTTTACTTCTGAAAAGAAAACTTTAATAAAAGGATCACATAAATGCTTCATGTAGCTAAAAGTCAGATGTGCCACTTAATTTGAGGAGGCAACTGCACTGTCATTTCATATAAAATTCCTTTCGCTGACTATAAAAAACAGTGCCTGCCTGTCAGGCTTTGAATGTCCCTCTTTTAACTTTAAGAGTAAATAGTAGAGAAATCACACACTTCTAGAGTGTTTTAGGATATATTTGAAAAAAAAAAGAAAGAAAAGAAGAAACCCCTTTATAGTTTACTAGCATTAAATAACATCTTAGAAAAGAATGCCATAGTGATTGGAAAGCATCACAAGATCAGTATAATGACAAAATAGTCAACCCCACATTCACAGTAGATACAATAAACTTACTACAATAAACTACAATAAACTTTTTAAAATAAATTTTAAAAATCTTTTATACTTTTTTTTTGCTTTTCATATCTTACATTTTTTAATGGTGACATCTCAGTCTTCTTATTTTTCTGTCGAATCTAACAGACATATTTTGGTGGTTGCACTCAAATACCAAGGTTTGAGATATCTTGAAGAACCTATATACAATGCAATATAACAGCCCTGTGTAGCTTCAGATTCCAGTGTATCAATACCCAGAGGAAAACACCACTGATCAGCTTTTTCTGTAGTCTCTCTTCAGACAGTAATAAATTAAACCATTTATATGAGACTGCTGGAAATCTATACAAGTAAATTGTTATCCTCAAACATATATAGCTCTCAACTTTGAGTTTAATGATAGTGATCCTAGTGATGATCACCATTTGTGCATATGGCTGTGAATTAAGAGGCAAATGGACAAGCTATAAAATTCACATCATGCATGTAAGCAGTGACCAGAGTCTATTGTAATCCATGATGTGCCTTCTTAGTGCGGAATCTGCATCTGCAACTTTGCTTCTTAAAGACATAATGTACTCGATAGCATTGCTCAAGGGGAGAAAATACATAGACACATCATCAGAAATACAGGACCATCTGACTGGAATTACCTTTATTTTTTTATTATTTTATTTTGTATTTCTTAATTGGAGTTCCATTTGCCAACATATAGCATAACACCCAGTGCTCATCCCATCAAGTGCCCCCCTCAGTGCCTGTTACCCAGTAACCCTGTTCCCAGACACCTCTCTTTCCACTACCCCTTGTTCATTTCCCAGAACTAGGTGACTCTCATGTTCTCTCACCTTCACTGATATTTCCCACTCATTTTCTCTCCTTTCCCCTTTATTCCCTTTCACTATTTTTTTTGTATTGCCCAAATGAATGAGACCATATGTTTGTCCATCTCTGATTAACTTACTTCACTCAGCATAATACCCTCCAGTTCCATCCACTTTGAAGCAAATAGTGGGTATTTGTCATTTGTAATGACTGAGTAAAATTCCATTGTATATGTATGCCACATGTTCTTTATACATTCATCTTTTGGTGGACACCGAGGCTTCTACCACATTTTGGCTGTTGTGGACATTGCTGCTATAAACATTGGGGTGCAGTTGTCCTGCCGTTTCACTGCATCTGTATCTTTGGGGTAAATCCCCAGCAGCGCAATTGCTGGGTCATATGGTAGTTCTATTTTTAACTCTTTGAGGAACATCCACACAGTTTTCCACAGTGGCTGCACCAGTTCACATTCCCACCAACAGCGCAAGAGGTTTCCCTTTTCTACACATTCTCTCCAACATTTGTTGTTTCCTGTCGTGTTAAATTTCACCATTCTCACTGCCGTGAGGTGGTATCTCATTGTGGTTTTGATTTGTATTTCCCTGATGGCCAGTGATGCAGAGCATTTTCTCATGTGCATGTTGGCCATGTCTATGTCTTCCTCTGTGAAATTTCTGTTCATGTCTTTTGCCTATTTCATGACTGGATTGTTTGTTTCTTTGCTGTTGAGTTTAATCAGTTCCTTATAGATCTTGGATACTAGCCCTTTGTCTGATAGGTCATTTGCAAATATCTTCTCCCATTCTGTAGGTTGCCTTTTAGTTTTGTTGACTGTTTCTTTTGCTGTGTAGAAGCTTGTTATCTTGATAAAGTCCCAATAATTCATTTTTGCTTTTGTTTCCCTTGCCTTTATGGATGTATGTTGCAAGAAGTTGCTGTACTGAAGTTCAAAAAGGGTGTTGCCTGTGTTCTCCTCTAGGATTCTGATGGATTCTTGTCTCACATTTAGATCTTTCATCCATTTTGAGTTTATCTTTGTGTATGGTGTAAAAGAAGGGCCTAGTTTCATTTTTCTGCATGTGGCTGTCCAATTTCCCCAGCACCATTTATTGAAGAGACTGTTCTTTTTCCAGTGGATAATCTTTCCTGCTTCATCAAATATTAGTTGAACATAGAATTGAGTGCCCATTTCTGGGTTCTCTTCTATTCCATTGATACATGTGTCTGTTTTTGTGCCAGTACCACACTGTCTTGATGACCACAGCTTTGCAGGACACTTGAAATCCAGCCTTGTAATGCCCCCGGCTCTGGTTTTCTTTTTTAATATTCTCCTGGATATTCAGGGTCTTTTCTGATTGCACACAAATCTTAAGATGATTTATTCCAACTCTCTGAAGAAAGTCCATGGTATTTCTATAGGGATTCCATTAAATGTGTAAATTGCCCTGGGTAGCATTGACATTTTCACAAAGCTAATTCTTCCAATCCATGAGCATGGAGTATTTTTCGATCTCTTTGTGTCTTCCTCAATTTCTTTCAAAAGAGTTCTGTACTTTTTAGGGTATGGATCCTTTACCTCTTTGGTTAGGTTTATTCCTAGGTATCTTATGCTTTTGGGTGAAATTGTAAATGGGATGGACTCCTGAATTTCTCTTTCTTCTATTTCATTGATCGTGTGCAGAAATGCCACTGATTTGGGGGCATTAATTTTGTATCCTGCCACACTGCCAAATTGGTGTTTGAGTTAGCAATCTTGTCATGGAGTCTTTTGGGTTTTCTATGTACAGTATCATGTCATCTGCAAAGAGAAGGAGTTTGACTTCATCTTTCCCAATTTGAAAGCCTTTTATTTCTTTTTGTTCCCTAATTGCTGAGGCTAGGTCTTCTAGTACTATGTTGAATAGCAGTGGCAAGAGTGGACATCCCTGTCTTGTTCCTGATCTTAGGAGAAAGGATCCCAATGTTTCCCCATTGAGAAAGATATTTGCTGTGGGCTTTTTGTAGATGGCTTTTAAGATGCTGAGGATGTTCCTTCTATCCCTACACTCTGGAGAGTTTTTATCAGGAATGGATGCTGTATTTATCAAATGCTTTCTCTGCATCTCTTAAGAGGATCATATGGTTCTTGTTTTTTCTCTTGTTGATATGATCCATCGCATTGATTGCTTCACGAGTGTTGAACCAGCCTTGCCTCCTGGGGCACATCACACTTGGTCATGGTGAATCATCTTAATTTATTCTTGGATCCTATTGGCTAGTGTCTTGTTTAGAATGTTTGCATCTGTGTTCATCAGGGATATTTGTCTATAATTCTCCTTTTTGGTGGGGTCTTTGGTTTTGGAATTAAGGTGATGCTGGCCTCATAGGACAAGTTTGGACATATTCCATCCCTTTCTATCTTTTGTAACAACTTTAGTAGAACAGGATTTGTTTCTTCTTTAAATGTTTGATAGATTTCCCCTGGGGAGCCATCTGGCCCTGAACTTTTGTGTCTTGGGAGGTTTTTGATGACTGCTTCAATTTCCTCCTTGGTTATCAGCCTGTTTAGGTTTTCTGTTTCTTCCTGTTCCAGTTTTGGTAGTTTGTGGTTTTCCAGAAATGCATCCATTTCTTCTAGATTGCCTAATTTATTGGCATAGAGCTACTCATAATATGTTGTTCTTTTAAAGATTTTATTTATTTATTCATGACAGAAACAGAGTGAGAGAGGAGGCAGAGACACAGGCAGAAGGAGAAGGAGGCTCCTCGTAGGGAGCCTGATGTGGGACTCGATCCCAGGACCCCATGACCACACCCTGGGCCAAAGGCAGGCACTAAACCACTGAGCCACCCAGGGATCCCCTCATAATATGTTTTTAAAATCGTTTGTATTTCCTTGGTATTGGTTGTGATCTCTCCTTTTTCATTCATGATTTTATTAATTTGTGTCTTTTCTCTTTTGTTTTTAATAAGGATGGCTGATGGTTTATCTATCTTATTAATTCTTTCAAAGCACCAACTCCTGGTTTGTTGATCTGTTCTACACTTCTTCTAGTCTCTATTTCATTGAGTTCTGCTCAAATCTTTATTAACTCTCTTCTTCTGTTTGGTGTAGGTTTTTATTTCCTGTTCTTTCTCCAATTTCTTTAGGTTCAAGGTTAAGTTGAGTATTTGACTTTTTTCCAATTTTTTGAGGGATGCTTTTAATGTGATGTATTTCCCTCTTAGGATTGCTTTTGCTGTATCTCAAGATTTTTGAATGGTTGTCTCTTCATTATCATTAGTTTCCATGAATCTCTTTAATTCTCTAATATCCTCATTGACCCTTTCATCTTTTAGCAGGATGCTCTTTAACCTCCATGTGCTTGAGTTTCTTCCAAATTTCTTCTTGTGATTGAGTTCTAGTTTCAAAGCATTGTGCTCTGAAAACATGCAGGGGACAGTCTCAATATTTTGGTATTGGTTAAGACCTGATTTGTGACCCAGTATGTAGTGTATTCAAGAGAAACGTCCATGTGCACTTGAGAAGAATGTGTATTCATTTGCGTTTGGGTGGAAAGTTCTGTATATATCTGTGAAATCCATCTGATCCAGTGTATCACTTAAAGCTCTTGTTTCTTTGGAGATGTTGTGCTTAGAATATCTGTCATTTGCTGAAAGTCCCATGTTGACGTTTCCTACTATTAGTGTATTATTATCTAAGTATGTCTTTACTTTGGTTATTAATTGACTGATATACTTGGCAGCTTCCGCATTAGGGGCATAAATATTCATGGTTGTTAGGTCTTCTTGTTGGATAAACCCTTTAAGTATGATATAGTGTCCCTCTTCATCTCTTACTACAGTCTTTGGGATAAACTTTAATTTATCTGATATGAGGATGGCTACCCCAGCTTTCTTTTGAGGGCCATTGGAATGGTAAATGGTCCTCCACCCTTTCATTTTCAGGCTGGAAGTTTCCTTAGGTCCAAAATGAGTTTCTTCTAGACAGCAAATAGATGGGTCTTGTTTTTTTATCCAGTCTGAAAACCTGCATCTTTTGATGGGATCATTAACCCATGCACGTTCAGAGTTACTATTGAAACATATGAATTTAGTGTCATCGTTATACCTATTCAGTCCCTGTTTTTGTTGATCATTTCCTTGGGATTCCTCTTTCTTTTACAGAATCTTCCTTAATATTTCTTGCAGAGCTGATTTGGTGGTCACGGATTCTGTCAGTTTCTGCCTATCTTGGACTCTCTTTATCTTTCCTTCTATTCTGAATGAGAGCCTTGCTGGATAAAGTGTTCTTGGCTGCAGGTTCTTCTCATTTAGGACCCTGAATATATCCTGCCAGCCTTTTCCGGCCTGCCAGGTCTCTGTGGAGAGGTCTGCTGTTAATGTAATATTTCTCCCCATATAAGTTAGGGATATCTTGTCTCTTTCTACTTTAAGGATTTTCTCTTTATCTTTGGTATTTGCAAGTTTCACTATTAAATGTCGAGGTGTTGAACAGTTTTTATTGATTTTGGGGGGGTCCTCTTTATCTCCTGGATCGAATGCCTGTTTCCCTCCCCAAATTAGGGAAGTTCTCAACTATGATTTGTTCAAATATGCTTCCTGGCCCCCTGTTGCTCTGGGCACCCTCTGGAGCTGCAATTATAGACAGATATTTCTTTCTGAAGCTGTCATTTATTTCCCTTAACCTTTCCTCATGGTCTTTTAATTGTGTTTCTCTTTTTACTCAGCTTCCTTCCTTGCCATTATCTTGTGTTCTGTGTCACTCACTCTTTCTTCTACCTCCTTAACCCTCATCCATAGAACCTTCAGTTTGGATTGCATCTCATTTAATTGATTTTTAATTTCGGGCTGATTAGATCTCAATTCTGCATCATGAAGTCACTTGAATACTTTATGCTTTTTTCCAGAGCCACCAGTATTTTTATAATTGTGGTTCTGAATTGGCTTTCTGACATCGAATTGGAATCCAAATTCTGTTACTCTGTGGGATAGAGTACCATTTCTGATTCTTTCTTTTGTGGTGAGTTCTTCTTTCTAGTCATTTTTCTCAGTGCAGAGTGGCTGTATGAGTGGGCTGCATCAAGAGTATCAACCACAACCTAAGGAAATTTCACACTCAATGATTCTACAGAGGTGAGAGATTAGAAATTGAAAACAAAGATGAGAACAAAATAAAACAAAGGACCACTAAAGTGAAAAACACATTCTAAAATAGTAGTAAAAATAATAGGCCAAGAATCCTAAAGAAGAAGAGAAAAAAAAAAGAAAGAAAAAAGAAAAGAAAAAGTAAAATGAAAGGGGAAGAAGAAAAAGGGGCGGCCGGGGAGATGGTGGTGGTGATGAAGTTGTAGTGAAGGGAGAATGTAGTGTACCTGATGGTTTCTAGAGGTCGATCCTCTTGTAGCTGACTATATTAAGTTCTGAATATTAGAAGATGCTCAGTCCCAAATTTATATACTCCAGAAATACTTGTAGATGGCCCCAACATTGACCACCAAAACATAAATGACATAAAAGAGGGGGCCAGAATGGGAATTAGGAATCTCACAGAATGAAGCAGCATGGTATACCAGTTGGTTCTGGGTGCATGCTTGTCATATTTTAGATAGTATTAACTTCCATCATTGTTGAACAAAATGAGGTAGAGAAAACAACAAAAAACAAAACAAAACAAAAACATATCTTGTATATACCCCCAAATTAAGTAGAGTATGTTGAAGGGAATCTAGAAGTGGAAAATATATCTAGGACCTGTAATTGTAGAAATATGAAAGTCATAAAGGAAGAATCTTAAAAATGAAGAGGTGGTAAAATATTGTAGTTAGGGTGGGAAAAGAGAAAAAAATTGGAAATTTACAGTCTGATACAAAACCGAGTTGTACTGGAAAAACAAAAAAGGAGTATCCTCTGGTTCTATATACTGTAAAGCCCTCGACTTCCCCTGGAGCTTCCAGCACTGCTCTGTCAAGAACTTGGTTTTCCCCTGTCCTTCCAGCTGATCTTCTGGGGGAGGGACCTGTTATGCTGATTCTCAGGTGTGTGCACCTGGGGGAGCTGCCCCGCCCCCTGCCAGGTACAGGGCTCAGTGGGAGCTGTTTATCCTGTGAGGCCCCTGTTCCCTGGTGGCCCCTCTTGGTCCCAGGCTCAGGTGACACAAGGAAGAACAACAACACTGGCGGCGGCCAGCTCTCCAGCTCTGGAGTCAGTTCCCTGCAGTACCTACTGCAGTCTTCTGGGCCACAATGGCCTGGATGCTCCCGGCAGGCGGCTCATTGATCTGCATAGCTTGGGGACGCCCGGTGGCAGGAGAGTCCTCGCTGTCCTGTTCCCTTCCCACCTCTGCCTATCTCGGGGAGAGCTCAGGATCGTGGGCTGTGTCTCTTGCTCCCTGGGATTCCGGGCCTGCGCTGCGGAAATTGCGCTCCCGGGGTGCAGCCCCCTCCACCCGGAGCCGCCGCTTGAACTTTTGAGGCTCCGCCGGTTGTGCTCCAGCCCTTTATCGGGCTGGGCCCACAGTCTGTGGCACACTCTCCCCTGGTACACTTACTCTCTGAGTGACTCTGGGAGACTGGAGGCTCCACTGCCCCTCCTGCGATTCTGCCTGTTTTCTCTGCTAAGTGCCTTTCCGTCCGGGAAGAATCTGGTGCGGATTTTTAAAGTGCTTCCTCCAGACTGGGCTTTTCTGTCCCAGAGGCTTTTACCACCTGTCCTTAGCTTGGCTCCTCTTGGGGCCCCTCCCCCACTTGATTCTTTTTTTATTTTTTTCCTCCATCCTACCTTGCTAGAAGTGAAAACCCTTCTCTCTGTCACGTTCCAGCTGTTCTCTTTAAATCTCAGGCCGAATTCATAGGTTTTCAGGATGCTTTGAAAGTTTCTAGGTAAGTTGATGGGGACAGGTGACTTGGAGACCCTACTCCTCTGCCATCTTGCCCCGCCTCCCTGGAATTACTTTTAATGGCCACACCGAATATTCTTAGTTGATTGTAAACAGAGAGCAGGGAGGACATGCATTGCAATGCACGGCAGTGGCCCAGTCTTAGGCAAGAGTACATTTTGTTTTGTTTTGTTTTGTTTTGCTTGTATTTTCTTCCTAATATTACTTTAGGTATTGGCCGTGTGGTGCCTGGTTTTCAATTTCTTATTAACTGCTTTGTAATGCCTACTTCTTAGGAGGCCTTTTAACATGATCTTTATTTCATCTAAGTCATTTGCAGCATTGTTTTTGTTCTTTAAATTAGTCAAAGGATAGTTAATTATTGTACTCTGGTGTTAAAAGTCTTTGTGAATTCAGATACACATTATATAGATGTCTAAAAACAAAATACTCATTTTTAAATATGGTGAAATATAAATTGAAAGCAACTGCCAGGGATCCCTGGGTGGCGCAGCGGTTTGGCGCCTGCCTTTGGCCCAGGGCGCGATCCTGGACACCCGGGATCGAATCCCACGTCGGGCTCCAGGTGCATGGAGCCTGCTTCTCCCTCTCCCTCTGCCTGTGTCTCTGCCTCTCTCTCTCTCTCTCTCTGTGACTATCATAAGTAAATAAAAATTAAAAAAAAAAAAAAAAGAAAGCAACTGCCATCTGTGGAAAATTTTTCATAAATTTTTTGACTAGATGAACAAAAGAAGATTCCTACTGTATACCAGCCTTTATACATTATCCAGTAAAATGGTATTTCAATAGATTCACAGTGGGTAACATATGGAATACTCCATAAACCCTGATTAGATTTAATAATGTTTGTATCACTGTTTGGGAACATGTACAAGGAGATGTGACAGCCATATATTATTAACATCAAAATAACTCAGAAAAAAAGCTCCTAATTAAAGCAGAACTGATTTAGAAACTTAGCAAATTTGCAGCCAGAAATAACCACCTACCCACCTGCCCAGGACTTGGGACTTTCTTTTATGCATACAAAACTGGCTTGCTTCTTAGGACTGCGAGATGGCCACTATGAAAATTTTAATGGGCTGTGACAATACCATTTTCAGCCTGTCCAGAACAGCACAAAACCTAGTTTCAGGAAGGACAACATTGCTGTTCAGTTAAGATTTCAGCCAAGTGGCATCAATGGAAAGCAAGATGTGGTCTGCAGTTGTGCTGAGCTGCATTCAATGGCTCTCTGTGATTAATTAATATCCTCCTGCTTGGCAAATGCACATACATTAAACTCAGCATCACAATAGCAAAGATTCACTCATGGCGGGCCTTGGTAATGGATGCACACCTGTCCTGTGGAGCAATGTATGTAGGGCATTTGTGTTTTCATAATAGGAGTCTCTGCTTTCTGGAGGGTATTATGCTGAGTGAAATAAGTCAATCGGAGAAGGACAAACAGTGTATGTTCTCATTCATTTGGGGAATATAAATAATAGTGAAAGGGAATATAAAGGAAAGGAAAAGAAATGTTGGGAAATATCAGGAAGGGAGACAGAACATAAAGTCTCCTAACTCTGGGAAACGAACTAGGGGTGGTGGAAGGGGAGGAGGGCGGGTGTTGGAGGGGAAGGGGTGACGGGCACTGAGGCGGACACTTGACGGGATGAGCACTGGGTGTTTTTCTGTATGTTGGTAAATTGAACACCAATAAAAATTAATTAAAAAACAAACAAACAAACAAACAAAAAAAGGAGTCTCTGCTTTTTTAACTAGGTCATTTCTAAAAGAGGAAAGAAGCAGCAGATTAAAGTAAACAGGAGAAGGAGGTTGCTTGATTGGACAATTTGAAAATCTGGTTTAGAAAGATTCCCCACAACTTCTAAACTGAGTAGTTACAATTAATTTCTGTGCCTGTGTTCTGAAATATAAGCATGTTCAACAGGCTTTATTTTTGTAAACAAGTATCTGTGGGCTTAAGAAAGTTCTTTTTTATTAATTTAACCCTTTTTCAGGGTTGACATTTTCCTAATACTTAAATTGCCTTTATTTTAGATGAAATTTTTCACACCTTTCCCTAACAATCCATATAATTCATTCTTTCTTAACTCATCTAAAAACAAAGATGCCCCTCCAAAAGCAATCACTCTTTTTCCCTGTTGTAAGCTTTGAGGCATGTATTTTCCTGTTTTGTAATAATATCAAACCATATGGGTATGTAGTATTGTTGGGTATATTTTAATTATATTATTATCTTGCCCTAAAAATGCATTAGCTCTGGAGCAGCCCCAGTGGCGCAGCGGTTTAGTGCCACCTGCAGCCCAGGGCGTGATCCTGGAGACCCTGGATCGAGTCCCACATCAGGCTCTCTGTATGATGCCTGCTTCTCCCTCTGCCTGTGTCTCTGCCTCTCTCTCTCTGTCTCTATGAATAAATAAATTTAAAAAATCTTTAAAAAAATGCATTAGCTCTTTAACTATTAGGTTATCATTTTCCCTAGATCTAGCATCTGTCATTGCTCTTGTTTAATGTATCTCAGCTTCAGTCCAATCTAAATAAAATGTCTTTTTTATTTGCTGAGAGTCCTAAATTGGTAGTAAATGTGCAAATATTTAAATTATTTTCCACATGTTCTTTTTAGATACTTATCCTTATTTCCTACTTTTATCGTGACTGGGAAAAATATAAGCTGAATAAATATTCTATTTGATTCGTAAAATAAGTTCAAGATAATTCTTATATATATTAGACTATGTAGCCATATTCATCATTTTTGCTAGCCTATTATTTTTATCTAAATTAAGTTTCATTCACCAATGAATATTAGAAAGCACTATACATCATTAAAAATCTTTATTCATAGATTAAGTATTTCCCAAGATATATTACTATATAAACATATTCTTTCTCCTTCTATCAAAAAATGTCTGTAAGGCATCAAGATAAAAATGATAATGTATTCTACAGACAGGATAAATCAAAAGTGATAAGGATAAAAAAATCAGATTAGACATTCCATTTGCCTACTCAGTATGGTGTCTCTTGCTCAGGTTTCCATCTTTACAGAACTCATTGGGTATGTTTCACCCACACTGCAATCTGATTTTCTTTTGTCTACCATCTACTGTTCAGTTAATATGTGTTTAGATGTGTGTTTTATGCAAAAATAACTAACTGCCTAACATTTTGGCACATTTTGCTCTTATGGCTTGACAATGCCTGAGCATTTGTGGATAAATGACATTTTTTTTTTTTTGTACATGAGTGAAAATCACTCCCCCCAACTACATACCTCACTTAAAATGAGAATACATGAAGATGCTAAAAGGAAAACTCACACTTAAAAACTCCAGTAAATCTTTTATCAGAATGATTCAAGTATATACAGTAGAAGCGTGCATTAACAGAGTATTTTGTTTTGAGACTTTAAACTGAGCACTAATATACATAACCTGTTCTATCATTTATTTGGAGCTTATCTCTGCATCTAAATTTCCTTAGACCATTCAATGACTGCTTTCAGTATTTTCAGGCATCAACATGTCTTCCTGGGCACCTGGGTGTTACAAAGGAGAGAACACACAGGAGGAAACCAGCCAGGTTCTCTACTTGTGGGCAGCTTAATCACAGAATATTCTTATTGTTGCTATAGCTCTAACTCCATTGCTGTTCCCTGGGTTACTCTGCTGAATACTTAGAAGTCTTCTCTTGCCTTTTTGACAAAGTAGCCCTAAAATTTAAGTGTCAAAGTCTATCTAGGCCCAACCACTGGCACTTTTTCTCTTCTCCCTTCATTTCTACATGGAGACACACACACATATACTTCCTCTGGGCTCCTAAGCAAGGCCTATGCAATATTAAATTGCCAGGGGAAAAAGAGAAAGTCACTGACCCCTCTAACTTCAACTGGCACAGAACCCTGAGACTACTTAGATAGATAAGTAAAAATTTGGATTCATTAAGAGTGTGTGTGTGTGTGTGTGTGTGTGTGTGTGTAGAGTTTGTGATCTAAGTAGCAGTTTGCCTTTTTATTACTGTGGTGAAAAATACCTGAAATCTATCTTCTTAACAAAATTTTAAGTAAAATACAGTATTCTTAACTGTAAGCACAATGTTGTATCACACATCTAGAAGTTTTTCATCTTACATGCCTGAAACTCTATGCCCAATTGAATAGTATCTCCCCATTTTCCCTTCCCCCAGCTCCTGAAACCATCATTATAATTTCTGCTTCTATGATTTTGACTACTTTGGATACCTCATATAAGTGATATCATGCAGCAATTGTCCTTCTGTGTCAGGCTTATTTTACGTAGTATAATGTCCTCCAGGTACATCTATGTTGTAGCATATAGCATATTTCTTCTTTTGTGTGGTTGAATAATATCCTGGTGTATGTATATGCCACATTTTCTTTACCCATCCATTGATAGACATTTAGATTCTTTCCACCTCTTGGCTATTGTGAATAATGCTGCAATGAACATGTAAGGACAAATATCTCTTTGAGATCCTGTCTTTTTCTTTTTTTATCCCAAGTGCTGACTTTGAATAATACAATGACATTGAAACATACATGGTTCCTGAAGCTTCATGAAGGCGGTGGGCATGTTCTGTTACTCCACAGCCCACTGGAATCTGTGCCCATCCGTCCTTCCCAAGCCCACGCAGACCCAGCCAAGTTGGCCATGCCTGAGAATGTGGCACCGTGGAGCAGGGTGCTTGCCGAGGCTCCTGGTGGCTGCAGCAAAACTGCCTATAAGGACCATGACAAGCTGACCCAGATCCGCTTCAGCAACATTCCTCGGCCAAAGCTATTGCTGATGCTATTAGAACAAGCCTTGGACCAAAAGGAATGGATAAAATGATTCAAGATGGAAAAGACGATGTGATCATTACAAATGATGGTGCCACCATTCTTAAACAAATGCAAATGTTACATCCAACAGCCAGAATGCTGGTGGAGCTGTCTAAGGCACAAGTTATAGAAGCAGGAGTTGGCATCAACCACATCAGTGGTCATCATTCCTGGCTCTCTTAGATTCCTGTACCAAGCTTCTTCAGAAAGGGATTCATCCGACCATCATTTCTGAGTCATTCCAGAAAGCTTTAGAAAAGGGTATACAAATCTTGACTGACATGTCTCAACCTGTGGAACTCAGTGACAGAGAAACTTTATTAAATAGTGCTACCAGTTCATTGAACTTAAAAGTTGTCTCTCAGTTATTCAAGTCTGCTTTCTCCAATGCGTGTAAATGCAGTGATGAAAGTGATTGACCCAGCCACTGCTACTAGTGTAGAACTTGGAGATATTAAAATAGTTAAGAAACTTGGTGGGGCAATTGATGACTGTGAGCTGGTAGAAGGGCTGGTACTTACTCAAAAAGTGGCAAATTCTGGAATACCCAGAGTTTCAAAGGCTAAGATTGGGCTTACACAGTTTTGCTTATCTGCTCTCAAAACATATGGATAATCAAATAGTAGTTTCTGTGTATGTCCAGATGGACTGAGTACTTTAGGAGGAGAGAGCCGATATTCGCAATTTAGTGAAGCAAATTTAAAAAATAGGATGTAAAAAATAGATGTACACATCTTCTTTATCCATTCATCTTTCGATGGACACCGAGGCTCCTTCCACAGTTTGGCTATTGTGGACATTGCTGCTAGAAACATCGGGGTGCAGGTGTCCCGGCGTTTCATTGCATCTGTATCTTTGGCTAAGTCCCCAGCAGGGCAATTGCTGGGTCATAGGGCAGGTCTATTTTTAACTCTTTGAGGAACCTCCACACAGTTTTCCAGAGTGGCTGCACCAGTTCACATTCCCACCAACAGTGTAAGAGAGTTCCCTTTTCTCCGCATCCTCTCCAACATTTGTGGTTTCCTGGCTTGTTAATTTTCCCCATTCTCACTGGTGCGAGGTGGTATCTCATTGTGGTTTTGATTTGTATTTCCCTGATGGCAAGTGATGCAGAGCATTTTCTCATGTGCATGGTGGCCATGGCACTAGAGGGTATTATGCTGAGTGAAATAAGTCAATCGGAGAAGGACAAACATATGGTCTCATTCATTTGGGGAATATAAATAATAGTGAAAGGGAATACAAGGGAAGGGAGAAGAAATGGGTAGGAAATATCAGAAAGTGAGACAGAACATGAAGACTCCTAACTCTGGGAAATGAACTAGGGATGATGGAAGGGGAGGAGGGCAGGGGAGGGGTTAATGGGTGACGGCCACTGAAGGGGGCACTTGACGGGATGAGCACTGGGTGTTATTCTGTATGTTGGCAAATTGAACACCAATAAAAATAAATTTATTATTAAAAAAAAATTCTTGAAAACAAAAAAAAATTAAATTAAATTTTAAAAAATTAAAAATAGGATGTAATGTCCTCCTCGTACAGAAGTCTATCCTGAGAGATGCTCTATGTTTTCTTGCATTACATTTCCTGAACAAGATGAAGATTATGGTGGTTAAGGATGTTGAAAGAGAAGACATTCAATTCATTTGTAAGACCACTGGAACCAAACCAGTTGCTCATATTGACCAATTCACTGCTGACATGCTAGGATCAGCCGAGTTAGCTGAGGAGGTCAATTTAAATGGTTATGGCAAACTGTTCAAGATTACAGGCTGTAGAAGTCCTGGAAGAACAGTTACAGTTATTCATGGATCTAACAAATTGATGATTGAAGAAGCTGAGCGCTCCATTCATGATGCCCTATGTGTTATTTGCTGTTTAGTGAAGAAGAGAGCTCTTATTGCAGGAGGTGGTACTCCAGAGATAGAATTGGCCCTGCGGTTAACTGAATATTCACGAACAATGCGTGGCATGGAATCCTACTGCAATCATGCTTTTGCAGATGCTATGGAAGCCATTCCATCTACACTAGCTGAAAATGCCGGCCTGATTCCCATTTCTACAGTAAACAGAACAAGGAAACCAGCATGCCCAAGGAGAAAAAATTACCAGCATTAATGTCTGAAAGGGTGATATTTCCAACATTTTGGAGGAACTGGTTGTCCAGCCTTTGTTGGTTTCAGTCAGTGCACTGACTAGCGACTGAAACCATCCAGGCATTCTGAAAATTGATGATGTGGTAAACACTCGGTAATCGGATTAACACTGGCCAACTGGTGCTGCTGTGGCCACTAACTGCTGTGTGTGTCTGGAGTGGAAAATCACCTTCATGTTTTTGCTTTTTGGAAGATTTGTTTCCTTTATGAATCCCTACGCCTGGTCTTCCAGTTGGCACTTGCTTGAAAAATTGTATTGACACAACTTAATTAAAATATTAAATGTTTGATTTCAAAAAAAAGAGAAACATATATATGGTTCCTAAGATCATGTAATTTTTTGAGATGTCAAAAATACCTACAGACAGCAAACACAGTAAAGACAGATTTGCAAACCTAGTTTATATCCATATCACAAACTGAACACTACTGAAGGTATTTGGTTATTGTTTCTTTTCCTCAAGCAGAAAAATTTCACAGGGCATAATTTATCTTTCAAACAAAAGAAACAAAAAAAGGAATGCATTCTCGGGAAGTAATACCACTGTATTTCAAAAACTTCTTCCACATATAGCATCTAAAAATGCCTTTCAGAATTAAAGAATGTGATTTCATACTTAAAACATACATTAAATTGATGTTAGAAAAAGCATAGCATCTATTAGGGATGCAGTAAAATCAATAAATTCTTATATATATATATCCATGTATAGTCACATATACATATACACATAAATGTATACATAGAAAATCTTAAAAATTAAATGAAGAGTTGTTAAAAAGCGTAAGAAATATGTTGCAAAAATTATCTGTCTAAAAAAATTCTAACAAGAATAAAATTTTCCTAGTGGACATTCTGGCTCAGGGTCAGTCCAGAATAAGCTATTACCATATTGACTAAACTGAGGGAAATATTCTGAAATGTTTTGCTTCCATGATGAAGATACTATTAGATTAGTGCTCCTTATATCCTGAAATGCACTTGTTTTCAACCTTGTAAAAATTTTTAGTAAGTGAGGACGAGATTAGGGTTATGGTTAGGGTTACATGAACATCTAAAGAAAGTTCATATAAGGTGATGGCATGAATGCATTCTGATAAGTGAATATATATCTTCAAAGCTCAGGGAATTGGGAGTAGCAAATTTAATGTCAGGAGTGACAGCCCAGATTGTAAACAAGTAAGAGTCCTCGATAAGCAATCAGGTTAGAAATACGAAGTATATTTCAAAGCCATTTTTTTTTACATTCGAGTAATATGCCTGTCTTTATGATAGTTTATTATAGGTAAAATTTAGGATGATGTTGCCATGTACTTATTTGATCCTTTAACCCTGTTTTAGAGATCACAGGACATACAAAAGATGTGCAAAAATTACTTTAACTATCATTTGCCCTCAATCTAGAATAGGAAGGCTTACTGTAAAACATACAACTAATTTAAATAATATATTCAAGTATTTCCATTAAAGAAATCAAAGTATTCACTTTTTCTCATATTAGTGCTTCCATTTTACCTGAATACTTAAAGAATCTAGCATTATTTACAGCTGGTAGTAACTTTAAAGAATCTCCATTCTAGTTGCTTATTTTGCAATGGGAGACATGAATCCTACAGGTTACTCTGCCATGGAAAAAAGGCATGAAATCTCTGTCAGTTCATAGGTCTTTCAAATATACAGATTTGGCTCTTTATGAGTAAATTTTGTTTGGCAGACTTTTCCCTTTTTGTTGCCACTTCTTTACCACGTTGGTGATTTTAGTTAAGGAAAGATAAATAAATGGCAAAGCATTATCAGCTGAATTTGAAACTACAACTTGGACTGAAAATGCATTATTAGAAACTATCTATAATTCAGTACAAGAATCCCCAAACCTGAAATGGACCATATTAAAACAAATGTAAAAAAATGATAATAAAATGCCCAAAGAATTCAAAGAACTATTTTACAGTGAGAAATCAGTCCCAAATACCTAGACATTCATTCCAAAGCAGCAGCAGATATAGCAGAAGTACCTGGTATAGTAAAAATTTAAAAATAAAAAAAACAGTGTACAGTAATGATGAGAAACAGTTATTTGCAGATACTTGGCATCATTTCTAATTAATTTCATAACTATATATAGTTATTGTTGAGTCTATAATATTATGTCTTAAGGTCCTTTATACCCTAACTCTGTCACTCCCCAAAACAATAAAAGTCAATTCCTCAGGGACATACCCTTTGCCAAAAGTCATACTGACTACATATTTTGCATCATTGGCATTTGTAGTTAAATGACTTTTTATGATCATTGGGAACTGTTACCACAGACTATGGGATAGGATATTTTTCTTTCCTAGCTAAAGTTATAATTCCAGACTATTCTGTATTTTGAGGATGTATCAGATCCAAACAGGGATCCCTGGGTGTCTCTGCGATTCAGCGCCTGCCTTCAGCCCAGGCCGTAATCCTGGAGTCCCGGGATCGAGTCCCTCGTTGGGCTCCCTGCATGGAGCCTGCTTCTCCCTCTGCGTGTGTCTCTGCCTCTCTCTCTCTCTCTGTCTTTCATGAATAAATAAATAAAATCTTAAAAAAAAAAGCCAAACATATTCAGACCAAGAGCATGTTCATTGAATCAATAAGAATGTTAATGGAGCACTGTTAAGGTACCATCGTGATCTAGATTGGATTAGATGAGAGGAAGTCTCTGTTCTATTTTCCTTGGCTTTGCAGTTCTCACTGTTTTCATAGAGGCTGATCTCCAAGTTATCAAAGAGCCCAAGTAAGGAACCCCGTGTTTCATAGATGGTTCAATATGTCATCTTCCAAACAACTCTTCTGTTACCAGTTAGGTTCCTAAAAACAAGTAAGATGATACTCCTCTGTATAAAAATCATTGATTACTTGCCTCAAAGAAAACTTGAGAACCTTAATATGCATTCAATACCTTTCCAGGTATAGGGAAGAAAAGACTTGCCATATGTTCCTAAGTTTGATAGGTGGCTCTATACAACAAACTGATAATAGATTAAAGGAAGAAAAGATATACAGATTTAGTAATGCTTAATATGATGTACACAAGGACATCACAGGGGGAAAAAGTGGATACCTAAATAAGTGGTGAGATTTGAGAGCTTTTATGCCATCTTATGGGAGAGAAGATATAGGCTACTTAGAGGAAAAGACTTTTAAGAAAGATGAATAGGAACATAGAAGAATAAATGGAAGATATGATAGTGTGTGACACAGTTTGGGTCATATGACAACTTCTAGTCTCCTCTCCTTTTTTTAAAAAAAGATTTATTTATTTATTTATTTAGAGAGTAAGTGGGAGGAGGGGCAGAAGGAGAGAGAGAATTCTGAAGTAGACTCCCCACTGAGCATAGAGCCTGCCAGGGGGCTTGATCCTAGGACCCTGAGATCATGACCGGAGCCGAAATCAAGAGTTGGCTGCTTCACCAACTGAAGCACCCAGGCACCCCTACTTTCCTTTGATAAGAGTCAATCTTCCTTGGTTGATGAAACTCCCAGGAAGATTTATAACACAGGAGTTCCTTTTAGAGGATCTGTCATTAAGCAGATAAGGAGAGTTCAGAGAAAGCTTCTCCTTACATTTGCTGTCTTTCCAAGTGCCTTCAACTCAAAATCAATCATATGTCAAAGAGGCATGTTTTAGGTGGCCTGTTCTGCCACCTATCACAGTCTTATCTTCCTCTACATCTCCCTGCATACTCAAACTATGTTTTCCCATAATAGAGTTCTTTGGTAACTCCAGATACATTTATATCTTTCCTCATGCTATTCTCATTGTCTGGAATGTCTTCTCTCTAGATTGAGAAATCCTTCCCATAGTTCAAGATGGAACTCAAAAGTTACTTCCCTCTGAGATCGTGCCTAATAATCTCAGAATCACTTCCTGCTATGCATTTCCACATAGTTCTTGAATTCCTCTATGGAGCTTAGTTTATGTTACTATGTATTTTTATTTATTTATGTAACAGGGGAAGCAGTATAGCATGGTGGTTAAATACATAGTTTTGTATTGTGGGAGAATGGGAAAAGGTACCCAGATTCAAATCCTTAATCCACCACTTATTACTGAGATGGCTTACTTTTGAGAAAGTCAGTTGATCTCCCTGAGGCTAATTTCATCCTGTGGAAAATTGAGATAGTAATAGCATATATGCATATAGGGCCATTGGGAGGGTTAAATATGACAAGACTTACAAAGCATTTAACTCAGTGACTGCTTCATTGTAGAGTTCAATAAACATTACTTTCTGCTAGTGCTGCTCTGCCTCTCAACACTAGTTTATAAATTCAGTGAGGGTTAGGAACCATGTCTCATCACTTTACTTTCTTTTACTCTACTTAGTCTCTAACAGTTTTGTATACAGTGTTGCTACATGATAAATGATGCTGAGAACTAAATATACAGTAAGGCTGGAGGTTGGACTTGATCTAATTAATGTATGTCCATGCATGTTATGAATATTAAATAACAATACTGACCTTCCAAAATATTAAACTCAAATTGTATAATCATAACTTTTATGTTACTCTAAATACAACTGTTTATATGCCAATCTGCATAGTTATGTATTGCCTAACACCTGCTATTTTTTAACTGCCTTTGATTCTATGTAACATTCTTAATAATTTATTAAATATGCTTTAATCGAATATTCATATAATATCCACTCTTATCAGTAGTTAGGAATTAACAAGTAGACTTACTATTAATAATCTGTGTTCCATTAGTCCTAAGGATGTTTTTGTTATTATTGTTAGTGTGGAGTGTGTGTGTGTGTGTGTGTGTGTGTGTGTGTGAATGTAACTAGTATCTCTTATGCCTTTGAGCAGAAGAAAACTGATCCTATCATTTCCTTATTTAAAACTCACCAAAGACTTAGAATTTTCTCAGGAAAAACTTCAAAATGCTTAAGAGACCTGTAGAATCTGGCCCCTAAGTACCTCAGGAACTTTCTACCTCCTATCTCCCACTTACTCCAGAGGTTCTCACATTCGGGCCTTTTCCTCTTCTTTGTGTTCCTACAATATTTAATATCTATCAGAGCCTTCATACACCCTTACCCCAGTGTTCCTCCTCTTAGCTCTTCCCTTTCAGGACTCAGTTAAGTCTCCCAAATATGCATTCTTTAATAGCCTCTGCTTTACAATCACATTTATTTTTCAATTTGTAATTTTATTTTATTTTTTTCTTTGTGTTTAAAAAATTTTTTTTTTAATTCATGAGAGACACAGAGGGAGATGCAGAGACATAAGCAGTGAGAGAAGCAGGCTCTTCACAGGGAGCCCTATGTGAGTCTTGATCCTGAGATCCCAGGATCATGCCCTGAGCCGAAAGCAGATGCTCAACCGCTGAGCGACCCGGGCATCCCTATTTCTTTGTTTATTGTATGTCTTCCCACAAAACTATGTCTATGAAAGCATTGACCAACGACTTTTTGTGAATATTTACTACCATATCCTCAGCACCTAAAAGATACCTGACACATGGCAGGTACTTAATAAATATATTTGAGTAGATAAATGAAAAAATCACTCTGCTGGGTGTCTAAGAATGTGAAGGTAGCCCATCTTCAAAGGAAGGGTAAAAATAAATCTACAAAAGATGAAAAGGAAGTAAATAATGAAAGGAGGTAGAGAAAAGGAGTTCTGAGTGTACCTCTTACCTTTGTCATCACATTTGTAGCTTTAAGTGGAGACTGATTTAAAAACATTTTCTTTATACATGGCTGAATCAGGCCATCTGTGGAAAAGTGGGGTCATTACAAAATGGTTTCATCTCTCCAATAACATAATTGCCTCCTATATGTTAAAAACTGGGGATCCTAGTTCGAAATTTTTATAATTAACTATGCTATCTTTGTTATATTGTGTCCTATCCCTAAGTTTTGTAATATGATTTTTTTAAAAATTTTGTAATCTATATCCTAAAGTATTTTATTGTGTTGAATCCAAGTGGAAATTAAAACATTCATTCCTTATTGTCCTTGCTAATGTTTCACATTTTAAAATATTTGTCCACACATATTCATCACATAATGTGTGATTTATAAGTAAATTCCGACTACTTTGATATATCTTAATATTATTTTTAAAGGATAAATTTCTATGAAATATAAATTTTTACTAAAAATATATTCAAACTGAAACATTAATATTTTGTTTTTAGCATTTAGAGAAATGTTTTCTGGCAGGTTATGGAAAGAAGAAATGATATTTATAATCTTCAATAGAGTGTATATTTGTAACTTCCTTTTATTTTAATGAATAATTATGCCATGTTGCTAACGAAAGCTTGTGTGAAGGTTAAGTGGATCTCAAGTTGATTTTCCCCTGTTCTCAACAATCCAGCAATAACACTATTTCAAATTTCAAGGTTTTTTTAATTAAAAGCATAACTAATGTACTCCCTATGAAAATGAGAAATTTTAAGAACTGATTTAACTCAATTACCTGTGAGATACATAAACTCCTTCATTCCCAGTGCCCTGCTAGTGCTTATTTTGGTTCTACTGAAACAAATTTTCTGTGGTAACAATTACTCTTTATATCAAAATTAGTAAAATGATAAATAGTGTTCTCTGCCTAGTATTTGATAAAGCAATACTATGTAGGGTAGGAAAAAATTTTCCTCACCCCTCTCAGGGTCTCTGGGTAGGTCTAAAAATTAAACTGACAAAGAGATTAAGAGGAGAAAAGCATACAGATTTATTGAATATAACTTTGACATGACATGGGAACCTTCATTAGGAAATTAAGAGCCAAAGAAATTGTTAAACCTCTTTTTTATGCTAGATTTGATAAAGCCTAGAAAGTTGTGGAAAGATATAATAGGGCAAAAAGCATACAGTAAATGTATTAAACTGGGGGGAAATTAGCAAGACCTGTCCATTCAGAATCTTTTCAGTATCCCTCCATCTTGGAGATAAGGGTATTTTGTTTCCTCAGGGTATAGGAAGGCACTTTACACATAGAGGCCTTATAACTTGCTTCAGGAGAAAGTCAGAGTGACCTTCCAGCTTCCTCCTTTCTCTTAAAATTTTGAATATGCCATGGCGCCATATTTTGGAGTAACATGTCCTGAACCCTATCAGCTACTTTGCCAGTTAGAGGGCGAGGGTTAATAATACCTACCTTTAACAAATTTATAGACAGGTACAGCTACCAAAAATAGTGAAAACCGATATATAATATACCTAAAAGTGTAAAGAAAATAATTTGCTTTTGAGTAAATGCCTATGGATGAATACAGCTGTTTCAGGTTGAATTTTAAATCCATACTATTACAGTATTACTATGTAATATACTCTATAAATTTACATATATTCACACAAAAATATAGATGATAAAGTTCTATATAATTCTGTATAGTACATAAATACCCAAGTAACTGAAGATTGCTTCCCTAGGTCAGATTGTCAAGTGAGTTAATATAAAAAGGCTTTGTGGGATCTATGATATATGTTTTATAAATTAAGTATCCAGATTCGGATCAACATTAAGATCAAATGGTTTAAAATGAATATTTAGGGCAGCCTGGGTGGCTCAGCAGTTTAGCGCCGCTTTCAGCCCAGGGCGTGATCCTAGAGACCGGGGCTCGAGTCCCACGACGGGCTCCCTGCATGGAGCCTGCTTCTTCCTCCGCCTGTGTCTCTGCCTCTCTCTCTCTCTCTCTTTCTCTGTGTCTCTCATGAATAAATAAATAAATAAAATATTTAAAATAAAATGGATATTTATAAAAGTTTAACATTTTATCTGCTACTGTTTTAAAATGTTGAGCACATTTTAGTTTATCAGCCTTGCAATGAACACTTATCTTAGGAAAAAGATGATGTGTTTTAATTCACAGTTATTTTGATGAACTTCCAAGCTGGAAAAATTAAAAATGTCTTTGTAGAAGGATGAATTTGAGTCAAATGGTAAAAGAAAAATTATTCTAAGTTGCTTTTCCCACCTTATCTTTGATAAGTTTTTTATATTTATTAGATATGCTCACTTTACCACCTTAGAGTTATACTTATTCTGAAGATATAAAATACCATGATTACCCCATCTTGGAAATTCTTCTTGGAAAGCACATTGTTTTCTAAGGATTCTTCTCTCTAAATATTTCAAAAACTCCCAAGGTTGTTTAAGCAGGTGGGAAAAGGTCATTCTACTTTTCAATCCCAGGATAGTCTAATCATCCTCCCCAAAGTACCCCATAATCTTTTGTCACTCATAATATTCCTGTTATGTGCTAGGCACTATTGTAGGGGCTGATTTTATTTTCAGTCAATAAAACATGAAAGGTCAACTCAGGGGCCACATTTTTAAGTAGGGAAAGACAGGCAATAAAGAATTAAAAAAAGAAAGATAATGTCTGATAGTTATAAGTTTGCATAATGAAACAAAGTAAGCAAGAGTAATAGTGATGTAAGTGGATATTTTAAGATTTATTTATTTTAGAAAGGAGGAGGGGCAGAGGGAGAGGGAGAGAGAGTCTTAAGCAGGCTCTGCTGCTGACTGCAGAGCCTGATGCAGGGCTTGATTTCATGATCCTGAGATGGTGACCTAAACCAAAACCAAGAGACAGTAGCTCAACTGACTGCACCAACCAGATGCTCTGAAAGTGGATATTTTAGATTGAGTGGTTAGGGAAAGCCTCTGTGAGGAGGTGACTTTTAAGCTGAGATTGATTGATCTGGTGAAAAGAGAAACACTCTAAGCAGGAAGAACAGCAAGTGCAAAGGCCCTTAGTTGGGTATGAAAGCTTGGTATATTCAAGGGGAAAAAACAACAACAAAAGGTTAATGTGGCTCAGCATAATGCTTAAGAGGAAGAATGAGATTCCATTAGGTTCCAGGGGTGAGTAGAGGCCAGATAATGTGGATCATCATAAACCCTGAAAAGGAGTTTAGATTTTATTCCAAGTGTTGTGGTAAATTGTTATAGGGTTTTCACAAGAGGATTAACATTTTTGATACCAAGAAAGTCCACTTAAAAGGACAACAACAGTAACATTCGAATAGAGATGACAAGTAGCAGTTGAATTCTTCAGGGGACATATTGGGGCTAGATATATAATTTGGAGGGGGACAGTCACCAATATACATGGTATTTAAAGTCATGTGAATTACTTAGATCAGTTAAATAGCATGTAGATAGAGGACTCAGGACCAAGCCTTCAGGGTACTCTAAAATTTTATAGAAGTTACCAGAAAAGGAGAGGAGATAAGACAATATTTTAAGCATGAGGGTGGGTGTCATAGAAACTGAGTGGCTAAATGTATCTGAATCTACTGAGACATCAAAAGGAGGACAGAGGGGTGAACATTGAATTTGGTAATATGATGGTTGTCATAAAGAATACATTTCTAGGGATCCCTGGGTGGTTCAGCAGTTTAGTGCCTGCCTTTGGCCCAGGGTGCGATCCTGGAGTCAGGGGATCGAGTCCCACGTCAGGCTCCCGGCATGGAGCCTGCTTCTCCCTCCTCCTGTGTCTCTGCCTCTCTCTCTAGGTCTATCTTGAATAAATAAATAAATCTTTAAAAAAAAAAGAATACATTTCTATCATATCAAGAGAACACTAGACTAGGCATTATGCAAGGGACTATCATGATGTCTCCAGTAGGTGAGGAAAGATAATTTTCCCTCTATCCTTCTGACTCCCTCACTGAGACTCCCATGTAATAAAAGATAGATTAACCAAAGAAAATCAAACAGAAGTTTATTAACATATATACCTCATGAATACATGGAAAATACCCAGGAAAAATGAGTAACTCCCTGAGGAGCCTAAGGTACCAGTTTCTTTTTTTTTTAACTTAAGGTTTCTTTCTTTTAATTCCAGTATAGTTAACATACAGTGTTATATTAGTTTCAGGTGTATAATATAGTGATTCAGCAATTCTCTACATTACTCAGGGTTCATTATAAGTGTACTGTTTATTTATACATGTATATATATATTTTTTTTTATTGGAGTTCAGTTTGCCAACATATAG
Source organism: Vulpes vulpes (assembly GCF_048418805.1). Lineage (NCBI taxonomy): Eukaryota > Metazoa > Chordata > Mammalia > Carnivora > Canidae > Vulpes > Vulpes vulpes. Next base: position 67,606,745 of record NC_132796.1, read on the forward strand.
CATAACACCCAGTGCTCATCCCTCCAAGCGCTCCCCTCAGTTTTGTGTACTCTTTAATCCTCATCCTTATTTCACCCATTCCCCCAACTCAACTCCCCTCTGATGACCATCAGTTTGTATTCTATGGTAAAAGTCTGTTTCTTGGTTTGTCTCTTTTTTCCTGTTCTTGTTTGTTTTGTTTTGTTTCCTTAAGGAAACAAACAAATTTCCTTAAGGAAATTCTGTGGAATTTCCAAATTCTGTGGAATTTTTTTTTTGACAATTTACTCTTTATTGATTAAAAATGAAGGAAACATGCAGCAAAATACAAAGTCAAAAAAAGGGAAGGGGGAGGTAAAATATTTTACATCTTCCATAATCTACCAGACATCATAGGAGGAACCTTCATTTATTGATACACCATTATTCTATCCTCAGATTATTAAATAGTATCAGCTGGCTCTAGGATTTGGTTCAAAACTTAAGCAAAAACCTCAAACAAATCCATTAGTCACTTAGAATAAGACCATACACTTTACAAATGGCATTGGCACATGTTATCTTGTGCTAAATTAGTCTCTACCCCAAGGGACCTGGGGATCCTGGGGACCTAGAGACAGAGGTGCACCCTAAGCCACTGCTCCTGGAGAGCAGCAAGGTCGCTCACTAAGGTCGCTCATATGAATGAGATAATATGGTATTTGTCTTATTCTGACTGACTTATTTCCCTTTGCATTAGACTCTGTAATTCCATCAATATTGTTGCAAATGGCAAGATTTAATTCTTTTTTATGGCTGAATAATATTCCAGTGTGTGTGTGTGTGTGTGTGTGTGTGTGTGTGTGTGTGTGTACACCACCTCTTATGTATCTATTCATCCATACATGCACACTTGGGCTGTTTCCATAATTTGGTATTGTAAATAATGCTGCAAATAACATAGGGATGCATCACTTTGAATTTGTGTATTTTTGTATATTTTGGGTAAATACCCATTAGTGTAATTACTGGATCATAGGGTAGTTCTATTTTTAAATTTTTGAGGCACTTTCATACTGTTTTCCATACTGGCTGTACCAGTTTATACTCCCACCAACAGTGCAGGAGAGTTCCTATTTCTCCATATCCTCTCCAACACCTGTTTCTTGTGTTTTTGACTTCAGTCATTCTAACAGGTGTGAGATGATATCTCATTGTAGTTTTGATTTGCATTTTCTGATGATGAGTTATGTTGAGCATCTTTTATATGTCTGTTGGCCATCTGGATGTCTTCCTTGGATAAATGTCTGCTATGTCTTCTCCCCATTTTTAAAATTGGATTATTTGTTTTTGAGGTGTTGAGTTCTATAATTTCTTTATATATTTTGAATACTAAACCTAAGCTACCAGTTTAAATACCATCTTCAGCTAAAGACAAAAGAAAGAAAGGTGTAAGGACACTCATTATGGGGAAGGGGCATATGGATAAGGAGGGAATTCACCATAAACAAGGGTACAGTTTTTATGCATATTTAAATCTTCGACTTAACCAGTGATACTCTGGATACCAGTGAATCTCTTGTGATACAGAGTCATACTTCTCTTCCCACTACAGAGAAGGAGACATCCTTTGTAAATGTAAATTTCCCTTTCAAAAAAGTAACTTTTACTCTTTTCAGAGCTTTTCTTGTGTCTACTGTTTCTCAATCATCTCAAAATAATCGATAACATCTGCCTATTTCTTAAATGGATTATTTGTGTTTTGGGTGTTGAGTTTGGTAAATTCTTTATAGTTTTTGGATACTCTTCCTTTATCAGATATGCAAATTTGCATTTCCAAATATCTTCTCCCAGAGAAAGACAAATACCATATGATTGCATTCATATGTGGAATTTAAGAAACAAACAGATGAACATGGGGCAAAAGAGAGAGAAACAAACCATAAAACAGACATAATTCTAGCAAACAAACTGAGGGTTGCTGGAGGGGAGGTGGGCAGGAGAATGAGTTCTATGGGTGATAGATATTAAGGAGAGCACTTGTGATGAGCACTAGGTGTTGTATGTAAGTATTGAATCACTGAATTCTACTCCTGAAATTAATATTGCACTTTATGTTAACTAACTGAGGTTAAAATTAAAATATGAATAAATAAATAAATAAATAAGCCAAGGAGGCATATTTTAGGGTGGCATATTCTGCTTCCCTTCACTAAATGCTAATCCTAGATGGATGGGTGCCTTCTATCTCTTTCTACAACTCTGAAATTTGAATACTAGTATTTCTCTGCCTTTTTGATAAGATTGTTATGAAGAATATGGAACATAATAGAAGGGAAAGTGTATCGTAAATGGTAAAATTCCATACAAATGCAAATTAATGTTAGAATTATTTCTAATACTAGATTATAAACTATTTAAGGGGCTGGATTGGCTTTAATGATCATTAGATCCATCACAAAGCTTAGCATAATACTAACTAGTGAGTTTAATGGCTGCTCAAAAAACTAAAATAAAAATTTCCTAACTTCAGTAAAAGGATGAAAAGGAATGATAGTGTCTACTAGCTCTATTTTACCTGCAGTTCCAGTTAGGATTTGGTGACTTCCTTGCAATTGTGAAAGATTTCCAATGCTGACTCATGCCATCTATCCCTTTTACAGGATAATCACTTTGAAGACAGTAAGTAAAGGACTTGGAGATTGGTCTGCTTTCCATTTGTTATTTCTAAGATAAGCCATGCCCAGAATTTTTCAAATTTTCTCACTTTGGTATACAGAATTTCTGAAATCTTTTTTTTTTCTAGGAGAACAAATTTATGAAGTCATGTATCATTACATAGACATTTGTAGCTGGTAAAAAAAATGTTATGATAGATGGGAAACATACAGTTTTTTTCCCCTTTTTTATCTTTTGCTTTTCTCTGTGTGGTACAGATGTTGAGCCTTGTGAAATATACAGTTTAGTACTTTGCATTGCAAATAGAGTACAAGTAAGTGACCTTTGATAACTTTTATGCCTAGCAACAGACTCTATGGCATGAGTCTGTTAGTTTAGGTAAGAGAGACTAGCAAACAAAAATCTCACTTTCATTCTGTGCTAGGAAACGAAGAGTATTCATATTTCTGCAACTGTTAAACAAGATGTTTAACAATTTCTTAAAAGTCAAAGAATATATGGTAATAGCTCAAATGTGTATGTAGCAGTATATGAGATCTATTTTTGCTAAAAAAGAAAGAGTAAGTCAGAAATGCATTAATTCTTTCAGTCTATTAAGGTCAAAATGGACTTGGGGATTGAAAGATTTAGTGTTAATTGTTAAAGCAAGGGAAGTTTTTTGTGTTGCTAATGTGAATGCTAATATTTAAGTAGCATAAGAAAGAAAATAGGTAGGGTCCTGTGTCACTTTTAAAAATCACCTTGTATCCAATAAGTTTCAGCTGCAAAGTAATTTTCCAGAAATGGTCTGAGAAAAAAAAAAAAAAAAAAATGGTCCAATGTTCTCCATTGACTTCCATTGTAAAATGAGAGCTGTGTTCCCCTTGAAAATAAATTTGGCCCCAAGTTAATAATAAAACATACTGCAGAATTCAGAAAATCTTAAATATATAAGATTTATATTTTTATAAATCACATATTTATATTTGTAAATTTTAAGATTAATCTTAAAATAATAAAATCACATTTTTAGTGCTGATGAAATAATAGTAAAATAATAGTACCATTTCTTAGTGCCTGATAAAATAATACTACCATAAAATATTAATACACTATAGTGGACCTTATAATAGCATGCCCTAAACTGTGTTATTATCCTTCTTTTTCAATTCTAAGCATTTTACCTTTCATGTAAAAACATTTTACTTCTGTGATCATTATATTTTTTAAATGTACCTCTAATTTTTATTTTTTTAAGATTTTATTTATTTATTTATGAGAGACACACAGAAAGAGAGGTAGAGACATAGGCAGAGGGAGAAGCAGGCTCCATGCAGAGATCCCCATGTGGGACTAGATCCCAGGACTCCAGGATCACAGCCTGAGCCATAGAAAAAAGACTAGAAGAAAATGCTCCAAACTGTTCACAATATTTGCTTCTGAGTTTATTGGAAGTTGTAGTTTATTTGTTTTTGTTTTCTAACTTGCCCAAAGAGATTTTTTTTTTTTTTTAAGGAGAGAGAAAGAGTGGCAGAGTTGGTAAAGCACCCAACTCTGGGTTTTGGCTCAGGTCGTGACCTCAGGGTTCTGAAATTGAGCCTGAGTTGAGCCTTGCACTCAGTGTAGATTCTGCTGGGCATTCTCACTCCCTCTTCCTCTGCACCTCTCATGTATGTATGTGCTCTCTCTTTAATAAATAAATAAATAATCTATCTATCTATCTATCTATCTATCTATCTATCATCTATCTATCTATCATCTATCTATCTATCATCTATCATCTATCATCTATCTTAAAAAAAAAAAGAGAGAGAGTGTGTGCACACATGTGTGAGTGGGCAAGGGAAACAGAGGGAAAGGGAGAGAGAGAAGCTTAAGCAGGCTCCAGACCCAGCATGACGTGAGCCAAAAATCAAGATTCAGAAACTTAATCAACTGAAACATCCAGGCACCCATAAAGAGATAATTTTCTATATCCTCTATAATCAGAAGAAAGTACTGTAATTTCTTTCTTTAATGATAAATTTATATATAATGATGTCTTTAGTTAGACACATAAATATATTTGATTCATTTCTATTTTGGTACTGGTTATTATCACTTTTTTGATAAAATTTTAAAAACAATGATGTAATTAATTTCTGGATAAACAACTTGTCTAGAGCATACTTCTCAAGGTATATCCAGGACTGGCAGCCTCAGCATCACCTAGGAACTTGTTATATATCATAATTCTCAGGCTCCTGGGCTCAATCCTAGCAAACAGCAATCTGGGTTTTAGCAAGCCCTTTGGGTAATTAAGGTTCTAGAACAATAACAGAATTTCTCCCCATTCTCTTTCCTCTCACTTTCTCTGTCTCCCTCTTCTCCCTTTTTCTTCATGCCTTCCTCTTGCCTTCTGTCCTTCTCCTTTTCCCCCCTCTCCTTCCCCTCTTCTTGTGGGATACACACACACACACACAAACCATATGTATACAGCCTATATATAGAATTTGCGGTTACCTCTCTCTGAATAGAATACGTGTATTTAGAAAGAGAATATTTTTTTCTAAGTTTTTTGTTGTTTGTTTCTGACCTACCTTGTTCATTAAAAGATAACTAAGTTTTCTGGTATTTGTACTTATATACTTTCATTTAACAAACATGTTTTGCATTGTTATACATTAGATAGTTCTGCATAATTTACAAATTTTTTAACCTCATTAACCAATATAATGATTCTAGCATATTATTATAAACTGAATTGTGTCCCCCTCCAAATTCTTATGTGAAGCCCTAGCCCCCCAGAATCTCAGAATGTGACTGACTATATTTGGAGATAGGGTTTTAAAGAGGCAATTATATTAAAATAAGGTCCTAGTTTCTGCCCTACTCCAATATGACTACTGTGCTCATAAGAAAAGAAGATGAAGACACAAACACAGGTAGAAGCACTGCTATGTGAGGATATACTGAGAAGGTGGCCATCCATAAGCTAAGGAGAGAGGCCACAAAAGAAACCAAACTTGCTAACACCTTGATATTGGACTTCTAACCCCAGAATTGTGAGAAAATACATTTCTATTGTTTAAGCTACTCAGTCTGTGGTATTTGTAATGGCAACCCTAACAAATTAATACATAAGTGTTTATAAAAATGATACAATTCAATCTTAACATCTAGTGATTGCCTTTAAGATACTATCAGGTCATGTTCCTTGACAGAAAGCTACAGCTTTACAAAGAGTGCCAGAGACCAGTATGAAAAACTGCTCACCATGCACAACAACATGCTAAAGCTCTATGAGAATCTTGGAGAATACTTTATTTTTGACTCTAAGACAGTGAGCATAGAAGAGTTCTTTGGTGATCTCAGCAACTTCCGAACTTTATTTCTGGTGAGTAATACATTTTAAAGGATTGCAAGACTTGTTGTTTGTGTTTTTTAAATAATTTATTCTGTTAGCATTTTATGTACCTATTGATCATATTGATTTCATGTTATAGTCCTTTAATGGGAATTGAAAGGTATTTTATACTTGTGACATAGATAAAAATGGTTGGCTGGTTTAATATATATATAATGGGGACTTAAATGAATTATCTTCAACCTTAGATATATATCTGAATTTTTCTTCACAAATTTTATAAGAAAATGAAAAAATTGGTACTTAAATGTTGTTAATTTTTATACAGCATACTATTATAATTTGACCTAGCTTAAAAATTAATATCTAAAGTAATCTTTCAATTAATACATTAACATGCTATGATTTGTGAGTAAGTTTTTGTTATAGTCTATACAAGAAATCAATTCTAAATTAGACTACATAAAAGACATGGAATATTAAATTTTATTTCATAATGTAGGCTCCAGTTTCCAACTAGAACTCTTGGGGATAACAATAGATATTAGCATTAGTTATAGATGGATAATCAGGGTGTGAGTTGTGATGCTAGAGGGAAGCAAAAGCTTCACTGTATAAGTGTTGTGGAAATACTTCTCTGCACTCAGTGAAAGAGAAGAGCACAGATTCCAATTATGATAGTAATAGAAAATTATGCATAATAGTTGATATCAAACAAGTAAAGTTACATGTATTTTAAAGAATGAACTCTAGCAATTATTCCCAACAGGAAGATCAGTTAGCAAATAATTCATTGAGGTATGTTTCTTTTTTAAAAATTTTTTAAATTTTTATTTCTTTAGTATATTTTTTATTGGAGTTTCATTTGCCAATATATACCATAACACTCAGTGCTCTACCCATCAAGCGCCACTCTCAGTACACGACACCTAGTCACTCCGTCCCCCCGACCACTTCCCTTTCCAACCCCTTGTTCGTATCCCACCGTTAGGTGTCTCTCATGTTCTGTCACCCTCACTCATATTTCCCACTCATTTTCTCCCCTTTCCCCTTTATTCCCTTTCACTATTTTTTATATTGCCCAAATTAATGAGACTATATAATGTTTGTCCCTCTCCAATTGACTTATTTCACTCACCACAATACCCTCCAGTTCCATCCACGTCAAAGCAAATGGTGGGTATTTGTCGTTTCTAGTGGCTGAGTAATATTCCATTGTGTATATATATATATATACATACTAAATGTTCTTTATCCACTCATCTATCAATGGACACCGAGGCTCCTTCCACAGTTTGGCTATCATGGACATTGCTGCTATAAACATTGTGGTGCAGGTGTCCTGCCGTTTCACTGCATCTGTATTTTTGGAGTAAATCCCCAGCAGTGCAATTGCTGGGTTGTAGGGCAGTTGGATTATTAACTCTTTGAGGAACATCCACACACTTTTCCAGAGTGTCTGTACCAGTTCATATTCCCCCAACAGTGCAAGAGGGTTCCCCTTTCTCCACATCCTCTCCAACATTTGTTGTTTCCTGTCTTGTTAATTTTCCCCATTCTCACTGGTATGAGGTGGTATCCCATGGTGGATTTGATTTGTATTTCCCTGAAGCCAGTGATAAGGAACATTTTCTCATGTGCTTCTTGGCCATGTCTGTGTCTTCTTCTGTGAAATTTCTGTCCGTGTCTTTGGTCAATTCATGATTGAATTGCTTGTTTCTTTGCTGTTGAGTTTCATAAGTTCTTTATAGATCTTGGATACTAGCCCTTTAGCTGATATGTCACCTTCAAATATCTTCTCCCATTGTGTAGGTTGTCTTTTAGTTTTGTTGATTGTTTCTTTTGCTGTGCAGGAGCTTTTTATCTTGATAAAGTCCCAGTAATTCATTTTTGCTTTTGTTTCTGTTGCCTTCATACATGTATCTTGCAAGAAGTTGCTGTGGTCAAGTTCAAAACGGATGTTGCCTGTGTTCTCCCCTAGGATTTTGATAGATTCTTGTCTCACATTAAGATCTTTCATCCATTTTGAGTTTATCTTTGTGTATGGTATAAGAGAATGGTCTAGTTTAATTCTTCTGCATGTGGCTGTCCAATTTCCCCAGGACCATTTATTGAAGAGACTGTTCTTCTTCCAGTGGGTAGTCTTTCCTGCTTTGTCGAATATTAGTTGACCATAGAGTTGAGGGCCCATTTCTGGATTCTCTATTCTGTTCCATTGACTATGTGTCTGGTATTGTGCCAGTAACATACTGTCTTGATGATCACAGCTTTGTAGTACAACTTGAAATCCGGCCTTGTGATGCCCCCACATCTGGTTTTCTTTTTTAATATTCCCCTGGCTATTCAGAGTCTTTTCTGATTCCACACAAATCTTAAGATGATTTGTTCCAACTCTCTGAAGAAAATCCATGGTATTTTGATAGGGATTGCATTGAACGTGTAAATTGTCCTGGGTAGCATAGACATTTTCACAATGTTTATTCTTCCAATCCATGAGCATGGAATATTTTTCCAACTCTTTGTATTCTCCTCAATTTCTTTCAAATGTGTTTTGTAGTTTATAGGGTATAGATCCTTTACCTCTTTGCTTAGGTTTATTCCTAGGTGTCTTATGCTTTTGGGTTCCATTGTAAATGGGATTGACTCCTTAACTTCTCTTTCTTCAGTCTCGTTGTTAGTGTATAGAAATGTGACTGATTTCTGGGCATTGATTTCGTATCCTACCACACTGCTGAATTGCTGTTCTTTCTCTAGTTCCTTTAGGTGCAAGGTTAGCATATGTATTTGAGTTTTTTCCAATTTTTTGAGGAATGCTTGTATTGCGATGTATTTCCCTCTTAATACTGCTTTTGCTGTATCCCAAAGATTTTGAATGGTTGTACCTTCATTTTCATTAGCTTCCATGAATCTTTTTGATTTTTCTCTAATTTCCTGTTTGACCCTTTCATCTTTAGCAGGATGCTCTTTAACCTCCACGTGTTTGAGTTTCTTCCAAATTACTTCTTGTGATTGAGTTCTAGTTTCAAAGCATTGAGCTCTGAAAATATGCGGGAGACAATCCCAATCTTTTGGTATTGGTTAAGACCTTATTTGAGACCCAGTATGTGGTCTATTCTGGAGAAAGTTCCATGTGCACTTGAGAAAAATGTATATTCAGTTGCGTTTGGATGTAAAGTTCTGTAAATATTGTGAAATCCATCTGGTCCAGCGTATCATTTAAAGTTCTTGTTTATTGGAGATACTGTGCTTAGAATATCTGTCATTTGCAGAAAGTGCCGTGTTGAAGTCTCCCAGTATTAGTGTATTACTATCTACATATGTCTTTGGTTATTAATTGATTGATATACTTGGCAGCTCCCATATTAGGGGCATAAATATTCACGATTATTAGGTCTTCTTGTTGGATAGATCCTTGTAGTATGATATACTGTCCCTCATCATCTCTTACTACAGTCTTTGGGATAAACTTTAATTTATCTGATATAAGGATGGCTACCCCTGCTTCCTTTTTAGGACCATTTGAATGGTAAATCGTTCTCCAACCTTTCATTTTCAGGCGTCCTTAGGTCTAAAATGAGTCTCTTGTAGACAGCAAATAGATGGGTCTTGCTTTTTTATCCAGTCTGAGACCCTGCGTCTTTTGATGGGATCATCAACCCATTCACTTTCAGAGTTACTATTGAAAGATATGAATTTAGTCTCATTATAATACCTATTCAGTCCCTGTTTTTGTGAATTATTTCTTTGGGTGTCCTCTTTCTTTTCAGCCACTTAATATTTCTTGCAGAGCTGGTTTGGTGGTCACAGATTCTGTCAGTTTCTGCCTATCTTGGAAGCTCTTATCTCTCCTTCTATTCTGAATGAGAGCCTTGCTGGATAAAGAATTCTTGGCTGCATGTTCTTCTCATTTAAGACCCTGAATATATACTGCCAGCCTTTTCTGGCCTGCCAGGTCTCTGTGGAGATGTCTGCTGTTAATCTAATAGTTCACCCAATATAAGTTAGGGATATCCTCTCTTGCTGCTTTAAGGATTTTCTTTTTATCCTTGGAATTTGCAAGTTTCACTATTAAATGTCGAGGTGTTGAACAGTTTTTATTGATTTTAGGGGGGTACTTTCTTTCTCCTGGATCTGAATGCCTGTTTCCCTCCTCAAATTAGGGAAGTTCTCAGCTATGATTTGTTCAGATATGCTTTCTGGTCCTCTGTCTCTTTTGGCATCCTCTGGAACCCCAATTAAACATAGATTTTTCCTTCTGAGGCTGTCATTTATTTCCCTTAACCTTTCCTCATGGTCTTTTAATTGTGTTTCTCTCTTTTCCTCAGCTTCCTTCCTTGCCATCATCTTGTGTCAGTCACTCTTTCTTCTATCTCATTAACCTTCATTGTTAGGACCTCCAGTGTGGATTGCATCTCATTTAACCAGTTTTTACTTTCAGCCTGATTAGATCTAAATTCTGCAGTCATGAAGTCTCTTTGATTCTTTATGCCTTTTTACAGAGTCAGCAGTAGCTTTATAATTGTGGTTCTCAATTGGCTTTCTGACATGGAATTGGAATCCAAATTCTGTAACTCTGTGGCAGAGAGTACTGTTTCTCATTCTCTCTTGTTGTGAGTTCTTCTTGTCATTTTGCTCAGTGCAGAGTGGTTAAAAATGAGTTGTACTGGAAAAAGGTAGAAAAAGAAAGGAGGGGTACCCTCTGGTCCTATATACTGTAAATCCCTCGACTTCCCCTGGAGCTTTGCAGTGCTGCTTGGTTATGAACTTGCTCTTCCCCTGTCCTTCCAGCTGGTCCTTTGGAGGAAGGGGCCTGCTGAGCTGATCTCAGGGGTGTGAACCTAGGGGAGCTTCCCCGCCCCCTGCCAGGTGCAGGGCTGAAGTGGGAGCTGTTAATTCTGTGAGGCCCCTGTTCCCTAGTGGGCCTCACTCTGTCCCAGGCACAGGGTGACACAAGGAGGAACAACCGTACTGGCCACGGACAGCTCTCCAGCTCCGGAGACAGCTCCAGCAGTAACTACCGCAGTCTTCCAGTCCACACTTGCATAGATGCTTAGGGGGTGGGGGTGCTGATCTACACAGCTTGGGGACGCCTGGTGGCAAGAGAGTCCTCGCTGTCCTGTGCCCTCCCCACCTCTGCCTGTCCCGGGGGGAGCACCGGATCCTGGGCTGTGTCCCCTGGCGCCCTGTGATCCGGGCCTGTGCTGCTGGAATCATGCTCCCAGAGCTGCGACTCCCAAAGGCAGCAAGGCACAGCCCCCTCCTCCCGGAGTTGCCGCCTGAGCTTCTCCTGAAGCCCCACCAGGCGTTGGCTCCAGCCCTTTACCGAGTTCAGCCCGTGGTATGTTGTTTTGTCTCCTCTGAGTGCACTTCCTGTGTTATTGATCTGGGAGACTGGAGGCTCCACTGCCCCTCCTGTGATTCTGCCTGGTTTCCCTGCAAACGCCTTTCTGTCCAGGAAGAATCTGCTGTGGGTTTTTAAAGTTCCTGCTTCTCCGGGCCGGGCTTTCCTGTCCTGGAGGCTTTCGCCATGGGTCTTAGCCCGGCTCCTCACTGGGGCCCCTCCCCTTCTAGATTCTTCTTCTTCTTCTTCTTCTTCTTCTTCTTCTTCTTCTTCTTCTTCTTCTTCTTCTTTCTTCTTCTTCTTCTTCTTCTTCTTCTTCTTCTTCTTCTTCTTCTTCTTCTTACTATTTTCTTTTTTTTGTCTTCCTACCTTGTTAGGAGTGCAAACTCTGGGCAGCCTGGGTGGCTCAGCGGTTTAGCCCCACCTTCCGCCCAGGGCATGATCCTGGAGGCCCAAAATCAAGTCCCACGTCGGGCTCCCTGCATGGAGCCTGCTTCTCCCTCTGACGGTGTCCTGCCTCTCTCTCTCTCTCTCTCTCTCTCTCTGTGTGTGTGTCTTTCATGAATAAATAAATAAAATCTTAAAAAGAATAAGAATAAGAAGAAGAAGAAGAAGAAGAAGAAGAAGAAGAAGCACAAACTCTTCTCTCTGTAGTATTCCAGCTGTTCTCTTTAAATCTCAGGTCGAATTGGTAGGTTCAGGATGATTTGAAAGTTATCTAGGTAAGTTGGTGGGGACAGGTGACTTAGGGACCCTACTCCTCCGCCATCTTGCCTCGCTCCTTGAGGTGTATTTCTATCCCCAAAGCAGTTATTTGCTAGATAGGGCTCTCTTTTTTAATTGACTGTGTTGCTCCATGAAATTGTTGTACTTTGGTATGACTTGCACAATCTATGAGATACAGATATATTTGTGGAAAGCATTTGCTTTTATCTATTGAGTTAGGACATACAACCCCAAGCACATCCTATTTTTGGTGATATAAGTTGAATAAGAAGCTTTCATAAATATGATCATTTGTCTTTTTTTTTTTTTAGAGTATTACCTTATTTTGGTCTTTGGTCTTTATCCCTTAATATACATGCCCTGTGGGCATATTTAACTTTTTAGCTGGACAGTAAGTAGTAAAATGTGTTCTGGCAATGACTCATCCAAATATTTTCAAAACTTAAAAACTGTTAATATGCCATTAGCCTATGATACCATGTTATATCTACTTGGAGTGTTTTCAAGAAGAAAAAAGTATATGTTGAAAAGGAATGGAGACTAGAAAAATACACTTCAGTTGACACGTTGAGAAGATAATTCTAATAAATTATTTTTGTAACATCAATATCTATGAGTAAATGGAGATGAATATAATTAATATTGTCAATTTCTATTAAAAAGTGCCTTGTTTTAACATGGATTGGTTGTGAAAACACTGTCACATTAGTGCCCCTCACCTCCCTGATACATAGTCACAAAATAGAATTTGATGTACTCCCATTTTATAACATTTCGTTAAGGACAATACCTGCGTGGCAGCCTATGTTTAATCATATTAAGCAGATGCTTAGAAATCTTGCAAAGAACTAGAACTATAATTGTAATTAGTTCTCAATCATAAGTTGTTGTTGTTGTTGTTTTAAATGTGATGACACCATTGTTAGGAAGACCTGATTCTGTGGCCTAGTGCTGTCACTAATAAGCTGTGTGAATTTATAGAAGTCGTTTATCCCTTGTAGCTACATATTTATTTATAAAATTAAGTGATTATACTCCTGATCTCTAAGAATTTCTTCCTCTTTAAAAGTCTATGAGTCCAAGAATTTCAGAGAGTCATGTGGATTACATACATAAATAGGATATATTTGTCTACTGGCTTCACTGTGTGTGTAGCTTGAATACAGGAAAATAATTTGCCACAAATCATTCTCATTGTAAATAACTTGACATTCTGAAGTCCTGTTTTGTGTGCATTTTTGTTAATTTCTTGAGATCCTGCTAAGACTGATTTCCAAAGCTTTCAAAACAGGTAACCAACTCCTACAATGTGTCCTGGTCAGCTGCCTGCCATCTGCTTTTCAGAACACTATTAAAATATTTTTTTTCTACAAATTATTATTGACTTGCTGGCATGAAAACTAAGTGTGCAATTTATTAGTTGTTTTGAACTTGGGTTGGTTATGTAATCTCTCTAAGCATCAGTTTCCTCATTTATAAAATAGAGGTGATTATTCCCAACACATCTTTCTCAACACTATGTGAAAACACCTCATAACCTATGCTATGCAGATGGAGAGTATTATTAGCCATACTCTGTCCATCCATTTGATTAGTATTTATTGAGAACCAATTTGATTCTGGTAATGCTCTAGTCCAGAGTTAAAGGGAAGAAAACAGTCTCTCTCTATCCATGAATGAAAAGAGACAGACAAGTAAATACAATGTAATTTGATAAGTGCTGCCTTAGGAATATCAAGATGCTATAATAATGTAAAGGAGGAACTGCCTAACCCTGCCTGAGCTGGCCTGAGAAGCCTTCACAGAGGATGTGACATTTGAGCAGAGTCTGGAAAAGCCCATAGGTGTTTGACAAGTAGACTTTGACAAGCAGGTTTAAGGATTTTACACCTGACCTATAAGCTAAACACTCCTAAATCAACATCACCAACTTCAGTCAATCATTTGTGCTCACCAGGTTCCTGTTTCATAGTGAGATTAAAGTGATTTCACTCTCCCAGGGGAGGGAAGAACCCTGAAAGACAGACAAAAATTGTAATCACCAGAAGTTCCCATTTTCTTAGTGTTTTGTGTTTGGTTTCAAGGTTCCTACTGTTAAAAACATATTGGATTATAGACGGAGACAATAAAATACCAGTATTGCTGAGAAGAAAATAAGAGTTCTGATTCAGGTGCTACCTAAAAATCAATTCCAAATGAGCTCAGAATCTCATCTTGGGAAATCTATTTGGCATGTAAAGCATAAACAAAATTCACATACCAAAAAATCTTCCTCAGAGAGATATCCTCCAAAAGATGAGAAAAATGGAAATAAAAGGGTTTGACATTATGGATTAAGACCTTTTTCAAAATAATCAGATGCAAATTAATGAAAACAAAATTGGGTATATGAGATACTGCTATATTATTCACATCATTCATATTAAATATTACTCAACTGAGGATATTAAAGATATTCAAGATGAATGTCCTATATATTAGCATGAAGGTATATGTAATTGGAAACATTTCTAAATTCAGAATTCAGTCTCTTTTTCTAGTTGGCTTCCAGACATCATCAGAGTTCAAAACAACTGCTTATAATATAGGCAAGATTAATTAATAATCCCTAAATTTAAGTTGGATATTTTGTGGAACAAAATAAAATTCGGCATTTATAGAATATCTAGACATCTTTTTTGGCTTATTCTTCTTTATACTTCAGTTAGTTCCAATAGTTGGCTACACAGTCTCTTTTCTTTTGAGATATTTTGAATAGAATATTCAATTCAGTGAACCTTATATGTTTAACTGCCATGAAGTATCTTGCTTAGGCATAAAAAATAATTTCAGCTGGTGGGTAAGTGTTGGGCAAGTATTATACTTTAGTAACTTTCTTTTTTTTTTTTTTTTTTTTTTTTTTAACTTTAGTAACTTTCAAATCTCCAAATAAACTATAGAAAATATTTATTTTGTCTTTTGTCTTTTAAATGTCAATTTCCTTTTGATTCTGTGTGTTTTGTCTTGTTTTTTAAAGAACAATATGTTACCCAGGCATTTAATTAATTTTTGTTTGGTGTGTATTCTCTTTCTCTATCTCATATACTAGATATATAGGAACAAGGCTTCATAGAATTAATAGATTCATTTACATAACTTAAGAAGAAAATGTTACCATTACTATTAATCATGCTACAAGATTTCTCAACAAAATAAGTATTTGCTGCAATTCATTTGATAAGCTTTAACATTTTTTAATCAGAATTTCCTTAAACAATTTTTAACAGCTCTTAGATGAATATTAAATGACTGTTAGGAGGCTAAGTGATAGGTATATTTATGCCATCATTCAGCCTTTTTGCTTCTATCTCCTAAATGTCTTTGAATCCATTCATTTCTCTCATCCATTCATCATTCAATCCCAATGATGCTCTTTAGTTCTTGGCCTTTACCATCTCTCAGCTGGACTAATGTAATGATCTGACTGATGTCTGTGTCTACTTCTCTTATACTTCTAATCCATTCACCACATTATAGTCAGAATAAAACTGAAAACATAACAAACAAGACAGTGTTACTTTCCTGATTTAAAATTCCTTAATGAATTCTCTGTAGCCTCAGGATGAAATCTAATGTGTTTAAAATTAAAGTGGCTTCTAAAATCAAAAGAACTATGGTTACTTAAAGGCCAGACCATCTATGCTCAGCTGACTGAACCATGATCACTTAATGTGAATTCTCCTCCCAGACTAGTAAAAGTAAAGTATGAAAATGAAAGCAGCAGAACAAGACAACACCAAGTGTCTAAGAAGATCTGAGCCTCCTAGAACAGAGAGAAACTTTGGGAGCACAGTATTGAAATTAAATGAAGACTCAGAGGCAAAGATGTGATTGCCATTATTCCTTAATTGCTACTATGGCATGGAGAGTAAGGAACTGAGGTTATTTATCTTAATTCTCATTTGGGGACAATCTTATCTTCTATCTTAATCTTCCTTTCAAAATCTAAACTTGCACGAGAGCTCCTTATGTACCCATATTGATTTATGGAGATATTTAATTTTGAGAAGCTCTCATTTCTCTCAAGCCGTCTTCCTCTTTATAAAGCCTCAATCATGTCTAAATCTAAAGTATCATTGAAAAGCCAAAGTGAACACCTGCATTTGGTTAGACTCAAAAGACTAAATTGATATATACAGAACATTTTTTATTCATTCATTAAAGGCAATTTGCCTTTAAAGAAATGAGGATGAATTTTTACATGAAAAGATTGTGTATACAATTTCTGATCCAAGAAGACTAAGTTATTTTGACACATTTGTAAACTTTCAATTTACAAAGCACTTGATATTTAAAGGAAACTTTAGTGCAGTATTATAAAAATGGGGGAGTTACACAAAAAAAAAACAAATATGTTCTTTAACAAAGGAGAGTCTTAATCAGTAATATATACTGTTATCTAAAGTCCCATCATCTAAAATATTTATTAGATGCCTCATAATTTGATAGATCTTTGCTTTGCCAATAAAATGCCAATGGTAATTAATATTGTAAAGATACCTTTGAGAAACTGCAAAGACCATGATGTACCTCTTGAATAGTATAGTTTCATTTGTAAGCTCAGTATTTCTAGGCCTCAGTACCTGCGAATTCAGATGGGGGTCACTTTAAGTAACAATAACCCAAATTATCTCTTCTTTACCTTCATGGACAGGACTCAAGCTCCCTGCAAAGTCTCCACTCCCACAAACACATCTGGAGTCATCTTATATGGGCTCAAAAACATGCTAGCTATAGTTACCACTTGACATTTTCTCACAGATATTTGAGTGCCTATTCTTCTTCTGGGATGATGAGAATATAGCATTAAAAAAAAATAAAGCCCTGCCCTTCCTGTCCTGCTGTATCTCTGGCTTCCCTCTTCCTTTTACTGGCAAGCTGTATGGGGCTGCCCTCAGTGAAAATCCCCATCTGGACCAAGGTTGCAGACTCCTACTGCTCTACTTATGCCACCAATCCTTGCAGCACCATAGTGGTGTTATGCTCAGTACAAAAGTAGCTATGTTTCACAGCACACTTCATAAAAACAGTTCCTTTTGCTTTTCTTCTGACCCCTTTTCCCTTGAAGGCTTAAAAATTGTCAAGTCCTAGAGACCTCAAAAATCCTAAATCCATAAGTCCTTCTATTCCCCTCCATCCTTCCTTTTGTTCTGTCACCTAACTTTTCCTAGAAGCCAGGGATAAATAAAGTACCAGCATAACACCTTTCATGCAAATAGAGCCTAAGGGCCCACCAACTACCTCTCTTTAATCACACACACACACACACACACATAATTCCCTTTGAGCTCAGCTGGGACAACCCTAGCTCTGTAGCCTTAGATTTATTTTGATCTATTGCAACTCTATGAAAATAGACAATCCATGTAAAATATATGGTCACTCTAGTAAGCAGAATATTTGACCAGAATACCTCATTCACCAGCTGTGGCAGAGACTAGGCTTTACTTTTTTTTATTTTTTAGAAAAAGATGTCACTTATCAACTATTGTATTCTGTTTGCTTACTTTGAGCCAGGAGTAGATGTCCTGTTTTTCTGATGTGATTGTTCCTTGTATAAAAAAACTAAATATTATATCATAAGGAACTAAAGGAATAAGTAATAATGGCATACATGATTTAAAGAGAACCCAACTCTTCAACATGGTAAAAAAATGCCTACTGATATAAATGCTTTTTAAATATGTACACATTTTAGATTAATAAAAATTTTAAATATCATAAAAGTTTTTAAAATATTTCTAAAAGTTTTCAGAATTGTTTATGGCAAGATGAATATTGTCCTTTAAAAATCTAAGGCAATGTCATAGTTAACACTGAAAATATTAACAAAATCAGTTCAATGCCTACTTTCCTTATTAAAGTCTAATAAATAACTAAAACCAGGAAACAAAATGCAATATCTTTATTTCTAGCAACAACACCTCACAGAATTTTTCAAAGAAGTGTTTCTCATAAATAAGTTATTATAGAGTTATGTTCAAATACCAGGAAGTAAGAAAGTTATAAGATAGGCAGTAGGGCATACAAACTGACCTTTTCCATTGGCTGTGAGAATGACCAAAGCTATTGATTGTTACAACCTGAGCCAGAAGATCCCAAAAGCCAGTGCTACTGGTACCACCTTCTCAGCTTACTGAGTTTATCTTCATTCTGCTTTGTCTTTATTTATCCATTTGCTAATGATCTTTTATTAGAAAAGATACCCTAGCCCCTGTACAAGATAGTAGGAGGCAGGACTCTCCCTGGAACCCTGCCCAGGGAGATCCTTTTGCCTAATCTGCCTACTGCTTCTTCTCCCCTTTCTTCGCTTCCTCTCCAGTTGCTTTACTCACTAAGATTTTTTTTACCTATGCTCCCATTTTGGCCTGGATAACACTTCTGTGTGCTTTCATACCTTCATCCTAACACATTTTGCCCTGTAATGTGTTCATTACCATATCCTCAGTCTTAATGGGTCAAACACAGGGCTAATCACTAACAACATATATGAATGGTAATGAATTAATGAAACAGTTAATGAACCAAAGTACTAAAGATGAAAAATTCAAATGTTGGCCCTCCAGAGCTCACATTCTAATGAGAAAGACATCGGAGGAACAAATACTGATAGTGAAATGTGATACATGTATACAAAGAGCTTATGAGCACAGAGGAGAGAGTCATTTATTCTGTTTGATTTAAGGAAGGCTTTAAAGAGGAAGTGACATGTGAACTGGGTCATCATTATTTTGCTACTCTGTGGCCTTTCACATTGAGTGTTTTCCTTTTTCTTCTTCCCCGCCTTATTTGGTGTTTGTGTTTAGTGATAAATACATATTGTTCTCTAGTTTTCCATGCTGAGTTCAGAGTAGAAAAACAGCTATTTCATTTCTGGGGAAGCAGCTATCAGGTAATTATGATCTAATGGTTATCCATCATATGGTTGGACAAGCAGTGACCAGGCTTCAATTACTTCTTTCAACTGACAGCTGTCCTGAGTAATAGACCAATCAATGCAGATTATCGAGGGCAACATCAATTGCTTAAAGATTGACTTGTCTGTTGTGATTTTAGGGAAGTGGTTATGACCCAGGAATGATTTTGACCCCCAGAGGACATTTGGCAAGGTCTAGAGACAATTTTGTTTGTCACAACCAAGGAGGAGGTGCTGCTGGCATCTAGTGGGTGAATCCATTACTCATTTGATGCTGCTTAACATCTTATAATGTACATACAGTCCCCTACAACAAAGAAATATCTGGTACAAAATGTCAGTAGTGCCATAATTGAGAAACTCTAGGGTTATCTGCAGAAGATTTTTTTTAAATTTTCATTTGGAAAACAACATGAGATTATATATATTATAAGCAAAATTTATACTAAATTAATAACACATGTATTTGTCATATCAATTTAATATTTTAATGGTATTTTCAGTTGTCAACTTGATCACTGTAAGGTTTGTTTTAGTTACTAATATTTTCTGTATCATTAAAAGATGTCCTGGTTCATATGGCTTGTAAAATTTGTAAATCATGTATGTAAATTGTATGAAAATTTAAATTATAGGCAAAAAAGAAAAAATCAACTGAAACTATTCCCCAAAGATAATTACTATCTTGGCATATATCTTTACAGCCATTTCTCTGGACATATACAGATATATTTAGATTTTTAAGAAAAATATATTTTTCTTAAAATAATAACAAAAGGTCTTATGAAAATTCAAGTTCTAAAATTTGTATTTACTGATAAAAATCCAAGCAGCTTAAGCCTGTGTGGATGTGACCATCAGCATTTAGTGGATGATACCATTGGTTATGTCTTCAATTGTGATTAAAAATGTTAATTGGCTCTTTTCCTGATTTTTTTTTTTCAAAATCCCTGGTCTTTGGTGCCATGCTACCCATCAGTGACTCTTGGAAGCCACCTATAAGTATACCAGTGGAAGGAGTCTTCCCTCCTCTTTTCCTTTTCTACATAATACCCTCATCAAACTTCCTTGTGGCAAGGGGCCTTAAGTTGGTATTGGTGAATTGCCACTTGGGCCCATTTACACTAGTGTTTTACAAGCATTCTACTGCCTGTCTCTGCTGCATATTTTGATTTAAGAAACATTATTTACCTCAACTAGGCTGTCTTTTAAGTAACAAATGCCATCTATTTGATAATTATATAAAGGCTTATAATTTAATCCTTTTGTTTTCTCTCATTCTCTCCTTACACCAAATTTCAAAGTCATAGAATAGTATCTTAAACCTGTTTTCTTAAAGATCTGACACATTACAATCCTGATTGTGAAATTGTTTCTATTTTTGTTTATATACCTGTTTTGATTCATTTTCTGTAAGTGTTTGGTCTCATGATAATCAGAATTTCATGATATTCTTGGTGGGGCTTGTAGGCAAAATAGACATTACATGGTATTCCTGAAAAGGTTGGTAAAAGACCAGTAATCCATTCAAATCTTGGCATTTTGAAATGGAAGATGTTCAGAGATCATTATCTCACGATCTTAGAAATCTGTGTTCAATTAATGGATTATGCAATATGATGGTTTAGTTTAAGTCTTTTTTTTCAGGTTTCATTAACAATGCTCAAAAGAGTCAAACTTACTTATACTGGAGATGATATAGTTTGGAATATTGTATAATTTACTTTTACTCATTTGTCTTTAGTGTAGGAGTAAAAACAACCCCTAAAGTTTCATGTACATTAGAGACATAGAAATGTAACAGCAATTAGAAGAGCAATGCAGATGATTAACTAAAATGTGGATGAAATAACAAATATAACTGTAGTGACCAATATGATCTCTAGATGAGAGATATGGATTGATATCACCAACAAGTTGGAAACTTTATTTTCAAGTTTCATTATTTTTAGTCTTAATAAACCATCCTCCTTCATCAGATGGCATCTGTAAGAAAGTATCTGCCCAAGTGCTTGTTCCTTAGTTTAAAATATAGTATTTATAAATAATAGATCATTTTAAGATTAAGCCTCTTTATTATATCATAATCATGTGGGAATTTTCTTTTTATTTTGTTTTTTTTCATACTGTACTAAAAGTCTAAAGCATATAAAATTTTCATAGATATATGCTTTCATTACATTGGCACATTATTTAGGCAAAATCTGTTTATAAGTAAACCTTCAGGTAACAGCCTTTAATTTATAGGCCAGGTTAATTTATAACTATTGCTATCTATAACTTCTTGTGTATGTAGATATTATTTCTTAACTATTTTTGTAAGCAACTGAAAATAATTGCTTTAACTTTGCTTTTAAATAGATTAGCATCTTTTGGTGTTTGCTTTTTTTCATAGTCTATCAGCATGTTTTTGACTGCCAAGTAAGAGAAAGGTTAACTAAAAGCAGCTTAAGAATATGTTTTTACTCTCACATATCACAAGATATGTAGAGGTATGGCATTTATAGGGTTTGTTAATTCAGTAACTTAGTGATATCACCTGAGGACCTAGGACCTGAGATTTTCCGAATACTTCTGTTCTACCATCCTTGACATGTTGGCTCATGGTTGCAAAATGGCTGCAGTTTTCCAAGCATCACATGCAAATATAGTTATATCTAACAAAGAAGAGGGTGTTGCCTCCCATGAAGCTTTTTATTATTATTATTAAGGAAAAAAAACTTTCCTGGAAGCTTCTGTACAGATTTTTCCTTCGAACTCTGCTGTCAAGAACTGAATTACATGCTCATCTCTAAACTAATCACTGCCAAGGAGAATCTTGGACTAACCATGATTCACCTTTGGGATGGGGGCAAGACCCCTTCTCTGAGCATGTGACTATGCAGAGAGTGAGGAGACAAACCAACCTAGGGCTCTGCCAGCAAGTAAAAAGGTTGATATTGGATGGATTAAAGCAGAAAACTAACAGTATCTATAAAATATACAACACAAAAGTATATTACTCAACATTATTTGAATTGTCAGAAGTTCCAAGTTGGCAAAATACAAATGAATGAGATATATTTCTGAAATGCATGCTTTTGCTCATTTAAATTAAAAAAAAAAAAAACATGGGGAAGAGCTAAGATGGTGCAGTACTAAGAGGACTCTTGACTTCTGTCCTCCCTTGAACACAGCTTGATAAATAGCTGATTTCTGAATACCCAAGAAATCAATCTGAGGACAAACTTCACAACTAGATGGAGAGAAGAATCACATCATGGAAAAAAAGGAGGTGGGGAGCTGTAATTTACAGTAGAAAACTATCGTGGGGACTATGGAAGAGAGGGAGTCCCCGTCAGAGAGAGAAGCACACAGGGGATTGATTACATAAGGAAAACAGTTCCCCAAAGCCATTGGCTAGGAAAATGAGAATGGCTGATTTTCAAAAGTTTTTACAACCAAGGGGGCTCAGAGAGTGAAGTTTTAGAGTTCTGTGCATAGCTGGTGTGTAACCTGGTGTCTGCCGCAGTGTTCCTGAGGAGAAGAAAGGCAGAGAGCATAATAACAACCTGCACAAACTGAGGATACCCTGAGACACACTGAGAGAGATGGTTCTCCCTTCTTGTAATGCATCTGGGAGGCATGGCATTGCCTCTCCAAGGATAGAAGAGCCAGCTGGTCCCATTACCCTCCTGCACCCCTCAGCATAAGTATACAGACACCTACTGAGGGAGCTAAACTGGACACTGTCTTTTTGCTGCACTTTACTCCAAAATCCATGCCCCTACTCTTTTGTGCCACTGCCCTTCTGGAACAAACCTGTATCAGTCCCAACACAATGAAACCTGACCCTAACGGACTAGAATCAGACCCTAAAGTTTGGAGTTTTTAAACTCAGCTGGCCTGCCTGAGATAGAACACAGGTGCACTGTGCTGCCAGGTGGACAGATGACCAGGACACAGACAAGGTGAAAGCAGGGATCTAGGGATTCCTGGGACACACAAATAGAGAGTGTTCACTCTTCTGGGAGGGCTTCCGTGGACAATGGCAGGCACGAACTCACCTCTCCAATACAAGAGGGGGCTGGCACCATTTCTCTCCCCATTCCTCCAACATAAATTAACTTCACTAACCAATACAGGGCCAATAGTGTCAGCCTAGACTGCTTATACCAAGCCCTGGCACTCTGCAGGTGCTTTTATTGATCAAGTGTGCCTGAGAACCAGAACAATGGGCTCCTGCCCCAGAAGACCAACACAAACCTACACACCATATCTACTGACCATAGAGTTCTTCAGAGCTTCACCTCTACTGGAAACAACATCAGGTCTCTTGTAGCAATCAGACCAGAGCACACCTAGTTAAAACTTCCCACACTTTGTCCAAACCAAACACTCCTCACTGCAGGCAAGGGGAAACTCTGCAGAGGACTGACCTGAGGGAAAGAACAGCCAAAACACAGCAGCAGAATGCACACAGCACACACCAGAGACACTTCCTGAAGTGCCAGGACCTGGACAGTATATGACCTCTTCTTAATAAAGTCATTACTCTCAGGAGCAGGAAACATAACAGGCTTTCCTAACACAGAGAAGAAGACAGAGACCTAGACAAAAGGCCAAAATGGAGGAATTCATCCCAAAGGAAAGAACAGGAAAAGACAACGGCCAGGGATCTAATCAAAACAGGTATCTGTAATATGCCTGATCTAGAATTTAAATCAATAATCATAAGGATATTACATGGGCTTGAGAAAAGCATAGACCAGGGGGTCCCTTACAAGAAAGATAAAAGACCTAAAAACTAATCAGGCTGAACTGAAAGATGCCATAACTGAGACGCAAAACTTACTGGATGTAATGCCCACAAGGATGAAAGAAGAAGAGGAACAAATGAATGATACAGAATATAAAACTATGGAAAATAATAGAGCTGGAAAGAAGAGGGAAATAAAAGTGAGAGTTCGGAAATGTAGACTTAGGGAACTCAGTGATTCCATTTTAAGAATAATAACATTTGTATCATAGAAGTCCCAGAAGAAGAAGAGAGGGGGAAAAGGATAGAAGGTTATTTGAGGAAATTAGAACTAAAAACTTCCCTAATCTGGGGACAGAAACACACATCTAGATCCTGGAGGCATGGAGAACTCCCATCAAAATCAACAAAAGTAAGCCAACACCAAGACATCATAGTTAAATTTGCAAAATATAGAGATAAAGAAAAACTCCTACCAGCAGCAAGAAAAAAGAAGTCCCTAACTTACAAGGGAAAACAAAATTAGCAGCAGGTCACTCCACAAAAACATGGCAGGCAAAAAGAGAGTGGCATGATATATTCAATGTACTGAATACAAAAGACATACAGCCAAGAATATCCTATCCAGCAAGGCTGTCATTCAGAATAGAAGGAAAGATAAAGAGTTTCCCAGACAAACAAAAACAAAAGGAGTTCATGACCACTAAACAAACACTGAAAAAAGTATTAAAGGGTACCCTTTGTGTAAGAAAGAAAGGCTAAGGGATCCCTGGGTGGCTCAGTGGTTTAGCGCCTGCTTTGGGCCCAGGGCGCCATCCTGGAGTCCCGGAATTGAGTCCCACGTTGGGCTCCCAGCATGGAGACTGCTTGTCCCTCTGCCTGTGTCTCTGCCTCTCTCTCTCTCTCTCTCTCTGTGTCTATCATAAAAAAAAAAAAAAATCCTTAAAAAAAAAAAAGAAAGACTAGAAAAGACTAGAAGTGACAAAGACTAGAAAGGAATGGAGAAGATCTCTAAAAACAATAAAACAAGTAATAAAATGGTGCTAAATTTGTATCTATCAGTAATCACTCTGAATGTAAATGGACTTAATGCTCCAATCAAAAGACATAGGGTATCAGAATGAATTAAAAAAAAAATACCCATCTATGTGCTGCCTACAGGAGATTCATTTTAAACCTAAAGACACCTGCAGATTGAAAGTGAAGGGTTGGAGAACCATTTATCATGTTAATGGATGTCAAGAGAAAGCTAGAGTAGCCATACTTAGACAAATTAGACTTTAAAGCAAAGACTGTAACAAGAACTGAGGAAAGGCATTATATCATAATAAAGGGGACTCCAACAAGAAGACCTAAAAATTGTAAATATTTAGCCCCCAACTTAGGAGCACCCAAATATGTAAAACAATAACAAACATAAAGGAACTCAGAAAATAATACAATAATAGTAATGGATGTTAACATCCCATTTACATCAATGGACAGATAATCTAAGCAGCAAATCAACAAGGAAAAAATGGTTTTGAATGGGCCAGATGAATTTAACAGATATACTCAGAGCATTTCATCCTAAAGCAGCAAAATATGCATTCTATTCAAGTGCAAATGGGACAGTCTCCATAATAGATCAAATATTATGTCACAAGTCAACCTCAAAAAGTACAGAAAGATTAAGATAATACCATGCATATTTTCCTACCAAAACCCTTCCCAAATTTGAGGTCAACCACAAGAAAAAACTTGGAAAGACCACAAATACATAGAGGTTAAAGAACATCCTACTAAAGAATGAATGGATCAACCAGGAAATTAAAGAAAAAATTCAGAAATAATTGGAAACAAATGAAAATGAAAACATGATGGTGCAAAACCTTTATGATGCAGCAAAAGTGGTCATAAGAGTGAAGTATCTAGCAATATAGTCCTACCTCAGGAAGCAAAGAAAATCTCAAATATGTAACCTAACCATACACCTAATGGAGCTAGAGAAAGAACAACAAATGAAGCCTAAAGCCAGCAGAAGAAGAGAAATAATAAAGATTAGAGCAGGAATAAATGATACCCCACCCCCAAAAAATAGAATACATCAATGAAACCAGGAGCTTGTTCTTTGAAAGCATTAATAAAATTGATAAACCCCTAGCCACACTTATCAAAAAGAAAAGATAAAGGACTCAATGGAACAATCCACAAAAACAGGGACTGAATAGGTATCATGATGACACTAAACTCGTATCTTTCAATAGTAACTCTGAACGTGAATGGGCTTAATGACCCCATCAAAAGGCGCAGGGTGTCAGACTGGATAAAAAAGCAGGACCCATCTATTTGCTGTCTACAAGGGACTCATTTTAGACAGAAGGACACCTACAGCCTGAAAATAAAAGGTTGGAGAACCATTTACCATTCAATTGGTCCTCAAAAGAAAGCAGGGGTAGCCATCCTTATATGAGATAAACTGAAATTTATCCCAAAGACTGTAGTGAGAAATGAAGAAGGACACTCTATCATACTTAAAGGATCTATCCAACAAGAGAACTTAAGAATCATCAATATATATGCACCGAATGTGGGAGCTGCCAAATATATCAATCAATTAATAACCAAAGTGAAGAAATACTTAGATAATAATACACTTATACTTGGTGACTTCAATATAGCGCGTTCTACACTCGATAGGTCTTCTAAGCACAACAACTCCAAAGAAACCAGAGCTTGAAATGATACACTGGACCAGATGGATTTCACAGATATCTACAGAACTTTACGTCCAAACGCAATGGAACACACATTCTTCTCAAGTGCACATGGAATTTTCTCCAGAATAGACCACATACTGGGTCACAAATCAGGTCTGAACCGATACCAAAAGATTGGGATCGTCCCCTGCATATTCTCAGATCATAATGCCTTGAAATTAGAACTAAATCACAACAAGAAGTTTGGAAGGACTTCAAACATGTGGAGGTTAAGGACCATCCTGCTAAAAGATGAAAAGGTCAATGAGGAAATTAAGGAAGAATTAAAAAGATTCATGGAAACTAATGAGAATGAAGATACAACTGTTCAAAATCTTTGGGATACAGCAAAAGCAATCCTGAGGGGGAAATACATCACAATACAAGCATCCATTCAAAAACTGTAAAGAACTCAAATACAAAAGCTAACCTTGCACCTAAAGGAGCTAGAGAAAAAACAGCAAATAGATCCTACACCCAGCAGAAGAAGAAAGTTAATAAAGATTCAAGCAGAACTCAATGAAATCGAGACCAGAAGAACTGTGGAACAGATCAACAAAACCAAGAGTTGGGTCTTTGAAAGAATTAATAAGATAGATAAGCCATTAGCCAACCTTATTAAAAAGAAGAGAGAGAAGACTAAAATTAATAAAATCACGAATGAGAAAGGAGAGATCACTACCAACACCAAGGAAATACAAACGATTTTAAAAATATATTATGAACAGCTATATGCCAATCAATTAGGCAATCTAGAAGAAATGGACACATTTTTGGAAAACCACCAACTACCAAAACTGGAACAGGAAAAAACAGAAAACCTGACCAGGCCAATAACCAGGGAGGAAATTGAAGCAGTCATCAAAAACCTCCCAAGACACAAAAGTCCAGGGCCAGATGCCTTCCTTGGGGAATTCTATCAAACGTTCAAAGAAGAAACCATACCTATTCTACTAAAGCTGTTTGGAAAGATCAAAACTTATGTGAGGAAACTAATGAGATGATGTCTATCCTTTTCCTAATAATATTTCTAAAGCTATGGCCCTTGTCCTTGTTAAGTGAATTAACACCTGTCCTTTTTCAAGAGAAAACAAAAAGAGCAAAACAGTGCCTCAGACAAATACTAATTCAACCTCAGTGACTACTTCTTACCCAAGGAAGATAGACATTAACATCCTAAAATGAATTTCTAGACAGGAAGCTCTGATAAAAGATGGGATTTCTAATAAAGCATGTAGTGGGATTAAAGCATGTTTTTCGTGGCAAAAATATGAAAACTTATAACTTACAAAGGTATTTAGTTCATCTTGGATTCCTTTATCCTTGATCCTGTTCTTTGTCAGGTGTCAGCTAATTGATATGCTAAACTAATGCAGTACTAATGTGTCACTCACTCTGTACTCCATAAGTGCCCTTTAAATCCAAGTCAATGCTTTAATCCAGTAGAGCAATTCTACTGTCAAGAACTTCTTGCAGATGGCTAGCTGATAGAGGAAATATTTTGGGGAAAGGGAGACATACTTGTACCTCTGAAAGAAAGTCTTATACACAGCTACCTAACCTGCATGGGTGTAGGATTTTTCCCCCATAAAGGACATTCTACAATTAACCTGGCTCTTGGGATCTTCTAATTCAGTTTCTTCAAATTCAATCTTTGTTTTACAAATCTGTATCATTTGGTAATAGCTTCCCTTGGCATATAGATCAGGGATCAGCAATCTATGTCCTATGTGTTAAATCCAGCCTGCCCTCTGCATTTTGCAATCTATGTCCTATGTGTTAAATCCAGCCTGCCCTCTGGTATTGGCACAAAGTCATACCCATTTGTTTATTTTTTTAAATATTTTTTTTTTTATTCATGAGAGACAGAGAGAGAGAGAGAGGGAGAGAGGCAGAGACACAGGCAGAGGGAGAAGCAGGCTCCATGCAGGGAGCCCAATATGGGACTCTATCTCGAGACTCCAGGACCATGCCCTGGGCCGAAGGCAGGCATTAAATCACTGAGCAACACAGGGATCCCCCATTTGTTTGTATATTATTTGTGGCTACTTTCATCCTATAATGGCAGCATCGAGTAATTAGGACAGAGTCCATGTGCCACACAGGCTGAAAATATTTACTGTCCAGCCCTTTTTACAGAAAAAGCATGCCTTTATATAGAGCATGCAAAGAAGGGTGTTAAGGTGAGATTCGGATAGGGGAATTATAAAAAAACAGATATAGTCTCTTGCCTTTTAACTTTCAGATGCAGTCTGTCCTTAAGAGGCATTAGATTTTGAAAAGATGGGAGTTAGGAGTTTCATTGGAAGAGATATAGTATCAACCTGGCTCTTGATTTCCCGTTTCTTTTCTAGGTGACATTACTTCTTTATATATTGCCTCTCAGGCAGAATTTCTGCACTCATCTTGCATTGTTAGGCAGAATGATTGCAGAAGTTAACCCCAGGCTTAGTGTGTGAGACCTAGGTCATGCTTAACCAGTACTCTTAATCTCACTTATGCATCTCTGGAGACAGAAGACACTTAGTACCTATGTTATAGTAAGTACATAGTATATGCTTTGTAAACTAAGTATATTGCCCCCACCTCTACCTTATAGTGCAATACACATATAGCCTCGTTAGTAGAAAAATCCTTTGTTATAGGCAAGATTTCTTGGTTTTGATTTTTGGTAGAAATATCTCCTCAGTCTATTTCTTTAGATACCCATCCTTCAGTGTTAATTATGAGCATTACCAAGGGTCTACCTTTGGTCCTACACAATTTTTCCAGTGAAGTTCATATCTATTCTCATGGTTTGTACTCATTCCTGAGCTGCAGTCTTATTCTTTCTAGACTCAAGTTTATGGTCTCTTTGCTGCCTCTAACTAGATTTCCCACAGCTATCTCAAACTCAGATTATTCAGAGTAGAATTCATTACATTTCCCAACCCCTTCCCATATTCTCTGTTTTGATTAATGGAACAACTTGTTATATTCTCCCTCAGTGTTCACATATGTTCAATCCCCAGTTCATGTTGATTCTGCCTGAATCATCCTTGCTGTAACTGCTCTAGTTTTGGTGTATACTGTCTCTCCCCTGTATTACAGCAATAATTTTTTGAGTCATCATAACTTCAGTCTTAGCACCCTCCAAACTGTCTTTATATCACTGCCAGATATGTCTTTCTGGCATATTGGGACATCCACATTCTTTTATTTTTTAAAGATTCTATTTACTCATGAGAGACACACAGAGAGGCAAAGACACAGGCAGAGGGAGAAGGAGGCTCCATGCAGCAAGCCTGATGCAGGACTCGATCCCGGGACTCGATCCGGGACTCCAGGATCATGCCCTGGGCAGAAGGCAGGCACTCAACCGCTGAGCCACCCGGGGATCCCCGGGACATCCACCTTCTAAGAAATCTTTAATGGCCTCTCATAGGTGACAGTAGAGTCTAACCTAGCATCCTTTTACTCTGTTTGCAATGCGCACAACTCCCTTCCACTGGTGAAATCATTTTCATCTTTCAAAACTCTATTTAATGATATTTTCTACATTGCATCTTTCCTAGTATCTCTTCCTCAACTCTAAGGAAAATTAATTTCTTCCTGTTTCGCATTCTCATATCACATTGTTAATGTGGTGTTGTAACACCCCACTCATTATAATTGCTAATATGCAGATCTGCCTTTTTCTTTCTTTTTTTTTTAAGACTTTTAATTGTTTATTCATGAGAGACACAGAGAGAGAGAGCAGCAGAGACACAGGCAGAGGGAGAAGCAGGCTCTATGCAGGGAGCCCAACGTGGGACTCGATCCTGGCTCTCCAGGATCATGCCCTGAGCCGAAGGTGGCGCTAAACTGCTGGGCCACCCGGGCTGCCCCTGCCTTTTTCTTTATGTTGCGAGTTCCTCTGAAGTACATGTATCTCAATTGTCCTTGAATTTTTTTTTTTTATATATACAACAGACTGTGTGTGGCACATAGAAGTAGCCGGTAGATATTTATTAGTCAGTAACTATATTTGTAACTGATAATCATGTTCCTCCTGTGATAGAGTTCTAATAATAAATGGCCTTTTGTATTAAATATTTCAAAACCCTCTACCTGTTCTCTCTCTCCTTCCTTTTTCCCTGCTCTCTCTACTTAAAAAAATTTTCATTATTGCAATGGCTCCTTTGACTCTTCAACATTGATTCAGCAAATATTTTACTAAAGTACTTAAACTTGTCTACATTCACCCCATCTAAGTTGTGAAATCCCAAAATGTATAACTCTTGATTAGAGCTATCAATAGGCACAAGAAGTACCTTGTATTTACTCCATTTTATTTGTACATTCTGGTATGCAACTCATTTGTCATTACTGCTTTTTGGTTTACTATTCACTTATGACTATGACCCCTTAAATCTTCATTATTTATCCATACTCAGTTACTCCCATGCTTATGTTTCTAGGCTTTTCTTTCTTTATGATAAAAATCATTAGAGAAGGAAAATTCTTCAAAATGTACCTGATCTCTCTACCCTCTCTAAGCCTTGCCATATTCAAAGACCCTTTGAAGAGAATAAAAAATTTCACTTTTTCTCTGTTGCAGAGTTGCTTACTTTAAAGAAAGAGAAATAGTTATAAATTTCACAAGATAAAATCTAGTATTATTAAATTTGTTAAGTATATCATAGTTTAAGAATAAGCATTCACAATATATAAAAAATAACAATGAGATTTCATTGTACTAAAATACCCATGTCAAAAAGGCATATAGAAGTTCACATCGAAAGAAGTCAAGTCTAAAATGTGACATATATTATTACAAAGCTTTGTACAGGATGTAAAATCCAGTGTGTCTGTAAACTCCCTAAATCCCCTAGTAAGTTATTTGTGCAACAAGCCAAGCCTAATGGCAAAATCCCTCTATACCAATAAATAAAGCAACTTAAGCAGAGGATTCATGATGAAGCCAGAAAACTCCTCTATAAATAATGACATAGTACCTAGGGAAGAATGGCATAAAGGACAGGTCAGTAGATCATTAGCATAGTAGAAAAAGTATATTCTCATCAGTAAGTAAGCTGTGATATTTACTAAATCTAAGTCATGATCAAGGATAGAATCACAAGTGAGATGCATTTTACACAGCGGAATGTAGCTGCAATGCTCCTATACACATAGAATGGTTCATTTCCCAGAGTGCAGTCACTATTACATAACAATGTCCTTATTTCTAGTTTTGAAGAGAGGATCTTAAATAATAGTATCTGTTCCAAACTCTATTCCATCCGCACTATATTATTGTGTTCAAATATTTTCACAAATCAACTGTTTCTGGCTATACCAATTCTAGATTCATGGTGGCAAAGAGAGAGGAAACATTGTATATTCATTTTATTTTCCTGTTTATAAACTACTGACTCAGATAGATGTACCTATAGAGCCAAAATATCCTAGAAAAGAAATTGATGAATTCCCTATGGGTTTATCTCATAACTTAGGCTCTTGGCATGTTTTTCCAACTCCACTTAGCAGCTAACTAGCTAATCTTTCAAATATGTTTCTAGAGAAGCAGTTTTTACTTTACTTGGTTCTACTGCTTTGCCATCTTTGCTCTTAAGTTCTCTTTAATTCTCAGAGTTTCTTTTCTGAGAATTCAGATTCAGGCCCTATCTTTCTGACTTCTGGAAATGTGGAAGATATCTGATAAGGTTTGTCCTTTCAATAAATATCCAGTTCATGTCCATGGATACAGCTCTGTTTTTAATCCTATTTTCCCTAAACCTAATTATCCATCTTGTGTTTGTGGTTTGGCATTTCCCAAAATTTCAGCACTTTTCTTTCTCATCAGACTTCTTTTCAGTTTTTATATATCCCTTAAACAGAGGAAGATCTAGATTTGTGAGGCCTGACCTTATAAAATTTAGGAGGAATCATTTCAGAAAAAGAATATAAAAAAATAACTTTCTCTTACAAATTTACAAAAATACATACCCCGGTAAACACAATGCTAGTTCCACTCCCATGCAAGTGAAGGGTACTAATGCTTTTGCTTTATTAGCTTCATGGTGAATCTGTCTCTACCCTTAGAGTTTTTTTGCCCATAAACTAAGCACAGCTCTTTTAAAAAAAGGCCAAACTGTCAAAAAGGAGAAATCCAAGTAAGAACGATATCAAACGTGCTAATCTACTATTTATACTAAATTAACTATCACTATCTTCATTAATTAAGAGATAGTTATTACACGCCTCCTTTGTATTAGGTGCTATATTTGGCTTATATTTAAGAGTTCTTATCTACTACTAAAGCTGTTAGGAAAGATAGAGATGGAATACCTCCAAACTTGTTCTATGAGGCCAGCATCACCTTAATTCCAAAACCAGACAAAGACCCCACAAAAAGGAGAATTATAGACCAATATCCCTGATGAACATGAGAATGCAAAAATTCTCAACAAGATACTAGCCAAGATACTCAACAATACATTAAGAAGATTATTCACCATGACCAAGTAGGATTTATCCCTGAGATGCAAGCTGGTTCAACACTCATAAAGCAATCAATGTGATTCATCATATCAGCAAGAGAAAAAACAAGAACCATATGACTCTCTCAATAGATGCAGAGAAAGCATTTGAAAAAATACAGCATCCATTCCTGATCAAAACTCTTCAGAGTATAGGGATAGAGGGAACATTCCTCAGCATCTTAAAAGTCATCTACAAAAAGCCCACAGCAAATATCATTCTCAATGGGGAAACACTGGGAGCCTTTCTCCTAAGATCAGGAACAAGACAGGGATGTCCACTCTCACCACTGCTATGCAACATAGTACTAGAAGCCCTAGCCTCAGCAATCAGGCAACAAAAGGAAATGAAAGGCATTAATGTTGGCAAAGAAGAAGTCAAACTTCTCCTCTTTGCAGATGACATGATACTGTGCATAGAAAACCCAAAAGCCTCCACCCCAAGATTGCTAGAACTCATACAGCAATTTGGAAGTGCAGCATTATACGAAGTCAATGCCCAGAAGTCAGTGGCATTTTATACACTAACAATGAGACTGAAGAAAGAAAAATTAAGGATTCCATCCCATTTACAATTGCACCCAAAAGCAGAAGATACCTAGGAATAAACCTAACCAAAGAGGTAAAGGATCCATATCCTAAAAACTATAGAACATTTCTGAAAGAAATTGAGGAAGACACAAAGAGATGGAAAAATATTCCATGCTCATGGATTGGAAAAATTAATATTGTGAAAATGTTAATGTTACCCAGGGAAATTTACACATTTAATACAATCCCTATCAAAATACCATGGACTTTCTGCAGAGAGTTGGAACAAATCATCTTAAGATTTGTGTGGAATCAGAAAAGACTCTGAATAGCCAGGGGAATATTAAAAAAAAGAAAACCATAGCTGGGGCCATCACAATGCCAGATTTCAGGTTAAACTACAAAGCTGTGGTCATCAAGACAGTGCAGTACTGGCGCAAAAACAGACACATAGATCAATGGAACAGAATAGAGAATCCAGAAGTGGACCCTCAACTTTATGGTCAACTGATATTCGACAAAGCAGGAAAGACTATCCACTGGAAAAAAGAGTCTCTTCAATAAATGGTGCTGGGAAAATTGGACACCCACATGCAGAAGAATGAAACTAGATGATTCTTTTACACCGTGCACAAAGATAAACTCAAAATGGATGAAAGATCTAAATGTGAGACAAGATTCCATCAAAATCCTAGAGGAGAACACAGGCAACACCCTTCTTGATCTTGGCCACAGCGACTTCTTGCAAGATACATCTATGAAGGCAAGAGAAACAAAAGCAAAAATGAATTATTGGGACTTCATCAAGATAAGAAGCTTCTGCACAGCCAAAGAAACAGTCAACAAAACTAAAAGGCAACCTACAGAATGGAAGAAGATATTTGCAAATGACGTATCAGATAAAGGGCTAGTGTCCAAGATCTATGAAGAACTTATTCAACTCAACAGCAAAGAAACAAACAATCCAATCATGAAATGGGCAAAAGACTTGAATAGAAATTTCACAGAAGACCTAGACATGGCCAACAAGCACATGAGAAAGTGTTCCGCATCACTGGCCTTCAGGGAAATGCAAATCAAAACCACAATGAGAGACCACCTCACACCAGTGAGAATGGGGAAAATTAACAAGGCAGGAAACCACAAATGTTGGAGAGGATGTGGAGAAAGGGTAACCCTCTTGCACGGTTGGTGGGAATGTGAACTAGTGCAGCCACTCTGGAAAACTCTGTGGAGGTTCCTCAGAGTTAAAAATAGATCTGCCCACAACCCAGCAATTGCACTGTTGGGGATTTACCCCAAAGATACAGATGCAGTGAAATGCTGGAACACCTGCACCCCAATGTTTATAGCAGCAATGTCCACAATAGCCAAACTGCAGAAGGAGCCTTGGTGTCCATTGAAAGATGAATGGATAAAGAAGATGTGGTATATGTATACAATGGAAGATTACTCAGCCATTAGAAACAACAAATACCCACCATTTGCTTCGAGGTGAATGGACCTGGAGGGTATTATGTTGAGTGAAATAAGTCAATTGGAGAAGGACAAACATTATGTGGTCTCATTCATTTGAGGAATATAAAAAATAGTGAAAGGGAATAAAGGGGAAAGGAGAAAAAATGAGTGGGAAATATCAGAGAGGGTGACAGAACATGGAAGACTCCATGGAAAATTGAACTCCAATAAAAAGAAATTAAAAAATAAAAAGAGTGCTTATCTAAATATATTATCACACCTAAAGCAAACTGAACCAACTTACTGCCTGCTTTTTTAGCTGCTATTTAAATAAGCCAAGACTGAAACAAACATGCATAAAGGAAATATAGAGACATCTGAATGCATGTTAAATATAAATACACATTGACATTATATACAAATGTACAAATATACATTAACACTATATATAAGAAAGGATGAGTGCATCTTGTAGTGATGGATAAGGCAGTTTTGGGGGTCTCAAATTTAACATAAAAGAAGAGAGGTTTAAAAGTATACCTTCTCTCTTATAATCAATGAAAATAATATGTGCTTTATCAATAATATGGTATAGGAGTGTCAGGTTAACTTCAGGATCAGTGTAATTTCTAGGGGCTGTATTGTCATTCTTTTCCATGTCTCCTCAGTGCTCCCATTTTTATTTGTGTTGCTTGTATTCTGCTTGTTGTTTAGGGTTATATATATTTGTCTACATATGAAAATTACGCTGATTGTTCAGACAACATCAATGCAG
Organism: Vulpes vulpes; assembly: GCF_048418805.1. Classification (NCBI taxonomy): domain Eukaryota; kingdom Metazoa; phylum Chordata; class Mammalia; order Carnivora; family Canidae; genus Vulpes; species Vulpes vulpes. Next base: position 67,642,469 of record NC_132796.1, read on the forward strand.
GGAATGGTGCTACCCCGTAATTACTGGAAGGACATCAATATTTTGGAAAGTAGGACAATTCATCAAACAATCACTTTCTACTTTGAAAAGCACAGCCTGCTGACTGGCAATCAAGATGGCTTTGTGAAAAAATAAAAAAATAATAAAAAATAAAAAAAAGATGGCTTTGTGAAAAGCAAATTAAGCAAAACCATTTTAATTTACTTCTGTGAAGCAATTAGTGCCTTGTAGACCAAGAGAAAGAAATCTCTTTTTATTTGCTAAGATTTTGATTCCCTCTCTTGTGACATTCATTCTCAATTTTGGCTGAAAAAAAAGTAGAATCTAGACTCTAGATTCCAGAATACTTTCAGCTGACAGTAAAATAATGTTCCAGATGAGTGAGTCTGGGAAATTATCTAAAAGGGGACTAATACTAGCACAAGAGAACTAGTGCTTCTTTAGAGACCCCTAAGTGCCCGGAGCATTATGCATATAATATCCTTTTGGATGTGTATGTTTCCTCAGAAAGAGGATCCAATTCAGTTAGAAATTAATAAAATATAAAATAATTAAGGGCATCATGAAGGTAGCATAGAGACAAGAACATGCACAAATTCATTAGAAAAACTTATTCAACTCAACAGCAAAGAAACAAACAATCCAATCATGAAATGGGCAAAAGACTTGAATAGAAATTTCACAGAAGACCTAGACATGGCCAACAAGCACATGAGAAAGTGTTCCGCATCACTGGCCTTCAGGGAAATGCAAATCAAAACCACAATGAGATACCACCTCACACCAGTGAGAATGGGGAAAATTAACAAGGCAGGAAACCACAAATGTTGGAGAGGATGCGGAGAAAGGGAAACCCTCTTCCACTTTTGGTGGAAATGTGAACTGGTACAGCCACTCTGGAAAACTCTGTGGAGGTTCCTCAGAGTTAAAAATAGATCTGCCCTAAGACCCAGTAATTGCACTGCTGGGGATTTACCCCAAAGATACAGATGCAGTGAAACGCCAGAACACCTGCACCTCAATGTTTATAGCAGCCATACCCACAATAGCCAAACTGTGGAAGGAGCCTCGGTGTCCATCGAAAGATGAATGGATAAAGAAGATGTAGTTTATGTATACAATGGAATATTACTCAGCCATTAGAAATGACAAATACCCACCATTTGCTTCGACGTGGATGGAACTGGAGGGTATTATGCTGAGTGAAGTAAGTCAATCGGAGAAGGACAAACATTATGTGGTCTCAATCATTTGGGGAATATAAAAAATAGTGAAAGGGAATAAAGGGGAAAGGAGAAAAAATGAGTGGGAAATATCAGAGAGGGTGACAGAACATGAGAGACTCCTAACTCTGGGAAATGAACAAGGGGTAGTGGAAAGGGAGGTGGGCGGGGTGTGAGGGTGACTGGGTGATGGGCACTGAGGGGGGCACTTGATGGGATGAGTACTGGGTGTTATGCTATATGTTGGCAAATTGAACCCCAATAAAAAAAATTAAAAAAAAAAGGATTGACCTCCGAATCAAATGAAATCAGTCCCATTTTTCTAGACTTACAATATTTTTTGACCAGAGATTTTTGTTATCCCGTTCAATTATAATCTTCTTCATAATACTTGGCTTAATATAATTTTTGACAATTTTCAAAATTGAAGCCCACCCTCAAATTGCCAGGATTTAGGAACTCTGAAAAGATCTACAGCATATGCTATGTAACCATTAGGGAAAACCCAAAATATGCATTTCTGAAAATATTTAGGGCAATGCCATTATCTTTCAATTAAGACAAGGAGGAGAGTAAAATTATTTTGACTCTACACATTTTTTACTTGTCTTTAAAAAATATTGACTTCATCAAGGTAAGAAGCTTCTACACAGCAAAAGAAACAGTCAACAAAACTAAAAGTCAACCTACAGAATGGAAGAAGATATTTGCAAATGACATATCAGATAAAGGGCTAGTGTCCAAGATCTATAAAGAACTTATTGATGAAGACCCAATACTTCATTTTTGCTTTTGTTTCTCTTGCCTTCATGGATGTATCTTGCAAGAAGTCGCTGTGGCCAAGTTTAAAAGAGTGTTGCCTATGTTTTCCTCTAGGATTTTGATGGATTCTTGTCTCACATTTAGATGTTTCATCCAGTTTGAGTTTATCTTTGTTTATGGTGTAAGAGAATGGTCTAGTTTCATTCTTCTGCATGTGGGTGTCCAATTTTCCCAGCACCATTTATTGAAGAGACTATCTTTTTTCCAGTGAATTTCCTGCTTTGTCGAAAATCAGTTGACCATAAAGTTGAGGGTCCATTCTGGATTCTCTATTCTGTTCCATTGTTCTATGTGTCTGTTTTTGCGCCAGTACTGCGCTGTCTTGATGACCACAACTTTGTAGTTTAACCTGAAATCTGGCATTGTGATGGCCCCAGCTATGGTTTTCTTTTTTTTAATATTCCCCTGGCTATTCAGGGTCTTTTCTGATTCCACACAAATCTTAAGATGATTTGTTCCAACTCTCTGCAGAAAGTCCATGGTATTTTGATAGGGATTGTATTAAATGTGTAAATTTCCCTGGGTAACATTAACATTTTCACAATAGGGATCCCTGGGTGGCGCAGCAGTTTGGCGCCTGCCTTTGGCCCAGGGCGCGATCCTGGAGACCCGGGATCGAATCCCACGTCGGGCTCCCGGTGCATGGAGCCTGCTTCTCCCTCTGCCTGTGTCCCTGCCTCTCTCTCTCTCTCACTGTGTGCCTATCATAAATAAATAAAAAATAAAAATAAAAAAAAATAAAAAAATAAAAAAACATTTTCACAATATTAATTTTTCCAATCCATGAGCTTGTAATATTTTTCCATCTCTTTGTGTCTTCCTCAATTTCTTTCAGAAGTGTTCTGCAGTTTTTAGGGTATAGACCTTTTATCAGAGGTCAATTCTTAAAGAGGAGTTATAATCACAGTATAATGGCTCTCATGAAAATAAGTTTATTGCTTCCCAAGGTGGCTATTTGAAGAACAGGATGTATGATTTAAAGAGATATATTGTAACCAATCTTACAGGTTTGCAATTGCCCCTTAAAGTGTTATAAAACAAATGGTATATGTTAGGAAAATTTAAACATGGAAAACTGGGAATATTCTTACACTAGATATTGGTTAGCCTATTTCTTAGGTTATTGTTTCTCATTTTGTCTATTTTTTGTAAGGCTATATGAGGATGGAGAAGTCTATAATTTAAAAAATATTATCCCACCAATAGAGAAGAATCATAGGAAAACCTAACCATTATTGAATTTATAGAAAGAACTCTGTGAGAGTGTTGTTTTCTTAGAAAATGGTATTGAATGGCTTAGTTTGGAATTCTCCTAAGGGACTCTCTGACCCTGTCCTTCCCCCAATCTTTACCCTACACACTGAAAAATTCCCCTGTATTGCATTTGAGGATTAGTCTCACTTTTATGGAACTCAGGCACTGCAGTGGTTCCTGGGGAAGAGTAGACCTCCGTGAATATTTTTTAAAAGATTATTTGAAAGAGATAGCATATGAGTAGGGATGATGGGGGAAGAGGCAGAAGGAGAGAGCCTCAAGCCGACTTTCCCCTTAGCATGGACCCCAACATGGGGCTACATCTCACACTCCTGCCCCTGAGATAATGACCTGATCCGAAATCAAGAGTCTGATGCTTAACTGACTGAGCCACCCAGGTGCCCCCTCTGTGAAGAATTTTTTTAAGCAACATATTGAACAGGTTTCTATTTCTCAGCAGTCAACAGACAAGGGCTTAAGAAACTGATAGCTTTTACTTAGATATAAAGAAGTATTTTCTTTTAGAAATGATTATCAGCACAGGTTCCTGGGGGAGGCCATGGAAACCTATTCATAAGCAGAAAACTACAGCAAGCATTTCTTGAGGGCCCTACCTTTTCTGAGTTTCTATTTGTCAGAGTAATTTGATATTCTTACCCAAGTCTCCAAGGTGCTTTCTAACCCAACCAAATTGGTCTTATCAAAAACCTTATTGATTGTGCTGCCTCTTCTTATTCTAAGATGGTGATGGTAATAAGGCAGTATATTCAGCTATCAGACCTGTAATATACCACTTATTTTGTCCTGTCCCTACACCCATACTTCCCCAAGATGGTTTCCCATTAATATATTCTATCAGTCACTTTAGAATTTCAGTTTGTTATTTGGTTCAAAATAAAATTTTTAAAAAGTTATAAATTAACTTCCTATAGCTGCTCAAAGTGCTTTGCAGATTTTAATTAAGTTCCATAGAGGCATGACGTTTCTCTTCTTTTTAAAAAAAGATTTTATTTATCTATTCATGAGAGACACAAAGAGAGAGGCAGAGACACAGGCAGAGGGTGAAGCAGGCTCCATGCAGGGAGCCTGATGTGGGTCTTCATCCTGGTTCTCCAAGATCACACCCTGGGCTGCAGGCGGTGCTAAACCGCTGCGCCACCAGGGCTGCCCAGAGGCATGATGTTTCAATTGTTTTTCTTTCCTAGATGGAAAGGGGGATAGATACTCAAATACGCATTTGAAAACTTTTTCCATGCTACAGATTATAGATCAACTTCTAGCTAATCAAAGTTCTGCATTCTAATGGACTGTGACAGGAAAGGCACTTTTTCCTCCAACTTCAGATCACATGTTTTTGCAGTTGGAAGGCAAATTTTAAAAGAAGGCCTTGGGGATCACAGCCAGCCTTTATTATTGGTGCATGACCGCTTTGTAACCAACTGCAAGTTTAATATCCAAGGAAATTTGCACATAACAGTCTTTTTTTCTTTCTTCTCATTTTTAATAATTTACCCATGAGATTCTCTTCACAGTTGCACTGGTGTGCAAAGATCTGTTCGTCTGTCAAACCTCCAGATATATACAGCATTGGAAAGATGCATTAATTTTTTATTTGTTTCCTAAGGAGGCTGAGCAGTAAGCTGGTTATACTGAATACAAGAGGGCTACTTCAGTGAATATGTACTAGAATTCATTTAACTGCCTCCCTCACCTATAGCAGATTAGTTTCTTTTATGAGTCTCCTCTCTGCCAAAATGAAGTCATTTATACAAATAAACTGAAGGGACTTTTCATACAAGCCTTCCACCAGAACCCGAGATGGTTTTGTCTTAAACTGAAAGATTATTGGAAAATTTATGTATTACTTATGTTTGTGACCAGCGTATTACTAATGTTGTATTGCTAATGTTTGTGCAGATGTCTCATTCAAAACAAAGATCTCATTTTAAAATTTAAACACATCTTTTCTTTTAACTTTGGAGGTCCTGTGTGAATACTAATCTCTACACAAATGAATTTTCACTGCAGTGTTGAGCTGTGTCAGTGTGACAAATGCCATGTATAACAGATCTCAGAAACACTGAGCACTGGCATTTTTTTTAGCACTGGCATTTTTAAGAAAATAAATGTAGAGGTCATTGAACCATAACCTATGGATGATTTGGAAGAAAACCACCACTCAAAGGTATATAATGCTTATTTCAAGGCCACTAAGATTCTCCACAATAAAGAAATATGAAGTGTGTAGAGAACTATGTGTAAAGATGTTCTTAGTAATTTAATGTTTTGAGAATTCCCAGGCTGAAATTATTATTATATAAATAGACTAGCTCTAGCTGCTAATTCTTAGAAAATATGAAGAGTATCTGAAGTTTAACTAGGTTTTAACCTTTTATATTATGAAGACTACAGTAGGGAGAAGAGAGCTAGAAGTATATTGGGAGGTATTTTATAAGGTTATCAGGGGAGGCCTCACTAATAAGAAGACATGTAGCAGAGACTTGATGGTGCTGAGAGCATAGGGATCACAAATGTAAAGGAGCTGAGGGTTGGAGACCTCAGGCTCGAATAGAATGACTAGAAGATGAGGTCAGAGTTAGCAGAGGGCCAAATCATGCAAGACCTTGCAGGCTATTATTGGAAGCGCTGGTTTTCTTCACCTCTGAGTAGGAATAGATGGATTCTCTGACTGACAGACAAAGAGACAGACAGAAAGCAGGAGGAAGGATGGAGGGGGAAGGAGATAAGGATAGAGGATGGGAAAGGGAAGTGTAGTCTAGAAGAGATTGAGAGAAAACACTCTAGTCTATAGGCAAGAAGGAATACAGTATCTCAAGAATCTAAAAAGGCAGAAAATGTATATTTTGTTTGATTTAGTTTAGCAGGTCACCTGTGGTCTATACATCTACTATTCATACCATATTTGTATAAGTTAATAAGCATGACTTTAATGTCCATCTAACCACAGTATCAATACATTTGTTCAGTGTCTATTATTGAGAAACCTAAATATTTGAGCAAGCTAATCAAACTTTCAATTACCCTAGTGAAAAAGAAAGTTATACTTCTCAGTTACAGTCATAATTGATTGGTTGATGAAGTATTCATGAGATCTTGCATAAAAAAAACTTTATAGGTCATTTTTACCATAATATGTGGAAATCTCTGGGAAAGAAAATATTTATCAGTATTATAGTACTAATAAACTCTTCAGAGGTACTGACTCTCAGACTAGTTGCTGCAGCTGAAAATTCTCTCCCCTGAGCATTCGTCATGACTCTCTTCAATCCAATATGCCCTTTAAACACAGTGAAACTATATAAAAGGAATAATGTTGTTTGGTGTTAATTAAAGAGTAGGGTTCTTTCTTTTCTTTAGTAGAAAGCCTTAATTTGAGCCCAGTTGCAGTTGAAAAAGATCTAATGAACCATTGCTGCCATCTTATTGTGGATTATTTTCTCTAATAATCTCATTGTTCAGTTCTTTGTTCAATGCTGAAAATCTCATTTTGGCTCACATTATATCTTCCCATTTGTAACCTGACATGATCATCTTAAATTGGGAGTGAGAAAGATCTGGAACAGTATGTGAGTCCTGATTTACTATTACCTTTGGTATTCTTTAGGGCTTTCACCCAGTTAGGCTAACAAATAGGGACTTTGGCCCAGGTTACACATCAGTTAGTGGTAACACACATTGGGATCTGTTTTTCCCAACAACTCCTATCTTTGGTTGCAGCAAGCACAGCAAATTGCAAAAGTATCCCTGACAGCCAAAACAGTTTAAGCACAGAATGTGTTAGGTATCTATCTATATGAAGCAAAGTAGAACAGGAGGAAGGAGAAATTTTTTAAAATTTTTATTGAAATTCAATTTGATTAATATATAGTGTATTACTACTTTCAGGGGTAGAATTTAGTGATTCATCAGTTGCATATAACACCCACTGCTCATCTCATCAAGTGCCTTCCTTAATGCCTATCACCCAGTTACCCCATCCTTCCCCACCTCCCCTCCAGCAACACTGTTTCTTTCCTATAGTTAAGAGTCTCTTATGGTTAGCCTCCTTCTCTGTTTTGATCTTATTTTACTTTAGGAAGGAGAATTTTTTTATGAAAATTTTTTTGTATGATGATGAAAAGGTGTCATATGTAGAATTATATTTCATTTTCATTGTCATGCCCAAGACATTTCTTGGACAGGAAAAGGACATTGCTGCCATAACCCTGGTTCACTGGTCTGAAATAACTTTTCCATCTCTACCTATTTTGCCTCCTATTATGCCTGGAGTTAAATGAGACACCCACACCCCACCAAATGCAAAAAAGTCGTATCATTTATCTCATCTTCTATTTGAAATCATCCAGTAGATGGTTTTCCAACAGGACTAGCAGCTTCTTGTGGGTAAAGATAGTAAAAGTTTAAGAAAGCTTGCAAGATTTTCAGTAGAAGACTGAGTATAGGCTAATTCTCCTGACTTTTCCATAAAGCCTTAAGCAGACCAAGCGAATACCACATTCTGAGATATTCACAACAGAAATAAAAGCATATTCTAATTTCAAAGCCAAATGGCCCTTTCCTGGGTATGTGCCTTCTTCATTTTTCTCAGGTTGATGACAAAACTAACTTCAGATGTTAAAAAACAAACAATAACATAAAAAAAATATCCATTGCCTTCTTCTAGAAAACTCTATTCCTCAGTTTATGCCATAGTTCCTTAACATGTGTTGAACCTTAAGTAAGATGATACGTGCATTTCATTATTAGTCCACATAGCAAAATATTCTATGATGTTTTTGTTTCTTAGATTTCTCTTATATTTTCTAATATTATATATTAACACAAACATTTTTTCCCTAAAATTTATGTTCATTTCATCTACATCTTTTTTCTCATGGCTCAGGAAGGCAAATCCTGTTTGTTTAAAGTTTATGGGTATATGTGTTTCATTTCTTCCTATTTTTAACTGATATTGTAAGATTTCCATATTAAAAAGAATGTTTCCTTCTTTCCAGTGCACACATATGGGGACATGCTCCTGGATTGGGAGAAATGGAGTATAGATCCTGAATTGCATGGGATATTGGTATTGCCAATTGTGGAATCATAGAATAACTACTACTATTCATTGAATGCTTTCTATGTGCCAGGCACTGTACTTAATGGCTTTATTTTTCTCATTAAATCACAAACCAACGCTATGAAGTACAGGTATTTCAAAGATCAGGAAAGGGGTAAATTAAGTAAATGGCCCTAAAGTATGATGGTCATTAGCTAAGATTTAACCTAGATTTCTCAGGTCCTGAAGGCCATCCCATGTTTATAGTGTATGTCATTCTACTTGGAATGTTTGGATTCTGGTTCCTGATTTCAGAGAAACAAAATAAATAGGCTTCTTTCTCATTTTTATCCTGGGTATAAAATTACATGTCAGAAATTTTTGAAATATTATCAATAAGATGCATAAAAATGAAGCCTTAGAATTATCATTTTTATCTAGGAAAGATAGAAATTTACAGTATCCATGTCAGTGATTCAACTTAAATTTTAAATGTCCTATGTTATTTTAAAAACAGATAATTAAGAGAAACAATTTAAAATTCTAAGGTGGTCAACAGGAAACAGAATGAAGGAAAAGTGCTGTTTGAATTAAAGCCAAGAGAGAATCAGGCGGTAGGACAGTTCAAGATAAAAAAAAATGTGGAGAGAATCTCACCTGTTTTGTTGAGTTTTCATTAAAAATAATATCTTGGTGACTTATATTTAGTGTATGAAAAGATTTTCAATATAATACATACCAGGTTTCTTTGTATTGTTACCAAATGATTTGACTTAGTATCATGTATGAATCCTTCTAACATCCCTGATGAATGAAGAAATATTCAGCAGTGTGATTACTGTATGCCTCTGGCACCAGAGTTACCAATTTGTTCACCAGTATGTTTCCAATTTATATTTTTTAAAGGTTATGTGACTCTAGTTTCATATAGCCAGCTTTCAATACTGTAATGATTTGCAAGTCTTGCCAAGTATATTCACACAGGTACGTAGGGTGATCCAAAGCCTAAAGGAGAAAAGAATGAATTTCTAGTTGTTGTTTTTTTCAGAAATACCAAGTGATAATGATATATATGGATTTTTTAAAATTACCATAGATGTCAATAATGTGGTATAGTTAAAAAATCATGTTCAGTATGCTTATGAGGGTAGACTATCAAGATATGCAACATTTCTTGTAATAGATCAAACAGATGTGGTCATTTGTGTCTTCATGACCAAATTGTTACTGTTCAAACTTTCAGATGTTTCTATTGATAACAAATGGCACCATGTATTGAGCATTTCTCTATACCAGGCATTGTCTTCAGTGTTTTATACAAACATTATTTCCCTTCCTCTATTTAACAACCAAGTAATTTGAGTAGTAGTATCTCCATTCTACAGATGTAGAAACTGAAGCTCAGAGAGATGAAGTAACTAACTTGTTCAAGGACACATAGCTTTTAGGATAAGTGATGGGAGTTTGGATTTGAAACCAGGTTTATCGCACTCCAAGATCCATTTCCCTTCCTAATTGTTCCACCTCTCCATCTCTCAAATATACCTTCAGCTTTCATTCATGTTACAGTGCATGCAAAGTGCTTCTGCAGTCAGCAATGGGTTATTAAACCTTTGAGGATAGTAGAAGGATGGAATGGTTATGGTGGTGATGGTTTTTGCTTTCAAGAATCACAAGGTTGGAAGATGCTTGCCTCATATAGACCTGACATGAATGAAACAGACATCAGAACCCCTTGGAATTTTCTGAACCATTTTCATCCATTTCTTAAAGCTTAGTTGGAATGAATGGCAGTTCTTAGCATTTACATGAACTTTTTTTCCATATGACATTTTTAGCCCATAGGTCTCATTTGTTAGTTATACACAGCAAGGGACATAAGATTTTTAATTTAATCATAGTTTTCAGCAAGGCAATAGAGATTTTAGTGAGAGATCTAAAATTAGGTTGGTGAATATATTTTGCAGTAAATCCTAGAGACATTTTCTGTTATATTTTGCTCCTACTATACTTTTTACTGACTCTTGAAAAACAGATATGCCAGTAAAACTAAGGCTTTTTTTTGGCAAACATTTATCTTGTATGAAGTTACTACCAAAACACTTTATCAATTGGCAACCTTTTAAAAGAACACAGTCCTACACATTGAAAGAATCTAATCAGTTGCCATTCCCAACTCTAAGAAATAACAATTGATGCTTCCTTGAGAATGATGTTTAAGTACTCATAACTAAGTGTTTTAAAATATTTAGTGAGGCTTGACAAAATTTTATTAATCACAGTCAATTATTTAAGGGATTTTTTAAACCTGAGTTTAAATTTACTCCTGTTGCTTTTATTCTTTTAATTATTTTGGGCTTGGTTTGTAGGAATTAGAATGAAAAGAATACATTCCATCCCTCAAAGGAGTTTTCTCCTCATTAGTTTATAGTTAAAGTCTCAAAATTTCTTCTCTTTCACTCTAATAAAACTAAAGATTATTGATACGAAACCATAGTTAAGATTTCCCTTTCTCTTTTAAAAATGTTTTCTTGGGGTGCCTGAGTGGCTTGGTTGGTTGAAGTCCTGCTTTCTGCTGGGGTCATGGTCCCCAGGTCCTGGGATTGAGCCCCACGTGGGGCTTCCCACTCAGTGGGGAGTCTGCTTCTCCCTCTGCCTCTGCCCCTCCTCTCACTCTTGTGTGCGCACACATGCTCTCTCTCTCTCTCTCTGAAATAAAATCTGTATTTTTTAGTTTTTTAAAGATTTTATTTATTTATTCATGAGAGACACAGAGAGGCAGAGACAGGCAGAAGGAGAAGCAGGCTCCCCACAGGAGCTGATGGGAAACTCGATCCCAGGACTCCAGAATCATGCCCTGAGCCAAAGGCAGATGCTCAACCACTGAGCCAACCAGGTGCCCAATAAATAAAATCTCTAAAAAAGATAAAATAGGATAAACTTTTTTCTTAAGGAGAGAGTGTTTCTTATCTCTAATTTCCTAAAGCCAGAGCCAAAGAGTAAAAACTCCAAGAGGAATAGGATCGTCTTTTCAACATGTCAGGCCTCTTCATGAAGACAGAAATGGTGGTATCAGGACTAAAATCTTACTTCATAGTCTGTGTTACTTGAAAAATGCATGCCTTTGTAGATGCTTCATTTATTTTCATTAACTAAGCCACAGAAATCATTTTCCTCTTTTGTTTTTGCCTCTTTAGGATTACACAAGCTATTTCAAACTCTAAAGTCATTTTGTTGTTAAATCTATACCTGAAACATTTAAGATGTAAACTGATGGGCCATTATTTGATGTGTTTCATCATTTACTAGATCTACATTCATGTTGTTTTAGTAGTGCCAGTTGCAAGTCCCCATTTTGTATGGTAATTTAACCTATTCATATATGCCAAATTTCTCCATTAGTAATTCTTCAATAATAATCATCGACTTATTTTCTTCTCCCAATTGTGTCAGTATAGATTTTTTATATAAACTTTTTCAATTTTACTCTATTTTCAAGAAACAAAGAGGAAACAAATACTTGGAGAATGCTACAGAAATAGCATGATTCAAGTCCATGAGCCATATAATGCATATTAGTAATCTGTGTCAATATTTCTTTTCTCAAATATGGTTTAAATTTGGGCTATTTTTTATGTTATTATAATCATTCTGTTTTCATTGATGATTTTAGTCCATGAGAGGATGCTTATAAAAAATCAAAAGTGTAGCAAAAGATTGCTAGATTTACCAAATGAAAATACTGGATGCTCAGTTAAATATGAATTTCATATAAACCATAAATAATTTTTAATATCAATATGTCACAAATATTATGATTTTTTTAGTATAAATATATGCCACTCAGTACCCAATGCCCACTTGGATATTGTGTGGGACATTATATGCGGTTGATTTGATATTAAAATAAAAATTTAACTGAACATCTTATATTTTTTTTTGAACATCTTATATTTTATCTGGCAAATCTGCTTGGAAGGCGTCATGGTAGCATAAGTGATAAGTGGTTTTCCTACTTAAGTAGCTTTGTAGCCTTGAGCATCTCACTTAAACTATCTCAGCCTAAGTGTTATCACCTGCAAAATAAGAACATGTAATAGTTGCTTTGCATATTTTCTATAAACATTCAAAATTATTTACTTAAAACATCTGGCACATAATAAATTTCCATTATGTGCTATTATCAGAAAAAGAAAAACTACAAATGCAAGTTGCCATTTTTTTCAACTTTATAATAAATACAGCACTCAGCAGCTAAACAACCCTTTAGGTTGATAATAGAAGGGTCCACCCAGATGTTGGTAACTGTTTACAGATCAGAGATTTGACCAGTAATAAAATATACATAAGCATTGACCTTCCTTTTCTCCCCTATTATATACCTCCTATGTTACTTACCAAAAGATCATACAACTTGTTATGTCAGAGCCAGAATATATGTTGCCTTTTCCCCTTTTGTTACTAAGTTGTAATTTTATTTAAATCCTGCTTTTTTTCAAATATCTTTTTATTTTTTTATTTTTTTACAGTCTTTTTTCAAATATCTTTTTAAATTTTTCTTTTTATTGAGATATGATTTACATATAAATTTACATATAAAGTTTATAAAGTTACATATATAGTTTACCATTTCGCAATATACAATTTAGCGTTTTTAGTATATTCACAAGGTTGTTCAACCATCCCCACTATTTAATTCCAGTACATTTTCATCACCCCCCTAAAAGAATCCCCATACTCACCAAGAGGTACTCCCCATTCTCCCCAAACCCATCCCTTGACAATCACTAATCTACTTTCTGTCTCTATGGATTTGCCTATTCTGGACATTACATATAAATGAAATCTTGCCATATGTATATTTTGTGTCTGATTTCTTTCATGTAGCAGAATATTTTAAGGTTCATCCATGTGGCAACATATATCAATACTTCATTCTTTTTATGGTTGAATACTTTCCATTATATGGATATATACCAAATTTTGTTTACCCATTTATATAAATGTTGGACATTTGAGTTGTTTCTCCTTATTGGCTATTAGGAGTAATGCTGCTATGGACATTCTTCTGCAACCTTTTGTATGAACCTGTGTTTCTTTTCTCTTGGTTATATATCTAAGAGTAGAATTGCTGGGTCATATGTAACTGTATGTTTAGCATTTTGAAGAACAGCAAGACTACTTTCCAAAATGCCTCACCATTTTACATTCACACCAGGAATGCAAAGAGTTCCAATTTATCCACATCCTCACTTGTTATTTTTTGGGTTGTCTTCTTTTTCTTTTTTTTTTAATTGTAGCAGTCCTAGAGGGCATGAAGTGGTACCTCATTGTAGTTTTGATTTGCAGTTCACTAAGGATTAACAATGTCTAATATCTTTTCATGTTTTATCTGAGATATGTATATGCAAATATATAATATATATATAAATTGATATATTGATATATGGAAGACCTTTTATATATCCTTATCAGTTATATGATTAACAAATATTTTCTCCCATTTTGTGGGTTATTTCTTCACTTTCTTGACAGGGTCCTTTGATGGATAAAAAGTTTTTAGTTAGATGAGGTCTTATTAATATTTTTTTTTGATTGCTTGTACTTTTGATCCACATTGTCTTTTCCTCCTTGAAGAATAAAACAAACATTAAACCAGGAGTAAAGAGATATGACTTCTATTCCCAAATATGAAATTACATAAATGTGTGACCTTAAGCCATTAGTTAAATTCATTTGAAACTCCATTTCCACATGTTTGGAAAGAAGTTGGGTTCACAAGTAGTTTATAATTTTTCATGAATAAATTATTTCTGTGAAACCCCCAGGTTAGTATTTTTCCACCTGCCTTATATTTCGCAATAGCCAGAGACATATTTGGTTGTCACAACCAGAAAAGAGTGCTACTGGCATCTAGTGAGTAGAGGTCAGGGGTGCTGCTAAATCTTACAATGCACGAGATGGCTCCCATAGCAAAAAATGACACCAGCCAAAAATGACACCAGTACTGAGGTTGAGAAACACTGCTCTAAAATTATGATTCTCTAACTCCAGTTTATCTTTAAGTGGTAATGTTTGATTTTGCCTATAGGAGCCAGATTGATTTGTGCTCTTAGCTTTATATTAGAGGTACTAGCCTGATGGGGGCAGAAGAAAGGGGGAATCTTGCAATTCAGGAGATTTTTTGGCAATGTTTTTGGGAGTTTTTAAAATTTTCGTGTTATTTATTTTGAAGAAAACAATTTTCAATATAGATACCTCTAGGAAAAGCCTTGTAGATGGTTTCTTGTTATTTAGTCTTTTTCTTTAGAGTTTCTGGAACAAAGTTTTTGTAAAATAGTTGTTTTATACCATCATGTATGTCTAATCAAGAATCATAGGGAAAAAAAATCCAAATAACTTGATAGAAGGAACTTGCTCTTGATAGGTCTTTGTATTACTCACTTCTCTGAATTAAAAAAAGTTAATATTATTATACTAGTTAGTCAGTTTATTTCCATTTTCTCCCATACCACCTACTGAAATATACTTATTCATTTGAGTTACACAAATAATTTAATTAAAATACATCAGACAATAGCTTCAAATATGTCTCAGTATTTCTAAAGATCTTGACATGTAATAAGCTATTAAACTTTCAGGTATTTTCTTCCTGTGATGACATAGCTGATTGTTTCATGCCCTTCACCAGTAGATGTATTTGTTACTTCCACTATCCCAACCACCACCATCATCATGGACCTACTGTTCTAAGCACTTTATGAGTATACCTCATTTTTCCTCACAAAAATCCTATGAGGAAGTTTTTCTTATTCCCATCTTGCAGATAAGGGAAAGATGTATAATGAAGTGGTAAAGTACTTGCTAAGCCTTATTTTCTTATTTAACTTGTGAATCAAAACTACTTAATATTTCAACAATGGAAAAAGTATGTTTACTGTTAAATCTGTAAACATTCATGTCCCTAATTTTCTGCCACCCTAGATAATAGCAATTACAGCCTGAGTTACTTTCTAACAACCAACACCACAGAAATATAAGCAATTATAAGAGAATATTATGAAAAACTATATGCCAAACCAGTTGGACAGACTGGAAGAAATGGATAAATTCCTAGAAACATAAACCACCACCCTGAAATAGGAAGAAATAGAAAATTTGAACAGACTGATAACCAGCAAAGAAACTGAATCAGCAATTAAGAAACTCCTAACAAACAAAAGTTCAAGGCCAGTTGGCTTCACAGGCAAATTCTGCCAAACATTTAAAGAAAAATTAATACCTGTTCTTCTCAAACTATTCCCAAAAAAATGGAAAAGGAAGGAAAACTTCCAAATTCATTCTATGAAGCCAGCATTACCCTGATACCAAAACCAAATGAAGACTTGACTAAAAAAGAGAAATACAGGCCTATATCCCACATACAAAAACATGGATATGGAAATTCTCAATAAAATACTAGCAAACCAAATCTAACAATGCATTAAAAAAATCATTCCCCACTACCAGGTGGGATTTATTCCTGGGTTACAAGGGTGGTTGAATATTCTCAAATCAATCAATGTGATACATATTAATAAAAAATAGGATAAGAACTATATGATCCTTTCAATAGATGCGAAGAAAGCATTGGACAAAGTACAACATCCATTCATGATAAAAACCCTCACAAAAACGTTTAGAGGGAACATACCTCAACATAATAAAGGTCATATATGGAAAACCCATAGCTAACATCATCTTCAATGGGGAAAAACAGAGCTTTTCCTGTATGGTCAGGAACAAAACAGGGATGTCCACCCATATCATTGTTATTTAATATAGTACTGGAAGTCCTAGCTTCAGCAATCAGACAACAACAACAAAAAGACATCCAAAATGGCAAGAAAGAAGTCAAAATTCCTCTATTTGAAGAGACCGTAATACTCTATATAGAAAACCCAAAAGACTCCACCAAAAATTGCTAGAACCAATAAACTAATTCAGTAAAGTCACAGGATACGAAATCAACATGCAGAAATCTGTTGCATTTCTATACACCAATAATGAAGCAATGGAAAGAGAAATTAAGGAATTGATCCCATTTATAATTGCACCAAAAACAGTAAGACACCTAGGAATAAACCTAACCAAAGGGATGGAAGACTTGTACTCTGAAAATTATCAAACACTGATGAAAAAAATTGAAGATGACAAAAAGAAATGGAAAATATTCCACACTGATGGGTTGGAAGAACAAGTATTCTTAAAATGTCTATACTACCCAAAGAAATCTTCACATTTAATGTAATTCCTGTCAAAATACCACCAACATGTTTCACAGAGCTGAACAATCATAAAATTTGTATAGAAGCACAAAAGACTAAATAGCCAAAGCAACTCTGAAGAAGAAAAGCAAAGCTGGAAGCATTACAATTCTGGACTTCAAGTTATATTACAAAGCTGTAGTCTTTAAGACAATATGGTACTGTCATAAAACAGACATATAGATCAATGGAACAGAATAAAAAACCCAGAAATGAACCCATAGTTACATGGTCAATTAATCTTCATCAAAGCAGAGAAGGATATCTAACAGGAAAAGGACAGTCTATTCAACAAATGGTGTTGGAGAAAACTGAACAGCTACTTGCAAAACAATGAAACTAGACCACTTTCTTACATCATACACAAAATAAATTTAAAATGGATGAAAGACTTAAATGTGAGGGATCCCTGGGTGGCTCAGCAGTTTAGCTCCTGCCTTTGGCCTAGGGCATGATCTTGGAGTCCTGGGATCAAGTCCCACATTGGACTCCTGCATGGGGCCTGCTTCTCACTCTGCCTGTGTCTCTGCCTCTCTCTCTCTCTCTCTCTCTCTCTCTCTCTCTCTCTCTCTCCCGCGCTCGCTCTCTCATGAATAAATACATAAAATCTTTAAAAAAAAAGACTTAAATGTGAGACAGGAATCCATCAAAATCTTAGAGGAGAACACAGGTAGTAAGCTCTTTGACACCAGCTTTGGCTATTTCTCTCTAGATATGTCTCCTGAGGCAAGGGAAACAAAAGCAAAAATGAACTATTGGGACTCATCAAGATAAAAAGCTTCTGTACAATGAAGAAAACAACCCACAAAACTAAAAGACAACTATTGGAATGAGAGAAGATATTTGCAAATGACTTATCTAATAAAGGGCTAGTATCCAAAATATAAAAAGAATTTATAAAACTCAATACCCCAAAGCTGAATGATCCAGTTAAAAATGAGAAGACATAAATAGACATTTTTCCAAAGAAAACATTCAGATGGCTAACAGACATATGAAAAGATGCTCAACATCACTCATGGTCAGGGAAATACAAATCAAAACTACAATGAGAAATCACCTCACACCTGTCAGAATGGCTAAAATCAACAATACATGAAACAACAGGTGTTGGTGAGAATGTGGAGAAGGTGAAATCCTCTTGCATTGTTGGTAGGAATGCAAACTGCTTTGGCCACTATGGAAAACAGTATGGTGGTTTCTCAGAAAGTTAAAAATACAACTACCCTATGATCCAGTAGTTGTACCCTACTAGATATTTACTCAAAGAATAAAAAGATACTAATTCAAAGAGATACATGCCCTATGTTTATGGCAGCATTATCTATAATAGTCAAATTATGGAAACATCTTGTATCCCTCATTGATGAATGGATAAAGAAGAGATGATTATATATAATCATTATATATAATATTATTTTTATTTGTGTATTTAAAATATATATGCATATTATATTATTTTTATTTATATGTAAAACATATATAAATAAAAATTTTATATGTGTAAAATATAAATTTATTTATATATATATACATATATACATACACACACAATGGAACATTAGCCATCAAAAAGAATGAAATCTTATTATTTACAATAATATGGTTGGAATTAGGGAATATTATGTTAAGTAAAATAAGTCAGTCAAGAAAAAGACAAATACCATATGATTTCATTTACATGCGGAATTTAAGAAACAAAACAAATGAACAAAGGGAGGGAAAAGAGTGAGGCAAACCAGGAGATAGATTCTTAACTATAGAGCACAAACTGAGGGTTGCTGGAGGGAAGGTGAGAGGGGAGAATGGGTGATATAGGTGATGGGGATTAAGGAGTGCACTTGCTGTAATGAGCACAAGGTATTGTATGGAAGTGTTGAATCATTATTATATAGTATGCCTTAAATTAATATGCTACATGTTAACTGACTGGAATTTAAATAAAAGTGTAACAAACAAAACCTGAGTTATTTTTAATTATTTTTCAAGAAGATCTGTCCTAGAATTATTTGTTTCTCTTAAAAGTATATACATGGACCTTGAATCTGCTATAATATTTTACCATCTCTGAGCACCCACATGCATGCGTATGTACATACAATTTTAAAATTTCACAGCTTCTACAATATATGCATAATAGAAGGATTTGTGTTTGATTTTATATATACAGGAAGCTGTGAAAGAAAACAACAAGAGAAAAGAAATGGAAGAGAAGACTAGGAGGGCAAAGCTTGCAAAAGAGAAAGCTGAACAAGAAAAGTTAGAACGCCAGAAGAAAAAGAAACAACTCATTGATATAAACAAAGGTATGAAGTAATTTCAATTTTTTAAGGATATATAAAGTACAAAATAATTTTACTTCATTGATTTTGGATTACCAAGTAAATAATTGTGTTCTCGATAGAAAATCCACAATATTATTAATTATTTGTGTCATTTTTCTCTCATGATATTATCTATATTTCTTATCACCCTACACTGAGCACTCAAGATTTTTGAGAGACAATACAAGGTAATAAGTTGTGGAAATGGTCTCTTTCCCTTCATTTATTTTATCAAATTATATCATATTATGTTCCTGATGATGCACTGGTGAGGAAAGAAGAGGATGAGATGAAAAGAAAAAAACTGGTATGGGGAGATGAGTCCCATGTCTCTAATTTAATTTTGTTGACACATGTCTGTTGACAATGTAGTAATAACAGTTTTCCTTGGGGCCTTGGACATTTCAAGTCATAATAGATATTGACATCACTATTATAAGATGAAAAAAAATAGGGAAACATCTTATTCAACTGTGACCCTAAAAACAAAGATACTGTATGTCCAGATAGTATAAAGTAAGTTGTTTTCTTAGTTAGCAAGAATGATTGTATATTAAAGATGGGGGTTTGGTTTTCTTTTCTTTTCTTTTTAAAAAGGACAGGGTAAATAAAGTGATTGGCACCAGTAGTTGCACTCTGGAAATTTTAGAAAAATTAAGAAAAGGAATAGTCTTTGCCACTGGGAGTTAGAGAATTTAAAAACAAAGCAAAATCTGAATAAGATACAAGAGAACATGATTTATATGGGTCACCTATTTCTTAATATAATGACAATAAAAATTATTAGTACTGTGTAATGTTGACCATGTGCCAATTACTGTTCTTTCACATATTTTAAGTCAATTAATCTTCATAACATGAGGAGTAGATACTGTTATTACCTCATATAGTTGAGGAAACTGAGGTTCATAGAAATTAAGGAATTTGCCCAAAATCACACAAATAGGAAGTGTAACAGCAAGATTAGAGTCCAAGTATTCTGACGATAAAATCTTTGCACTTATAAATGGCATTGTTAAATAAAAATAACTAACAGCAATTACTAACATGTAGCACTTACTGTGTACCAGGAACTGTTGTAGGAGTTTTACATATATGAACACATTTAATTCTCATAAAACCCTTTTAGGAAAGGGCTACTATCTCATTTTAAGATGAGGAAACTGAGGCACAGAGAAGTTAAATAACTTTCTCAAGTTCACGAAGACAATAAGAGGTAGAATGTAGGCAGTCTGTGGCCAGATTTAATTGTTAATTATTTTGATTATAACTATTAATTATAATAGTTAACCATTATCAATTATTCTGCAGTAATTTTTTAATGATTAATTTTCTTAAATGATATGTATATCATTAAGTTTCTAATTTATACCTTTAAAGTGTATAAAAATTTTTAAGAATTCATTATAGTTTATCTTTTCTACCCAGGAAATAAAGATAACATCATTTTAAAAGAAGAAAAAGAGATTAACAACAAAGGTTAAAAAGAGTAGCATCAACATAATTAAGCCAACAGACTTCATAATTAGGATCAAACCAATTGTTCCTGACTAAAGATACTCAATTAAGAAAAGCACTAGAGTACAGCATGGCAATGGGTATTTGTAGGAAGTTCTCACTTAAAAGGTGATGGAGTCAGTAGAAGAGTACTAAAAGTTACTCCCTTTTTTGCACGGACAAGTAGTGATATAAGAGTATGGAAGAAGTGGGGGACAGATTGTGCATTCTCCTTGCTATGCTGAGGGCTTTATGCTGAAAGCTATGGGAAGCCCATCAGTGTTTATAAATGGGAAAGTGATGTGCTCACATAGATTTCTTAGTGACATCATTTTGACAGAAGCATAGAGGATAGGAAAGAGAAGGGCCTGTAACAACAGAAGTTATAAAATTATTATCGTATTCCTGAAAAGAGATGATGGTGGTTCGAATTAACACAGTGGTAGGGAAGTTAGAGAAGTTACAATAAGAGGTATATATGAGTTCTAAATGACGTGGATATATAGAGACAAATTTACTTAAAGGAATCGGCTCCTATGATTATAGAAGCTGGCAAACCCAAAACCTGCAGAGTAGGGTATCAGGATGGACCCAGGGAAGAGCTGGTGTTGTAGTTCAAGTATGAATGAACTTGGCTTGTAGAATTCCTTCTTACTCAGGGGAGGTCAGTCTTTTGATATATTCATGCCTTCAACTGATTGGATGAGGCCCACCCTCATTATGGAGAACAATCTGCTTTACTCAAAATCCACTGGTTTATGTATTAATCTCATCCAAAAACACCCTCACAAAAACATCCAGAATAACTTTTGAATAAGTATCTAGGCACTGTGGCCCAACCAAGTTGACACATAAAATTAACCATTTCCAGAGGAGTATTAAATGGTAGAACTGAATGACCCTGATGATTGTTTCGCTGTGGGAATTGAGGAAAGGAGGCATTATGAGAGGTGATACCCTTCACAAAGACAAACAATTAAGGAATAGAGCAGATTTCATCAGGAAGGTTATAATGATTAGTGTTATTTTGAACGTTTCATTTTCAGACCTTTTGGAAAGTTGGGAAATGTCTAAGTAGCCATTGTATATCATATGCATTTGAAACTCAGGAAGGAGATTTGGACTAGACAGACAGACTTGAGAATCATAGGTTTTTGATGATTAAATTTAGGGTATATTAGTTTGCTAAGGCTTCTGTAACAAAGTACCAAAAACTTGGTAGCTTAGAACAATATAAATTTATTGTTTCACTGTTCTAGAGAACAGAATTCTGAAATCAATGTGTAGGAAGGGCCACGGTCTTCCTGAAGATGCTAGGGAGAGATTTGTTCTACCCTCTATCCTAGCTTCTGATAGTTCCTTGGTTTGTAGCAACATAACTTCAATCTTCACATGCCATTCTCCCTGTGTACATGTCTGTCTCTTCACATGATGTTCTTTTTATTAGGACACCAGTCATATTGGATCAGGAGTCCAACCTACTACAGTATGACCTCACCCTAATTAATTAGATAATTCAACCCATAACATATGAGTTCAAATGAGATCACTAAGGTAAAGTATATACATCAGAGGTTCTGAAAGTATTTGGTCTCAGAGCCCACTTATATTTTTAAAAAATTATTGTGGATCCCAAATACCTTTTGCTTATTTGCATAATATATACTGATGTTTACCATGCTAGAATTAAAACAGACATAATAAATAAAATTATAGAAATCATTTTAATTTTTTATTTACTAGTTCAATTAAAATAACAAAGCAAACCTATTACATGCTAAATAACATCTTTTTATAAAAAGTAGCTTTACATTCTAACCTCCTGGCCCCAAAAATAAATTAATAAGAAGAGAAAATTTAGTGATTGTAAATCTCTTCCAAATCTGGCTTAATAAAAGACAGCTTGATTCTCATACCTGCTTTTACATTCAATTAAGTGCAATAGCATTTGTTATGTAGCTTCTGGAGAACACTATAAACTCATGAAGGAATTGCGAGAGAAAAAGGCAAAAAAAGTGTCACTATTCTTATGAGTATAGCATTTACCTTGCATATCTGAAGTGATCTCAGAGGCCCCTACAAGTTCCTAGACCACACTTTGAAAATCTCTGGGGTGAATAATGAAAAGAGCAAACAATCAAGACAGAGTCTATTGAGTTTTGTGGCAAGAACATAATCTTGCCCCCCAATGCTTTGCACCCTTCCCTTTCCCAAAGGACTTATCAATATTTCACTATTTCCCTAAAAATATACCTGAAATAAAAAAAAAGAAGGGAAGAAAGGACCTATTTTGATTATGTCTCTAGTATATATTTTCATTTCCCAAGATTTGGTCAGTTACCTTTTCAAATATCATTAAAGCCACAGTATGAAGAAAAAAAAGCCATAGTATGAAGATCCAAATGAGTTTTTATGGAAATACTTAGTTGAGTGATGTGAATATGAAAGACACTTTAAAATAGGTTTATCTTATGTTCATTGTTACCGTATCTCTATTTAGAGATCAAAGAGTAAACTTTACCATTAGATTCTTGATTTTTGGCCCATATGTTGCAAATACTTTATCATTATTACTATTACTGTAGTATTATTTTACACTTAAAAATATATGTGTATCAGTACTTATAAATATGTTTCAAAAAGAGATTCTTCCATTGGAATTGTGTAGCCTTAAGAAGATGTGAGGAAGAATAACACAGTTGGGTAGTTGAGGGTCAAGATGGAACTCAGTGTCGGTTTCTCAGAGGGTGTCTTATAAAAGATGCTATTGTTAACTGAGAGGAAATCAATTGCAGACACTTTGAGGGCCTTGGGGAAGCATGACCAGGCTACATAAAATATGAATCCATGGGTGACATGAGAATGAGGTGCAATCAGAAAGTGACTTAGAGAACTTTATATGTGTCTAATTAGAATAGTGTTATCCACTCTCCAGTAAAGGAATTATATTCATCCTTTCCACTGAGAGGTGATGTCGAACATTTGACTGCCATTGTAGGATATGTATTATATAGACCATAAAGGTATTTCGTGCATGTGTGATTGAAGATACATACCATTACAACCAGAGGACCCTACCTATAACAATAGTAGTTAAGTAAAGAGTCCCTTGGGTAAAGAAAGTCACTTGAAAATTTCTAGCAACTTTAAAAATACATATACTCTTTCTGTATAGTTTCTGTTTCATACCAACTTAGCAAAATTGCAAACCCCTCCCTTTTAGAAAATATCTTGTGATCCCATATAGCTAATAAGTAACAATAGTAAGATATATTTATCTGACATGCAAAATTATATGTATTCATCAAAAAGAAATATTTTAGAAATTATTCAGGAGAATAAAAGGATAAAGCAAACATGAAAGATTATTTATGTTATCTAAATGTATTCAGCTGAACTCAGAATTAAGTGAATATATCACAGAAAACAAGCAGCCAGAGAATTACATCTTTCATGTCAAATCCATTAAAAAATACCATGTTTTAAGCCTCCATTTTGAGAGAAGTAGAGATCAGAAGGCAAAAGCCATGATAAGAATCAGTACTTTTTTAATTGTAAAGGAGAAAAAAGGCATGGTTATATGTTAAAGAGTCATTTTGTAAACATAAAATTAAAATGAAAAAGTTCTTGAAGTCTGAGAATTTAAAAGAGCTAGAAGATCAGTTCTAGATCCGCCACCTTCTAGATTTATGACCTTGTTCTTTTCCTTCATCTCTTCATGCCTCAATTACCTCATCTATAAAGGTAAGATAATGACACTTTTACCTCCTCTCATTAAAATTAAATGAGGTAATTAAGCACAGGGCCTAGAACGTACTTGTCATTGCTGCTGCTGAGAGTCATTTTGTGTTCATTGCAGAATCTGACAAAAATTCAAGATATAGTCCCCATCCTTAAGATTTTTGTCAGAGAATTTTACAATTTTGTTGGAGAAATGTGTAACAGAGGAAAATATGTTTTCCCACTCCCCATCTGAGGTTATTTGGCTGGGGCCCTGTAAATTAGACTGACTAAAAATAGATTAACCAAAGAAAAATAGATTTATTAAAGTAGGGTACAATTAATGTGGCATATGTGTGAGAGCACTCAGTGATATGGTACTCAAAGGACTGGTTAAAACTTGGGCTTATAACAAAAATAGACACATAGATCAATGGAACAGAATAGAGAACCCAGAAGTGGACCCTGAAATGTATGGTCATCTAATATTCGATAAAGGAGGAAAGACTATCCATTGGAAGAAAGACAGTCTCTTCAATAAATGGTGTTGGGAAAATTGGACATCTACATGCAGAAGAATGAAACTGGACCACTCTCTTTCACCATACACAAAGATAAACTCAAAATGGATGAGAGATCTAAATGTGAGACAAGAGTCCATCAAAATCCTAGAGGAGAACACAGGCAACACCCTTTTTGAACTCGGCCACAGTAACTTCTTGCAAGATACATCCACAAAGGCAAAAGAAACAAAAGCAAAAATGAACTATTGGGACTTCATCAAGATAAGAAGCTTTTGCACAGCAAAGGATACAGTCAAAAAAACTAAAAGACAACCTACGGAATGGGAGAGGATATTTGCAAACGACATATCAGATAAAGGGCTAGTTTCCAAAATCTATAAAGAACTTATTAAACTCAACACCAAAGAAACAAACAATCCAATCATGAAATGGGCAAAAGACATGAAGAGAAATCTCACAGAGGAAGACATGGACATGGCCAACATGCACATGAGAAAATGCTCTGCATCACTTGCCATCAGGGAAATACAAATCAAAACCACAATGAGATACCACCTCACACCAGTGAGAATGGGGAAAATTAACAAGGCAGGAAACAACAAATGTTGGAGAGGATGCGGAGAAAAGGGAACCCTCTTACACTGTTGGTGGGAATGTGAACTGGTGCAGCCACTCTGGAAAACTGTGTGGAGGTTCCTCAAAGAGTTAAAAATAGACCTGCCCTACGACCCAGCAATTGCACTGTTGGGGATTTACCCCAAAGATTCAGATGCAATGAAACGTCGGGACACCTGCACCCCGATGTTTCTATCAGCAATGGCCACAATAGCCAAACTGTGGAAGGAGCCTCGGTGTCCATCGAAAGATGAATGGATAAAGAAGATGTGGTTTATGTATACAATGGAATATTACTCAGCAATTAGAAACGACAAATACCCACCATTTGCTTCAATGTGGATGGAACTGGAGGGTATTATGCTGAGTGAAATAAGTCAATCGGAGAAGGACAAGCAGTGTATGTTCTCATTCATTTGGGGAATATAAATAATAGTGAAAGGGAATATAAAGGAAGGGAGAAGAAATGTTGGGAAATATCAGGAAGGGAGACAGAACATAAAGACTCCTAACTCGGGGAAACGAACTAGGGGTGGTGGAAGGGGGGAGGAGGGCGGGTGTTGGAGGGGAATGGGTGACGGGCACTGAGGTGGACACTTGACGGGATGAGCACTGGGTGTTTTTCTGTATGTTGGTAAATTGAACACCAATAAAAATTAATTTAAAAAAAAACAAAAAAAAAAACAAAAAAAACTTGGGCTTATAGGGATCCCTGGGTGGCTCAGCGGTTTGGTGCCTGCCTTTGGCCCAGGGTGCGATCCTGGAGTCCCAGGATCGAGTCCCACGTCAGGCTCCCGGCATGGAGCCTGCTTCTCCCTCCTCCTGTGTCTCTGCCTCTTTCTCTCTCTCTGTCTATCACAAATAAAAATAAATAAATAAATAAATCTTAAAAAAAAAAATCTTGGGCTTATATAGCATCTTAAAAGAATAATCAAGTTTTAGAAATTTATAGGTAAGGCAAAGAAAAAGGACTAAATTTCTAGGTCAGCAAATTGTAAGAAGGTAAATATATGGAGCAACTAATGGAAGATAAGGGCCAGTTAGTAAAGTTGGGCATTCTGCTATTTCTGGACTGATAGGGGTCTATTTAGAATTGTCTCTGATGAATCGCTTATGTTCTTCTTGGTAAAGACAGGAAGATGGACATTTTACAAAGTTATGTCCTGCTTTTAGGAAAGTAGGGGGAAGACAGCTTTTCTTCTTACCTGCTTTTTCTTAGTTGCCTTCAGCTCAAAGTAATCCTTATGCCAAAGTGATATATTTTGGAGTGACACATTCTGCTACCCTTCAGATAAAATAAAGCTGAACCAGCAAATGATGTACTAATATATAAAAGAGATTATTTGGAAATATCTAAAAGGGGAATTCAGTGAAGTCTAGTAAAATGACATAAGGTTTTGCAGAAAAGACTAAGTATAGTCTCAATGTCTCAGTTGAACTTGATGCTAAAGGATGGGTAATACCTGGCTAAACAGAGGCAAAACTATTCAAGTAAATGGAAATAACATCAGCAGTAATGCATGTCAGCATACAAGGGAGCAGGCCTCATGTATGATATGTTCAATGGCCCACAGGAAAGTACATCAAAATTATTAAGAGGATATATCCTATCTTCAAGGCCCAGATCCACAACTGACTAGCCATATAATCTCTGACAAAGTATTTCATCTCTGTGCCTTAATTTCCTAATCTATAAAAATGGAATAATAGTATCTTCCTTGTTATTATGAGGGCTAAATGAGGGAACCCACAGAGACTAGTGTCACTTCTACTCCAGTCTATCAATTATATGTTGATACCTTTGGTCTCTGATAAATAGTTCAATGTTTACTAAATATTTTCTGACATTTCCATTGTCCTTGCTGTCATTGGCAGAGAAGGATTTGAATTGGAAAACCGTTGGAGGCACACCTGGGTGGCTCAGTGGATGAGCTTTGCCTTTGGCTTAGGATGTGATCCCTGGGGTCCTGGGATTGAGTCCTGCATTGGGCTCCCCGCAGTGAGCCTGCTTCTCCCTCTGCCTAGATCTCTACCTTGCTCTGTGTCTCTCATGAATAAAAAAATAAATACATCTTTAAAAAAGAAAAAAAAAGAAAACTGTTGGAAAGATGGGAAGACTGTTGGAAAAACTGTGAAAAACTTTTCAAGTCAGGCAGGGAAGTTGTGGTATGATGGGGTAGGAGAGCCAACAAATAAGAATTTGTTCAGGGACGGATGCCTGGGTGGCTCAGCGGTTGAATGCCTGCCTTCGATTCAGGGTGTGATCCCACAGTGCAGGGATCAAGTCCCACATCGAGCTCCCTGCATGGAGCCTGCTTCTCCCTCTGCCCATGTCTCTGCCTCTATCTGTGTGTCTCTCATGAATAAATAAATAAGAATCTTAAAAAAAAAAAGATTTGTTCAGGGAATACTGAGGTGTAGTAAGCCAGAAGCACAAGAAAGAAGAGGTGAGTACAAGGTGGATGCAACTAGAAAGGAATAGTGAAAGATGGGGGGAAAAAAGTTACCTCCAATCTGTTTCTATTTTCAAAGACAGAATTTAAACTTGTGGCAGTTTAAAAAGGTGGTAAAAGGAAGGAAAAGTTCCATAAAAGAGATGGAGAAAAAAGGCAGTGGGAGTTACAATGGATTGAATTTTTTTTTAATTTTTTTAAGATCAGTACAGTTTTACCAATATATAATTATGTATTGATTTTTTGATGTATTAGGTTATTTTATTCATCCAACCAACATTTACTGCATCATCTCCCAAATAATTATAAAAAGCATGCACAGTAATACACCATTTACTTAAATGTAAAATTTAGAAAGCTAATTTAAATGCAGCAAAAATATGCTAAATCAATAAATGTACTCTAAAATGTGTAATAGTATGTAAATCATGCAAAGTTCTTGATATAATCTATGATCTACAACTTTTGATTATATTAGTATAGATGATAAATAACTTAGCCACCACTAAAATAAATTAAATAATTCTGTAGGTAAAGCAAGAAAGCCTACCCAATATCTATAATATTTGTGAATAAATCTCCTTTTCATGTTTATGGAAGTCAGCAAATTAATTGCAAGGATGTAAAGGAAGTGATAAAACGGAATGTGTTTTAAAAGGGTGTTTTGAAATTGGAAACCCCAAGTATGTTTCTTATGTAAATATTATTTAATCAGGAACTATTTTGTGCCTTTTTATGTAAGATTATAGGGAAATTAGAATTGCCTGTTTACTTCTAGTATGATGATAAAGAATGAGCTACTTTAGTCAGATTTGATGATAAATCATTCTTCTGAGAGTGAATTAGAAAAAACTTAGCCAATAGACCTAAACATTTAAATTCCATTACTAGTGGTGGGTAGCAATTTTGTTTATCTGTGTTCCAAGTTTAAAACAATTACATCTAAGTAAATGAATTCATTGCGCATTACATTTTGATCTGAAAAGGTAAAAACTGTTTCCTAATGTCATACCCCAGACATTAAATTACAGTACACAAAATTATAGATTAAGATAACCGTAAATGGGACACCTGGGTGGCTCAGTGGTTGAGCAGCTGCCTTCAGCTCAGGGCATGATCCCTGGGTCTGGGATCAAGTCCCGCATAAGGCTCCCTGCGGGAAGCCTGCTTCTCCCTCTGCCTATGTCTCTGCCTCTCTCTCTGTGTCTCTCATGAATAAATAAATAAAATCTTTAAAAAAAAGTTTTAAAAAAGATACCCATAAATAACAGAATTGAAGCCAGTAGTATTAAAACACTCACAATTATATAAATTAACGGGCAGCCCAGGTGGCTCAGTGGTTTAGTACCACCTTCAGCCCAGGGCCTGATCCTGGAGACCTGGGATGGAGTCCCGCATTGGGCTCCCTGCATGGAGCTTGCTTCTCCCTCTGCATGTGTCTCTGCCTCTCTCTCTCTCTCTTTCTCGTCTCTCATGAATAAATAAATAAAATCTTTAAAAATATATATATAAATTACTAAGAAAATATAGGTACCATCATTCTGGCATATTCTACAAATGCTAATGAACAGCTCATAAATGACAATGCAGAGCTAAAGAAGTGAGTATACTTGGTGGACTTAGAAAAGAATGGAGGAAAAAAGGTATCTGACTGATATTCTGTTCATTTAAATCGTCTTGTTCTCTAGCAAATATTTCAAGAAATTTATGTTTTTTTCAAAATCAGAACTCATTCTTTTTGTCCTCTAAGTTTGTTTTCTCAGTGGAAATTTGTGGGACTTTTTCGCAAATAAAAATATTTAGTAAAGCTTTGCCTAGGTCTTTAGAGCTTTTAGCAAACCAGTTACTTAGTATACATTTGGAACTTGGTTATTCTAATCTTTAGGTCCAATTTAGGCAACATTACGCCCTATTGCTGCCATTCATTCAATAAATGTTTCTTGAACTTGTAAGTTTAGGTACTGGGTTAAGTCATCAAGGTGCAAGAGGAGCTCCCACAGTAGCAGCCATCCAGTGATAAATTACACCCTGCTGTGTGAGTCTGCTGACCCCCAAAGACATGTTATCTGAGACAGATCTTCCATTGAGTTAGACTGCAAATGAAATGAGTCTAACCGTTTTTCCTTTGGAGCCACACAAACCTGAGTTCAGATTCAGTGTTACTCTGCCCCCTATACAGTGTAACTTTGGCAATTCACCTACCTCTCTGGTCCTCAGCTTTCTTGTCAATAAAAATGAGAAAAATAATAGCATCTATCTCCTAGAATTTTCATAAGAACTAAATGAGAGAATACATGTCAATATTTTAGCACTTACCTAGCACATGGTTAGCACTTAATAAGTATTGTTATCCCATTCATAATAATAGTTATTTTAGTGAGCATATTAAAGAAAACTAAATAGTTATTTTAGTGAGCATATTGGCAGTAATCACTACAATAAAATTTTGGCTGTCTAGAATGCCTATGGGAAGAGGCCTTTTGATTAATCTGATTTTGTAATTATATTGAAAGCCATTTGTATGTCAGTTTTTATCAATTGTAATCTTTCTAAACTCTATCAGTCCACAATTCTCCTCTTATCTACTCGACTACCTCACTTCTCCCACTGTTTTTGGCTTTACATTTTACACAGGTGAAAATTTGTAGAATATAGTGCTTATACATAATTTTGTCCATATAGCTTTCATACAGTATGTAAATTCCTGATAGACCTTCAGGACTTTGTTGTTGTCTCTGGGCCATTATTCAGAACAGCAGTGAGTATGCACACAGGTGTCAGAGAGTGGGTTTAGTACTAAACCCAAAATACACTTTAGATAAATCAAACTTCTAGTTTTTCCCTGTAGCCTATTTTAGCCACTTATCACTAGTAATTTTTTTTTCTGAGCTCATACTGAAATAATTACATTTCTGACATCAGTCCACTGAAAATAAGTGTTAAACACTCATTCTTTCTGCCTTATCAGTAAAACAAATCTCTACATCTACTAAAAATATTCTTTTAAATAGGAGATAAAAATAAATATGTGAAAAAAAGATAGGTAATATACTTTAGATCTCATTAAAAGTTCTTACATTCTAAATGCAGAAACTCAGATTTGCAAAAACCATAAGAGTTGTATTCAGTATGTTGAACATTTAACAAGATGTCATCAGTTCTTATCTAGAAGATGAGCAATGTTGGCAGTTACAAATTTGGCTTTCTTTACAGTATGTGCTTATTGCCATGCATGCAAGTGGGTGAAAACAATCAAATTAACTATATAAGAAATGACCACAACACAGTGTAGGTGGCCTAATCATTTATTAGAAATACACTTTGGTTCCATATTTTAATATTCTATTTCTTAATAAAGTGTGGAGTAAATAAGACCTGTTATATAATAACATTGCAGTTAATTTGGCTCTATTCTCATTCAGAGGAATTAGACTTATGTCAGTAATTGCACCTAACAGATTCATAGAACCAACAAACTGCACTGAACCCAACTGAGTCTCTAACAATTTAAAAAAAAAATTTTATTTGTTCTACCCACATTGAATCCCTGATGCCCCAGGCTGCTTCAAACTCAGGAAAGAATCTATTGTCACACTACATGTACAAAAGGATTATTATGGATGAAAACCTTTCAGTCATTTTTAATTTAATGCTACAGGTATTTATTGAGTGCCCTCAGAGTGCTGAGCAAGAGTGATGCACCCTAATCATAGTATTGTTTTCTGACAACTCATCTCTATTAACCCACTTATGGGGTCACTAACTGTCAGCCTTTTTCCTCCATGTGTGTGTGCCTCTCCTGTAAGAAATAATTTCCCTTACTGCATATTTAGGTATGTGTGTGTATATGTATCCATGCACACAGGACCATGTGTAACATATAACATATATTTCATTTTTCACATATTTTTATATATGAAAACTTCCATTATATTTTCTTTATGTCTGGTAAGTGCTCTGTCCTCAATCACTCCCTCCACACATGAACAATAAGTATATACCTTGACTGATTCGTGGGAAAAATGGGGGGAAAACACATCTTAGTTTAAGAAAATAGTTATGCCTTTGTTATAATAATATTAGAAAAATATCAAAACCTAAACTTAGAATACCTGATTGTCATCTAAATCATCCGTTTCATAGTAGCTCATAAGATGATGGTATGATTCCTTTGAGAGGCAAAAGATGATTATCCTTTTAAATGTGCAGTTGCTATGGATAACATAAAACTTTTGTTTGAATTAGCATTGGAATCTACTTTAAATGTACATTATGTATAAAAAGAATACTTCTCTTTATCAGAGGAAATATTTTGTAACTCCTGAATTTGATTTAGCCTTTTCTATTTGCCAAGCCCTGGACAGGGTGGTCTAGGAATTACTTGGAGTATTGTTAAACAGGATGAATGGATATAGGTCTAGGGAGCTGGAGGCACAGCCCTGCTGATAGAAGGACAGGGTCTCAGGGGTCCTTCTTACACATGCATGGTTCTGTCATAGAAGAATCATATTCTCAGAGTCTGCTGAGTTAGGCTATGCTGTAATATAGTTATAATACAGTGTCTTATTTGGGTTTTTAGTTTCTCAGCTTTATAAAATAACCCTCACCACAATTTTTAGGCTAATAATTTTATGCAGTTGAGTGTTCAAAGTAGAAGAACTTTTTAAAATTCCCTGTTTATCTCATTAATATCTACACATTCCTGATTTGAGTTGTTACCTCCTCTGATTTTCTGGAACAGTATTTCTATGAAAGGAAAATGTGTTCCCTGTAGTCCTCTTTTGTAGAAAACCCTTTGCACTTGCTTTCTTTTGACAAGTGAACCTTTTTTGAAAAAGCATCAGTAGAGACAGCTTACCTAGTGTTTGCTAGACAGGAGTAGCTATAGGTGCATTTAAACAATCCAACTTGAAAAGGGGATTTCTCTCTTTTTATTCAAAAACAATTGAAAATGAAAGATGTGTGTCTCAGGACAGAATGCTTAACTGACCTTGCTCTACTGAACTTCAGTATGGTATATGAAACTACCTCCCTGTGTCCTCCCCAGTATTTTTTTCCTCCCTCCCCCACCAATGTTTAAAAAAAAAAAACATGCTTTACTTGTTTGAAGCACCTGGTTCTGAGTTAGAACTCTATCTGGCATAATTGGAATCCATTATGTTGTTAGCTCTTGTTATACTGTTTGCATCTCTTATTCTTCACTCAGTGCAGTTTGTTCTAAGGGCCATTTGATCATATTTTTAGAGGAAATGGAGATCAACCTATAGAGATGGACTATGGCTACATTAAGCTTTAAGTGTAACTATGTTCCATCTCCCACAATACATAAGGCCTTTTTTTTTTTTTTTTTTTAAATAATCTAGTGTAAGCTCCTGTGGCTCAAGCAAGTTGAAAACTATTTTCACTTGAGTAACCCTGACAAGTAATTGACAGCACCCCCCCAAAGTACTTCTCTCCTCACTGTGCTGTTCCTAGGCTATCCTCCTTCATACCCTCTCTCATTTTAAACTGCAGGGAAACAAAGTAAACATCTTTATAAGGAAACCTCTGAGTTCTTACTTTTGAAACCATACATAATTTCTTAAAATTTCTTTTTATTGGAGTTCAATTTGCCAACATATAGCATAACACCCAGCGCTCATCCCGTCAAGTGCCCCCCCTCAGTGCCCGTCCCCCAGTCACCCCATCCCCCCCAGTCACCTCCCCTTCTACTACCCCTTGTTCATTTCCCAGAGTTAGGAGTCTCTCATGTTCTGTCACCCTCTCTGATATTTCCCACTCATTTTCTCTCCTTTATTCCCTTTCACTATATTTTATATTCCCCAAATGAATGAGACCATATAATGTTTGTCCTTCTCTGATTGACTTATTTCACTCAGCATAATACCCTCCAGTTCCATCCACGTCGAAGCAAATGAAACCATACATAATTGTAACCTTGGGAGCACATATTGTTTGTCCTGGACTTCTTTTGAAGAATGTGGTCCTTTATTATTTTTTTTTAAAGATTTTATTTATTCATGAGAGACAGAGAGAGGCAGAGGGAGAAGCAGGCTCCATGCAGGAAGCCCTATACGGGACTCAATTCCAGGACCCCGCTCTGGGCCAAAAGGCAGGCGCTCAACCTCTGAGCCACCCAGGCATCCCAAATGTGGTCCTTTAAAGACAAAGTAACTAGGGACTAACTAGAGCTTACATATCAAAGTAAAACCATAAATTTGTGTTCTTGAGGTGTCATCACATTTACTGAGATAGTAGTATGTCTTAAAGATAAACTATTATTTAAATGGAAAATGGGGCCATTTGCCAGGGTTTTTTTTTTGTTTTTTGTTTGCTTGCTTGTTTTAGAGGCAGAGGATAAGGAACTTGTCTTACAAGAATGGTAGGCAAGGGAAACCTTCATGTGGAAGTCAGCATCTTTAAATCTCCGGTATTCAAGAAATACCAAGTTTCAGTTCACAAAATATAAGTCCTTTGTTATAAGCATCTCTCTCCTTTCTATCTCTGCCTGTAGGCAGTTTCTGAAACCAGCTTTTGATTCCCATGTAATGCTTTTATATGACATTTATCCACAAACCTATTTTGATTTTTTAAATTAATGATGACTTTACCATTCTGCTGTACCTCTCTCCCCTTCTTTGGAATTGTACTATCTCACTCTTACCGACACATTGCTTTCCTGGTGGGTGACGTCATGATTTGCAAGCAATTTGGCATGTAAATAAGGTGGTGAGAACTACCTCAGCAATTCAGTTTCTATTTGAAAGGAATTAATCAGTGTTTTCATGTTTTCTTATATTTTCCTCTACATTGTGTTTTCATAATTATATTAGGCACAATGGGAGGGCCTCTTTTCTTTTTCACTCCACTTCAAAAAAAAATTGGTTGATTCAAAGTCTTCATGGAAATTTAAAACTCCATGTTTTATAATAGGCTTCTCTTACAGTATGTGTTTTTGTCACAACAGAATGTGCCATTCAGCAATAGCTAGTAACTATTATTTTTCAAGGAGCATCTCAGGAATATAGATGCTTTGATCAGCATGTTTTTATTTTCACTGATATTAAAGTAATGTTTATCTAGGAGGAGTTATAAGAAATAGTGCATAAAACTTTGACCTTAATTCTTAACTTTGTAGACATTATATATTCATAGGCGTTTTGTGTGCTTTGACAGGTGTGGAAATATAAAACTCTACCTCAATGTGCTAACAAGTAAATATGGATATGGTTTTACCGGATGGACTCATTAGGAAATATACCTTTTAAATATAGCTCCCACTCCTACTGCCCCCCAACCCCATTCCTATTGCTAATTGGCAGGCTAATGTACTGCCATCATGCAGCTTGAGTTTCTTCACCTGAAAGAACACTGCAGTCTTTTTTGATACCCAGTGGCACTTTGGCAGGTGCCTCAGGAACCATACTGTGGTGGGCAGTTTCAGATTCTTGGACTCATATTCTTTGCATTCTCTGAGGGAAGTGGTTCTCAAAGTGTAATCTCTGGATCAGCAGCTTCAGCATAATCCAGTATTTGTTAGAAATGCAAATTTTCTGGCCTCACCCCAGACCTACTGAATAAGAAATTGGGTGGGGATAGCAATCCATGTTATGACAAACTGTGGGGGTGATACACACTAACATCTGAGAACCCCAGAGTCCAATAACTATACTCATCTTATTTTACAGATGTGACATCTGAGACATAAACAGCACTTGCTCAAGGTTATAAAGCTAGTTTAATGTAAATGGGAGAGCCTGGAGTAGAGCCTGCCTCAGCCCACTGCTCTTTCTACTATACTACTCCATATTGCTAGAGCTTAAAGTTGTTTTTAATTATTTAGATTTAGTTATGACAGATTATTATACATGAAAAAATGAGAGGCTTATCTTCCAAGCTTTGCATTCCTATAATTTTTAAAACTACTGTTAGTGAGAGGATCAATCAGAATCAAGTAGTTTTCAGTGCCGAGGTGGGAAGATATCCTTGGCATTGGAAATTTACAGGGAACTCAGCAGAGTCTTTGTGTTGTCGAATATGGCTTTGATGGATGGATATCATGTTTTTCAAACTACAACATACCAAAACGAACTCAAACAACTGACTTGTGAAGAATGATCATTTGTGTTTTGTATGTGTGGTTTGTAAAATGAACTGCCAAAGAATTTCTTAAGTAATAATGTCCCTGTTATATTAAAATAGAATTCCTTAGTTGTGGGGATGAAATACATAATGGATTGTATAGCTTCTTAAGAACACATCTATTGAAGGGACACCTGGGTGGCTCAGCAGTGGAACATCTGCCTTTAGCTCAGGGCCCACATGGGGCTTCCTACAAGGAGCCTGCTTCTCCCTCTGCATGTATCTCTGCCTCTCTGTCTCTCGTGAATGAATAAAATATTTGTTTAAAAAAAGAACAACACATCAATTGAAGAGGAAGAATCCCTATATTAGTTATTAGGTAAGTATTAGTATACTTGTTCTTTAATTATCCTTATTTTGTTTACACTTGATGGATGTTCTTGGATGTGCTTCAGATAGCAAATAAGCATGTCCCTATATTTTGCCTAAGTGATGCAGTTAATGAAAGGAGCAAAATCTGCACCCCTTTGTTCATGAAACAAAATGAACATTTTGAGTTAAATAAAACTGAGACTTTTAGCAAGAACTTATGTCTAAAATCTATATCTTCCTGCAAGTGACCTCTTTTATTTATTTCAAAATATCTGTCTTTTCTCATCAATTCCAGCATGAACTCTGTAGCAAATAAAAAAGGGAACTTTTCTCATGAGAACTTCTGTCAAACAATCTTCTTGGCTCTCTTCTCATATATTAAGAAACAGTTCTCATCTTTCTTAAAGTAGGTTTGGACATTTTTCTCTGATGAATACTTTACATACTCTGAGCAAACAGCTTTAAATTTCTTACATGTTTTGCCAAAGAGACTCCTATTTCTCTTTTTTAATCCCCAGTGGCTTATGGTATCATATCTACAGATAATTTATACTATGTTTTTTGTAAGCAATGTAATAAGGCTTATAGTAATTCATTCTGCAGCAGTATTTCTGGGTCTGTTTGCACTTGATGCTAAGTTCACTTCGAGTAATATCAATCCTTTGAATGTCTTTTCTCTGATTTGGTTTCCATAAAACATCAGGATGCTCTCTAGATTATCTGGGCCATTTCCCTGCCTCAAGGTGTGCTTGTATGTAACTCTATAAGACAAACAGTTAGACAGCATGTTTCTAAATGTCCCAGGAGAAGGAAAGTGTAATAGTACCAATAATCCTTATATAGTGAGAGATCTCCAGGGACACACCATCTATACTTATAATCCTCACAAATTCCATTTTTCTTGAGTGCAGTTATGATTCTCTTATTTTTATTGAAATTACGTGACATGTCTTATTCCTTTACTTCAGACAAAGTATTTTATTTCTAAACCTAACCTTAAATTATATTCTTATTGAGAAAATAGAAAGCATATTTCTAACCAGTATATTCTACCATGTAATCACATTTGACAAATTGTCAGCCCTTATTGATATATAGGTCTATCTTGGTTAACGATTATTATTGGATATGTTTCTCTTTTTTAATGAAAACCTATTATTCATTTTTTCTTAAAAGTTCAATGATTTATGTATTCCAGTTGCTTTTAATGATGGATTTATTCATTTTAGAGAGAGAGAGACAGGGGAGGGGCATAGGGAGAGGGTGAGAGAGTCTCAAGCAGACTCCATGCTGAGCATGTACCCTAACATAGGGCTCCATCTCACGACCCTGAGATCATGACCTGAGCCAAAACCAAGAGTCAGATACTCAACCAACTGAGCCACCCAGGTGCCCCTCAGATGCTCTTTAGTATTCAATATAATCACAGCATGCTCAGGGTTATGTCACTGGTCCATTGGATCTCATATTTGTTAAAATGATATTATTTACCATATGTTTGTATCATATTGGACATGTTAGGAGAAAAAATTGAACTTTTAATGTGAAAGGTCCTTTTTTAGCAAAAGGAAAAATGCATTCTCTGACATTAATAAAAGTCATGCTGGCATTCTCTTACAAGAAACTCACTAAAATGACAAAGAACATGAAAAATGTATTAAGATGTTTGATTGAACTAAGATGGTTGATTTGCTTCACTATCTGATAAATTATAATGAACAAAAATAAAATTATAATAAGAGAAGTAAATGTGGCAGACATATTGGTATTCTAGGTAATAGTGAAGCAAATGTCATTATTTCATGTGCTTATAATAGAGAAAAATAAATTTGACTTTTTTTTGCAAATATTGCTGAATTTTCTTGTGAAAAATACTATAATGAGTGGATTTATTTATTCAGTTCTCTGTGAGTTACTGGCTATATCAAGGTTTTGGAAAAACAAACGTATTCT
Source organism: Vulpes vulpes (assembly GCF_048418805.1). Classification (NCBI taxonomy): domain Eukaryota; kingdom Metazoa; phylum Chordata; class Mammalia; order Carnivora; family Canidae; genus Vulpes; species Vulpes vulpes. The sequence continues at coordinate 67,680,673 of NC_132796.1, forward strand.
CTATCTCTAAGTATGTTAACTAATCTATAAAGGCTTGACATTAATTAATGCTTGCTGAGGGAAAAAAATGAGTTTTAGAGATTGTGTTTTGCTCAGTACTGCATAACTTACTTTCACAAGCCTTACTTAAGCTTTGATTCCTAAATCTCTCCCCAGTGAAATCATACCTCAAAGATGTTTCATTAAAATGACAAAATAAGCTGCCTTATATCCCTGTGCTGGAGTGGGGGCAAGGGAAAGAGTTCTAGGAGATTTTACACAACCATTCCTAAGCTTTAGGGAAAAAAGCAGAAATCATTGACTTCAGTGAAAAATCAGCAACATCTCTATCATGAAGATAATAGCCGAAACGATGGGCTCACTGTGCGCATAGCTCTGGCTTGTCTTGATCTTGTATTGATGACTCATACAAAGTTAGAACATGGAGGATTGAGTTATGGAATGTAGAAACTATTAGAAAGATTGTGTCTTTGAAGTTTTGCATTTTAGGAAATACTTTTAAATGCATTGTTTTCATTGTTACAGCCTTTTGTATTGTGCAGTCTTTCACCTTTGTCTACCCTTCTTATATATATATTTTTAAGATTCATTTATTTATTCAGAGAGAGAGACCGGCAGAGACACAGGCAGAGGGAGAAGCAGGCTCCATGCAGGAAGCCTGATGTGGGACTCGGTATCGGGTCTCCAGGATCACACCCCGGGCTGCAGGTGGCGCCAAACAGGTGCGCCACCGGAGCTGTCCCCTTCTTCTATTTTGAAATATTTTCTTAGAGAAATGGTAATTGTTCAAATGGCTTCATTACATACCTAAATATTAGTTTGAACCATGTGAAATTGTTGGTGTTTGGTCACTTTTTTGCCTATTAAAGTGGCAACCTCACATGGTTCAATCTAATAAAAATTACATAATTCTCAAAACAAAAAGATAATAGCCTACTATTAACCATTTTTAATTGTATAAAACTCATACTCTATCTTAGTTGATCATTTACTGGCTAAGTTTGACATTTTAAGAGAATTTTCTAGCAGATCTTTGGCATTAAAAGGTAGAGTTCAATGATGAAAACCTATTCCCTATTTATGCTGGGAAGCAGACCTTAATGAAGTCACCTAATCAGTAGCCTGGTCTCCTATGGATGCATTTCTTATGTTTGCATAGTATTTCTTCAGAGAAAATGCAGTGTGTTGGTTAATCTATCATTTTCATTATTATTGTTCCAGGTAAATATGCCCTGGTCATTCTAATGAGATTAAGAGACATTGCTATATCTTGGGTAGAGCTGGATATTAACAAGGTTTCTTGAGCTACTCAATTCCAAATCACCTCTTAAGTGAGGATTATCAATCCATCTGGCACATGTTGACTCCTCCAGGTTTAACTCTGAGGTAGAAGTGACCTCTTCCTTTCTCTGCTCCCCAGTACAGGGTATGCCTTAAGATAGCTTCCTCTAAACTGGATATACAAATTTCAACAACGAACAGAATTCTCTCAGTGATACTTTTCTTTCTTTGTTGAAGATAGTGTTAATATGAATACTTAGTGACTAAAATAAATATAATGATAGATTTAAAGCCTCACGAGATAGGTAATTGCTTTAAAGAAATCATGATAATTTTTCTCCCTTTTCCTAAAGTAGAAATCACAGTTCTTTTGAAAACCCAGGATTCCATATATCATAAAAGCATCAATAGCGTATTCCTTCTAAAGAATGGGGATAAATTCCCCTTATACTAAAAATTGCCAACTGTCACAGAAGTGCTAAGTGAAAAGTTGTCCTTATCATTTATTTGTGGATTGCAATTTTCCCCCTATTGACCTAGGCTATAAATAGGAAATAAACAATTGAATGAATCAGATAGTATGCAGATTTTACTGATGAGTTTAAATGAACAAATCATAAAAAGAACCAAATATTGCTTGGTCCTAAATCTTTGCCAAGGAGAGTTTAGTAACCCCCTCACTCTCACTTCTTTTGACAGATACCACTCTTTAACCACATTTTTTAAGAGTAACAAATATTTGTTTTTGAATATTTTTTTACTTCCTTAAAAGATGGAAAATAATTAAGAATGTTAAAAATTATTTCTGTTCAGTGGACAGGCAAAATACAGTTTTAATATCATTTCTTTAATAAAATCAGCAGTTATTCTCTTTATAACATCTTTATCTCACATAATCTATCAATATATGGACTATACAAAAGCAACTTGATTTTCTAAATGGTAGAAACTTGGCTTCTACAAACATTTGAGCCATTCTAATAATATAATGTAAAAAGTAGGCTCTTCTATTAAATTATTGTTCTAAGAGCCAAAAAGCTATAGTATTTTTCTTTCTGTTCTTCAGATATATCACATATCAAGTAAATAGATTTTAAAAGAACTATTTCACTTTTATTCCATTTGACTAGCAAAATTCTTTATTAGCAAAAAGTTCTCTTAATTTTTATAACATATTATATAGAGGAAGAAATACACAATTTACCTATTTGTGGCAGTGCATCTCAAGAGGATGACTTATAGGGTTTTGCACAGTGCTATCTGCTTAGTAGTTATGTGTTGATAACTTGAAAGAGATAGTAAAAATTACATAAGGAGTGTGCTGAGGGTATGATTGAAGCAGTGCTGATTGTGTCTTGAGTGCTGATTGTGCTTTCCACTTTAGAGCTTCCTGTCCCAACAAGAGACATGGATGAAACAAATGTGAAATTGTAAATCTTTCCTAGCTAAACCTAAACAAGAAATTGTCTATTTGCAAGTCTGTCTTTGACCACAACTCTATCCATTTCAATAAAAATGTAACTATTTACAAACAGGAATTACACAACAATAGCTAGATAGTGACATAGTTATTTCATAAAATGGTATATGATATAAACCATGGGAGTTTTTGAATTTAAAAAGAAAACTCGGGATCCCTGGGTGGCGCAGCGGTTTGGCGCCTGCCTTTGGCCCAGGGCGCGATCCTGGAGACCCGGGATCGAATCCCACGTCGGGCTCCTGGTGCATGGAGCCTGCTTCTCCCTCTGCCTGTGTCTCTGCCTCTCTCTCTCTCTCTATGACTATCATAAATAAATAAAAATTAAAAAAAAAATCTGTTTAAAAAAAAAAAGAAAGTGGAAAAAAAAATAAAATAAAAAGAAAACTCAAAGAAATGCAGAGGTCAAGTAGACACGTCAACTTAAAATAAAGCACATATGAAGCTAAGCTCCAAGGAATGACATTCTTTAAATGCCAGTATTTTATCTGGTTTCACCAGCTCTTAGCAGGTTATTTAAGCATAGTTATCATCCATAATGACTTTATTTTAAAAGAACCACATAATGTTCAGAAATTGACATAATTATATGTCTGGGATATTGGTGCCTAATTTTGTAATTCTAAATCATTTTCTTCTGTTTGACTCCCATGTAATTCAATGGCATCCATATTATTTACTCAGTAATCTGTAATTATAGACTTCCTTTAATGAAGCACCCTGTGCTTTATTGCCCTGTGTTTTTAGGAGCTCTGTGGGTTTCAATTTTAGAAAATTTGAACTTGGAAGAGCTATTTTTTTCCCCAGATAAACATTATAAAGTAGTGAAGAGGTTAATCACTATTGCCTTGATTGTTTGAAATACCAAAAGGCAATACCACTTAATATACAATTACCATATTACTTTTAATATGTCTTCTTTTTAAAAGATTGAATTCAATTAAATGGTAGTAGTAGTATGTTAAATTTACTATGAATATCTGCCTCAGGAAGTTATTTATTTATTTAAAAAAATTTTTTTTCTATTGGAAACCAACTTCATTTTATTTAGTAAAGCAAATAATTAGGTATATCTAAATTTTAATTATTTAACATAGCAGGATATTGTTAATATGTGTTTGTAAAAATTGTCTAAATTACCTGAATTTTGGTCATTTGTTTCTATAGCATTCAGTGTAGGAATTTGATCCCTTGAGTAGATCTGGTGAGCTTAAATATATTCACATAATAATCTGTCTAAAAGCTCTATCTATTTACTTGAAAGTATAAATCTTTTTGTTAGTCTTTGTCTTTTTTGTTGTTGCTTTTTTTCTTTAGAATTTGCATCAGTCTTTTATTTATTAAATTTGGTACATGAAGGAAGACATACAGGTGTGAACATTCAGGGAATGTACGGAATGATAAAGAGAAGTATCATGGGTGGTGTACCAAGTTGGAGGTACCAAAGAAAAAATTTGAAAATAATTAATAAGACCATTGGAGTTTAGATTGGATCTGATGAGTGAGTGTTGAATCTTGGAAAAAGGAATAGTGTGATTAGAATTAGAGTTTAGCAATAGGAGAAACTAGAAACAGAGAATTCACCAAGTTGATTCATGTATTATTAGTCCGGGTTAAGGGATGAATATTCGACTTGGAGAAGAAACTCTGATTCTGTGACTTACAGCCTGTAACAAAGTGGTACAGCTTAGTCACTGTTGGAATCTGGAGATGAAGATTTCAAGCCTGGGAAATATTCAAAAATGGGAAAATTGGGATGAGAAATCACTAGAAGTATAGCTGGGTGGGGAAAAAAATCTGTGGATGATTACATCAGTCTTAGACGTGTTGTCTGAAGTGATGGGAAATTTTGTAAATAACGTTATTTGGAAGTACCAATGATTTGAACCTATAATGGAAATAAGATTTAAATAGTAGGGATTCGAATTATGGCATCTTCATCATAGAAAGGAATTAAAATCCTTAAAACTGATCACTTTCCACTGTCCAAGACAGAAAGGCCACAGAGTGTGCAGTGACATTTCGATCTGCTTTCTAAATAATTATCTTTCAGCAACTTGCCTCAATTCCATCAGGAGACAGCAGTAAGATTGCTGGACAAACCATTCCAGTTGATTTGAGATAGTATCCAGCCATGCTGAGTCAGACTAGCTCTTTCTTCTGGAGCAGATTATTGAAATCCTCTTTAGAAATTACTGAGGGATTTAGATCAAGGCTTAAAGGTAAATCCTTCCTCTCCCATTTTGAAACATCGATGTAAATTACACTACTGAGTTATGATAATGCAATATCAGAAGTACTTTCTTCAGCTCCTTTTTGAGACAAGTGGCAATAGGCAACCTCTTAAGCATTGATAACTCTGTTTTGTGCCATATGGTCTTCCCTTACTTTTAGATTGGTCCAGAAATTGATTTTTGACTCAAGTACAACCATCTCTAGGCTGGTCTATTTCATAAGAGGTGGCCTGTCATAAATACTCCTCCCAAAATTCTATTCTGTAATGGTTGAATCAGTTTGATTCTTTTTCTTGAGGAGTTTGGACTTAGATACAAAGAAAGAGAATTAGTCCACAACTGGCAGAAGAGAAAGTAAAAACAAAGAAGAGTAGATGCACATGGGTAAGTTTGAGTGGACATTAAGGTAATAAAGTAATAATATTAACGGATGACTAGGGCTATTATAGCTGGAGGATTAGTCATAACTGTATCTTGAATGGTGTTTCAGCTCTTCATGAGACCTGACCATGGAGCTGCTGAAGGCTGTTTCCCTATTCCTCTTTATTTCTGCATATATCCTTATACTAAACCCCCACCTTTGGTTCTTGTAAGCCATCTAACATGTTCATCAAGAGGATTATAACAATAGCCAGTTAAATGACAGAAATTCCCTCTTTTCCTCTTCCTTTCTCCTTGCTCCACCCACTAACGGATCTAATTACTCCACGAAAGTGGAGTATGGTGGTGAGTGAGTGGGGTAGCAGATTATACTACCATTCTCCCCTTTAGGTACCTGGGTCTAAAAGAGTAACTGGCCATGAAGTAAGGAAACACCTTGAAGCAAATATAAGATTACTGTTTAAACTACAATCAGAACATTATGGAATCTTTCCAAAATGTCATTAAGAGACATGAAAGGGAGATTTGACATTGCATGTCTAGGAGCAGTAGTAGAAAAAGCAAAAAACAATTTTATGTGTTTACCTTTACTAAATTGAGACTGCACAATAAACCAGTTGGTTAAAAAGGCAAAAAGTGCCTTTTTGCAAACTGCTTTTGTTTTTTTAAAAAAGGAAAACTATAAAATACCATCATGTTTAAAAAAAAAACAATATGATATGCTCCTCAATTTGAAAAAAGTAGTTGTAATAACAAATTGGTTTGCAACAATGTGTACTCTCTGACCATTCAAAAATATGTGGTCAAAGAAACACACCCAAATATACAAGATGAAACTCCTTGTGCTTTAAAAATAGATAAGCAATAGTTACATTCCTCCACACAAAGTAGAATGAAGTTGTTACTGCCTTTCTGGCTAGAGAGTTGACTCTCTATAGAATCTAATAAGCACAGAAAGAACACCAGATCCAAAAGTTGGGCTAGTAACTGATGAATTGTCCACTTGTTTCCTATACTCCCAGCATCAGTAATTAAGAGTACCTGCTTCCTCATTTACAACAGTTTTTATTAGTTTCAGAGGTAGAATTTAGTGTTTCATCAGTTGCATATAACACCCTGTATAACATTTTTATACTCCCTGGTGGGCTGCCATTATTACCATGGTTTATGACATTTGTTAAACAGCCTGACTGTACTTTCATGAGGGCTATTCTTGAAAAATCACTTTCATCCCGCACTTAACTTTTATGTGTGCTAGGCACTAAGGAAGATACAAGTATACATTTGGCCTCATGATAATGCTCTGGAAGGTAAAACTATTTCTCTCCCTCTGCTCTCTACCACTAGTCATATACTTGTATTTCTTATAAAGATGGTTAGGCTTATTGTACAGTACTGTATACTGATATGGCAGTCTAGTTGAAGTCCATAGATAAGGAGCCAGGTCTTCCATAAAGAAGTCAAAAATACTCCATGCCAGTCAGAGGTTAGTTGTCATACAGGAAATTAACACTTGGAAATCAAGTCTCCCAATGACCTTCAAAAAAAAAAAAAAAAAAAAAAACCCTCTCTTTTTGTAATTGTTCTTTTGAAACTATACTTTAATGACTCTTAAATGTAAATCCACCTAGAAGTGTATGCATAATGGTTATTTCATTATCCTGTCTCATTCTTGGCTTTGGCCCTCTAAATGGAGGTATCTCAATTTCAAGAAGGCTAACATTGACTGCTTATGTTCTTTCCTACCTCCCATCCATGATGAGTTTTTGTTTTACTTGATATGGAAGTTGCCAAGGTCCTTCCGTATCTCAGAGGCTATTTGTGAACTCCACAGGTACCTATACCAGCATGATGTTGATACTGACTATGCATATTCAAGAGCAAGGGTCAGCACATTTTTTTGTAAAGGGCCAGATAATAAGTATTTTAGGCCTCACAGGCCAAAATGTCTGTGTCATAACTACTCAGCTCTACTGTTGAAGCAAGAAAGTAACCATAGACAATACATAATGAATGAGAATGATTGTCATCCAATAAAAGTTATAGATTAAAATATGAAATTTGTGAAATTTTCATGTAGCACAAATTTTTTTTTTTTTTGGTTTAAAAAAAAAACAACAGGGACACCGGTGGCTCAGTGGTTGAGCATCTGCCTCCTGCTCAAGGTATGATCCTGGAGTCCCGGGATCAAGTCCCACGTTGGGCTCCATGCATGGAGCCTGCTTCTCCTTCTGCCTGAGTCTCTGCCTCTCTCTCTCTCTCTCTCTCTCTCTCTCTCTCTCATGAATAAAAAATAAATAAATAAAATAAAACATTAAAATGTGAAAACCACTGTTAGCATATGGACTATTCAAAAACAGGTGGTGGTAGACTGGACTTGACCACGCGGGCTATAGTTTGCCAATACCTTCTCCAGAAACACAAACTCCAGGTTCTTTTAAAAATTTTTTTCATACTTTCCAGGTTCTAATGCTGGTTTTCTCACCTCCCAACTATGTGATCTTGAATGAGTTACTTCTCCTAAATATGCCTCAATTTCTTTACCTGGAAAATAGGTTGTTGTGGGGATTCAACTTAAATCCATTAACACAGGCCTAACATATAGGAAGTTCTCAATAAATCAGATATATTATTAATAGTCCTACTTCCAAAAACCTCTTTTGTCTTTTCGGGAAGTAGATTAGATTTCCTTTGGTGGATGGTTTTGAATTGACTTAAATTGCTTCTTCTTCCAAGTCTGTTTTTGCATAATTTTCTCTTTACAAGTGTTCCATGCCCTTAGTAAATGATTGATTCTGATAAGATACACACAGTATTTTCAAAGGTTCCTTTGAAATATTGATTATTTAAAATATTGAATGTGAGATATTTCACCAGAGGCATCAACAATGGTTTTCTGGTTCATTGAGTGTTTATTTTTACAATATGTAATTTTCTTCTCTCAATCTTCTAGCATACACATAACTAAAAAAATTGAATATGGATAAACATTATTTCTTAATGACCATTTACTATCAAGGTGTCTTATTATAGGCAAACTGCCAAAAATGTGTCCCTGGACAAAAAAGTTTCTTCACTATAACTACCATTAGAGTTCCATTTATTTGTGTTAACAAGCTCTCTTTAAGATGCAAATGTATCAGGAAAAGTTAACTTACCAATTGAGTTACCCTGACAAAATTAGGTAGCACCTACCATGTAGATACTTGGGAGAAATCACCTCATCCCTCACCATTCATCACTTTGGAGCAAAATATCCATTTATCTTGTGATCCCTGATACAATATTTATCTCATGACAAAATATACCTAAAATATTAACCATAATGTTAAAGAAGAGCAGTATTCAATAGGAAGTTTACCCAGGATGTGATGATTTACCTCACTATAGGAAACTGTTAATTACCTGTTCTGACAAGGAGATGAGATAACAGAATGAATGAACTCTCTAACCAACATTTTCCCTTTAGTTTTAACTTTAAGTGCTCTGAGATTGATTTTGCTTTTTGGTAGGTAACACTGTGCTAGTCCTAAACCTAGGAGCATAACATTTTTATGTTTTGTTTTACAAATTTTCAAGTGCCATGTAATGTAATTACTGTACTGCTCCTAGCTCATCCTGTGGTTTCCTTCTGAGCTCCTGTGTCCTTTTTTTCCCTTGTAAAAGTTTTCTTCTTTTTCAACAGGAACATCTGCTTTCATTATTTTCTTTAAAACTTAATACATTTTTAAAAAGATTTATGTATTTATTCATGAGAGACACAGAAAGAGAGACACAGAGACACAGGCAGAGGGAGAAGTAGGCTCCTTGAAGAGAGCCCAATGTGGTACTCAATCCTGGATCCTGGGATCACACCCTGAGTTGAAGGCAGATGTTCAACTGCTGAGTCACCCAGGCGTCCCTAAAACTTTATACATTCTATATATGCCCTCTTGTAATCTCTTTGGAATGGTATCTTGATTTTCTTACTTTCATTGCCATAAATAACTTCATAGACTATTATCTTAGTTACCATCAGTTGATTTTCCAAGTCACCCTTTTCTCTATTTTTCGCTCACAATTAAACTATAAACTAACAAAAACTTCCCAACTACAAACTAACAAAAACCTTCCATCAGGTATAGGCTTTCTAGATGTCTGTAGACTGCAATACACGCTGGCCAGGTTTTTGCCAAATGGTTTGACTTCTTTTATTTCTGACTCATATATAGCATTACTCTTACAGATAGATATTATGGTCCTGCAGCACATTGTGTTATTTTCACCATATTGTATTTGCCTTTTACTTAGTCTATTACCTACTACTTTGTTGAATTATAAGAGCTAGTTTCTTAGATCCCAGAGAAAGAAAGTTGTTTCCCTCTTTTGATAGGTGAACAGTCTTCTAATTTTGTGCCATCTATAAATCCATGCATCTTGCAGTATGGTCTTAATCTGGACCATAAGGGGTAGTGTTAAAAAGATTGAATCTAATTGATTTTTCTTTTCCTCTACTTATCACTGCCTTCTTATACTGCCAACTTCCATTTACTACTGGTCATGAGCTTGCTCACAAACCAATTTTACTTTTCTATTTAGTCTTTCACCAATAATGCCAAAAATTTGCCCAGGGTTATATGCAGAGTAATATTTGTCACTGCAAGTTAAATTATATTCTTGTATAACTGACTTCTCTCCCACTCTGGTCCATTTTGTGTACTACTATAAGGCTGACTTTAAATGTTACCTTTCTCATGTCACTATCTTTCTGGCTTTATAGTGTCCCTTGAAGCATGTTCAAATTTCTTACTTTGATATCCAAAGCCATTTAGAAATTCATTCTAATTTAACTATCCAACTACAACTCCCATACCTTTCAACTATGTTCTCTCCCTACGGTTTATCATGCAGACCATGCATATTTGATTTGCATATAGGTAGCTATACTTACTCAAAACAACCTTGACACATTTTACCCTCTTAAAATCATATGGTATGAACAGGTATAGCAAATATATGAAGATAAAAAATCAGAGCAAACATTGCCTTGGAGTGGTGGAGGCAAGAGGAACTTTCTGGGGGTGATGGAAAGTTTCAATATCTTGCTTGTGGTGGTGCTTACATGGCTCTAGGTACTTGTCAAAATTCATAAAATTGTATGCATAAAATCTATACATTACACTATTTGTAAATTTATACACAGAGAGAGAGCAAGCAAGTGGGCACATATGTGTGTGCTAGGAGTTAATAAATCTAGATTTTAGTGTCTTCCTACCAGTCATTATGCAATCTTTTTAATGTAATATTTTCAGAGGCTTAACTTAAGTCCTAATTCTTAGGAGTCTTCCCCAACTCTTCTAGCCAACAGAGACCATAGTTTTATTTTTAAGAATTATATAATCTATGTAAGTATTATCTCACATGGTAGTGTCCTACCCTCAGTAAGAAGCTTTTTCCTTCTTTTGGATCACTTTATACTGATTGGTTTTTGATAACTTCTTTAACTTTTGAGCAGCTCAGCTTTTCTAGAAAGCCTTAATTATACAAGTGAGAATTCAAGGAGGCTATAACAGTGAATTAAGGCCACTATGCCCAGGTTGTTTGGATTTTAAAAAATAATTTTTATACTATTGGCTTTAGTTTAGTCATTTTTGAGCCACCCGGGTGGCTTAGTGGTTGAGCACCTGCCTTCGGCTTAGGGCATGATCCTGGAGTCCCAGGATCAAGTTTCACATCCGGCTCCCTGCATGGAGCCTGCTTCTCTCCCTGTCTGTGTCTCTGCCTCTCTCTCTCTCTCTCTCTCTCTCTCTCTCTATCTCATGAATAAATAAATAAAATATTTTTTAAAAATAAAAAAGAAACAAGATTCCTGGGTCAGAGACAAAGAACTCTGTTATTCACAGTACAGCCAGAAATGTAAGCTTCATGTTCATACTGTTTTCCCTTGCCTTCCAGATTCCCCAGGGCATTGCCAAGGTGAGCTGAGGTAGATGCTATGCCATTGGTGGGTTTTGTGTTACTGCTGATGACTCCAATTTTAGTGAACCCAAATCTTTTATAATGAAATGAAAGCAAACTGCCTGGCATTCACCCTGTAGGAAAATATAATCTATCTTCAAAACAAACAGACTTACCCTCTGCTCTGAAGGGAGGCACTATGTCTTTCAAGGCTGTTCACTATAAAAACAGTCTTGAAAAGATAATCCAGAAGAAAGGTTATCAATGCTTGTGGTCACAAAGTACACAGAAATGTGAGGAACCCACAGAGAATTACCTCTAAATAAGTTTGTGCTAGCCATTGGGGAATAATCTTGCACAAAGGTATACCAGAGATAGTTACCTAGTGCTAATTTTAATCTATGGCATCTCCAAACTCTTCTGGGGAAAGTAAGTCAACACAGCACAGATAAATGTTGATAATGAAAATTGAGATCAGCAGGCACACCATATCTATTGAATGACCAACACTGTTGGAAGCATGAAATAGAAGGTACAACACATGCCTTTCATTTTACCCAAAGGTACATAGCTCACACAGTGGACTGCATGTAACCAGCCTACCTCCTTAATACTGTCTCTGATCTAATTTCAGGATGAAATATTAGAAAGTTGCCTCTGAATTGTTACTTCCCAGATATGCCCATATATTATCATTTAAGGCCTTAAAAAAATTACCAATTTTTTCCTCCATTTTCTTTCACTCAGTAAAATAAATTTTGTAAGATGTGAGAAAACAGTTTTCTATGCAATTCAATAAAACTGTTTTCCTTTTCAATGAAAAAAAGACATTTTTTCCCCTGAGTTTGACCTCATAGATCAAAAAATAGAAAATAATAACAGCTACTCATTACAAATCACATCTAAATAAGAATTAATGGTTCTATGAACTTGCAAATTCTAAGTGAATTGTCAGTCTCATACAATTCAATCACATAACAAATTTCACTTAAATTCATTTAAAATGAAACCTATCTTTCAAATGATCATCTTGCCTTCCATTTTGTTTTAGGAATAACTGAAATATAGAATAATTCTAAGATATATTTATAAAAACCTTCATCCTTTCAGGTTAGATATTTTATGAAAATCTCTCCACTCTTGAAAAGTTATGGAGCAAATGATAAAGTAATGGTGAACTGAAACCTATATTTCTTTCCTTTAATACATCAGTGATATTTACAAAGACTTGGCCTTTCTTTTTTAACAGAACCATCTAGTACATACGTTCTCAGCAGGGTCAGTATCATCCCCTTGGGGGTGGTTCTTAGGGAGGTGGGCAGAGAAGAATCTTAGATATTACAATTGTTTGTGGCCCTCCAAAAGACCACACTATATGAATGGATATGCAGTACATCTATTGCATTAAATTTTAATGGTGGGGGGATTAGGAAAAAAATGTCTGAAAAGGATCCTCAGGGGGAAGGGGAAACTTATGGAAAAAAACGGTTTAGAAAAAGTGGTCTAAAAAAAAAAAAAAGGAAAAAAAAAAAAGAAAAAGTGGTCTAGCATAATATTTTGATAAGTGCTGGCAGATGGCAGCCATTAATTAAGCAAAGGAATTCATTTTTAATTCCTATAAATTGTGTTTGTTCCATTTTTAGCATATGCATAATATAATGACATTCAAGAATTTTAATGAAATGGCATCCATGTCATTATGTTATAATTTCTTTAATGTAATTTTTTCTTTTTTTTTAATTTTATTTTATTTAGTCTTGAGAGACAGAGAGAGGGAGAGGCAGAGACACAGGCAGAGGGAGAAGCAGGCTCCATGCAGGGAGCCTGACTTGGGACTCTATCCCGGGTCTCCAGGATCACGCCCTGGGCCGAAGGAGATGCTAAACTGCTGAGCCACTGGGGCTGCCCATAATTTCTTTAATGTATTAAAATTTAATACTTGCATATAATTTATGTAAAATCATAAATATATAATGTTTAGTAGTCTTTTTTCACTTTTATACATATATTTATTTTTCTACATAGTCCCTGTAATGACTATTTTTATAAGGATGCATGAAATTCAGTTATACCATGGTTCTCTTCTGGTTGTATTTCTATATCACTAAAAATTCCTTTCAGGTTTTATATGTAATTCTACTTCTCCTGACTGCCTATTAAAAATTGGGGTCCTCAGGAATCTGAGTCAGTCTCCAACAAGTCTTTCTAAAATGAAAGTCTGATCAAGTCACTTCCCATTGCTTGTAGCTGTATTTCCCAATACAGTAGCCATGGCCACATACAGGTAATGAGCACTTGAAATGAAGCTAATCTGAAGTGAATTGTGCTAAATTAAAAACATGCTAGATTTCTGAGATTTAATTTGAGAAAAAAAAAAAAGACTAAAATTTTTTTTATATAGTGAGTTAAACATTTACTTAATATATGAAAATAAATTTCATCTGTTTTTAATTTTTTAAAAATATGCCTATTAGAAAGTTTAAAATTATTTATGCAGCTCACATTTTTGGCCTGCATTATGTATCTATTGTAGAGTTTTGACTTAAGGGATAGTGCTCGGGGATCTCTGGTGGCTCAGCGGTTAAGCGCCTGCCTTCCGACGGGGGTGTGATCCTGGAGTCCCAGATTGAGTCCCATGTTGGGTTCCCCACATGGAGCCTGCTTCCCCCTCTTGTTGGACCCTGGCTCACGGGTGCCAACGTGTCCCGGCGGACGCCCCAGACACTCAGACCCCAGACAGGCAGATGCAATTAGCAAGAGGGTTTATTGAACGTTTGCGCAAACGGGCTCTCCGCCTCCGAAGAGGAAGAGAACCCCGAATAGCAATTACAGGTATCTTTTAAAGGCAAAAGGAAAAAAAAATAAAGACAAAAGAACCTCGGGAGTCGCATAGCATTCAGGTTATTGATTTCACAGAGGGTCAACATGAACCTATTCAGGGACATTCCAATCAGGGTGTGGGGGGAAATGGTTTTCTTATTGTAAACAGAATGCTTTTAGTTGCTAAAATTTCAGGAAGACGCCTGGATGGGCTGCCTCTGGATTAGGGCTGGCCCTACTTACAAGGGGGGAGGTTTCTTCATTCCCTCCTCTTGTTTGGGCTGATTTTAACCTTAAAATCTTAGGGAACATTTATTTCTTCAGTTTGGAGGGCCCGACATTGCTGAGTTAATACCAGAGCTTGGGTAATAAACAATCTTTCTCGGATGAACTGGAGCGGCCAGTTGAGGACTCAGGGGACGAAAGTTAGCAGCAGGAGCAGGATAACTAGAGGGCCCATAATGGTAGAGATTAGGGTGGTTAACCAGGGAGACTGATTAAACCAGCTTTCAAACCAGCCCTGCTGGGCCTCCCGGTCCCTTTGTCTTTTATTTAACCTTTCCCTGAGTTTGGCCATGGAGTCTCTGATGACTCCAGAATGGCCTGCATAGAAACAGCATTTTTCTCCTAGGGCTGCACACAGTCCTCCCTCTTTCAGGAATAGTAAATCCAAGCCTCTCCTGTTTTGGAGTACTACTTCTGAAGGTGAGGTGAGGGACTGTTCTAACTTAGAAACGGACTGCTCTAGTGCCCGTAGATCCTCATCTACAGCTGCCTGGAGTTCTATATAACATCGTGAGCCCTGGATCAGAGCAGCTGCGCCAGTACCCACCCCAGTAGCGACCCCTAGTCCCAACATAACGGCTAGGGTTAGGGAGACAGGTTCGCGCCAAAAACGGGTGGGATGTTCATTATACTGATTTTCTAGAGTTTCAGCAGGGTGATAGAACACCCTGGGTATGATCTGCACCATGACACAGAAGTCGTTTGAGCTATTTAGAACCTTAGCTGACACACAGGGGGTGAGAACTTTGTTGCATGCCCACCAAGTTCCCGGCTGGGGCTCCAGGTAAGAGTCAGTCCCTAAAATCGGGGCGGTAGTATTGCAGAGTTCCTGGTAACCCCGGGTGAGTATAGTTAGCCTTGACAGTGATGTAATCCCAGGAGGAGGAGGGCCTCTCATCCTGTGTCTCCCTAGTCTCGCACCCTCAATTTTTACAATAGAAGTATTCCCCTCCTCCACAGGTGGGATTTAGCCCGCGATCTCTGTGGTACCCGGGACAGACATAAAAGGGAAGAGTGCTTAGCATGGCCCTTCTGTCAGGCGTGCCACAGCCTCCCCATGGGTCTAATCCCAGTCGCCCTGGAGGGCTTTCTCGGTTAGAGGCTCTAGAGGTGTCGAAGTATCCCTCTAAGTCCCATGGGCTAGGGGCCCCTATGGTTAGCTTGCATAGGTCAGGATATAGGTTAGGCCACCAGGTTCCCACAGGGGCGGTCTTAGTTATAGACCAAACCTCGTCACCCCCAGACGTTAGTACCTGCCAGGTTAACCTTTTGAGGGCATGAGGGTCACCTCTGGCGGAGGTGAAGAGCGCTAGGAGAGGTAGGAATATAACAACTGTCATTGAACAATTTTTTGAAAGTCTTATCTTGAGCGGGTTTTGGGTGCAGTGGAGCTTCCATTGGAGTGGCTCGTCCGGTCCGCCTGGCTGGCGTCAGCGGTGCTCGTTGATGGGGCGCGCTTCACGTGTGAGGCGTGGACCCAAGCAGCAATGCCGTCTACCTTTAAGGCGGTTGGGGTGGTCAGTAGTACAGTAAATGGGCCCTTCCAGCGGGGCTCAAGCATCCTGGACTGATGTTTCCTGATGTAGACGGAGTCACCGATCTGGAACGGGTGTGGGTTGGTTGTGTCTCCGGGGTGGTAGACAGCCGCAAGGGGTTTCCAGATCTGGCGCTGGATAATCTGGAGCGCCTTTAGCCTGTCCTGTAAACCGGGAGTGTTAGCAAGAGGGTTAATAGCAGAATCTAGCAAGTCCGTTACTGGTGGGGGACCTCCATAGAGAAGCTCGTAAGGAGTTAGCCCATGGCGCGCGGGAGTGTTCTGGACTCGGAACAGGACCATAGGGAGGAGTTGGACCCAGTCTCTAGTGCCAGTCTCCAATGTCAATTTGGTTAGGGTCTCTTTAATTGTTCTATTTATTCTTTCTACCTGCCCTGAGCTCTGGGGTCTGTATGCACAATGTAATTTTTAATTTATCCCCAGTAATCTGGCCACCAACTGGCTTACCTGGGAGACGAAGGCGGGGCCGTTGTCCGACCCTATTACCTTGGGCAGTCCAAACCAGGGGAAAATTTCTTCTAGGATTTTCTTGACAACCACCTGGGCAGTTTCTCGTTTGGTGAGGAAGGCTTCTGTCCATCCTCCTGTGGGCCTAGTGCAGCGGCTCGTGCTGTTTCATGGGCCATCCTGTTCCCCTCTGCTACTGGGTCGTTGCCGTGCTGATGCCCAGGACAGTGAATTATCTACCACGGCCGCCCCGGCTTTACGTTCACCATTTCGTAGAAAGCTACTCCCCTCGGTGTACCAGGTTGCTTCAGTATCTGGCAAAGGCTGGTCCGTCAAGTCCCCTCTGGTGCCATGGACCTCAGCTAGGATCTGGTGGCAATCATGCATTACCAGGGAGGGGGACTCGGCTTCTGGAAGCAAGGTGGCCGGGTTTAGGGATGTAGCCGTTCCGAACCGTATCCGCTCAGAATTCAGTAACATGGCCTGATAATGGGTGACCTGGCGTTTGAGAGCCATCGATCAGGGGGCTGGCGGATGACTGTCTCTATGGCATGGGGGGGGGCCACCACAGTGAGGGGTTGGCTGAAGGCCAACTTATCTGAGTCTTTTACCAGGACTGCCACAGCCGCTATTATTCAGAGACATGGGGGCCATCCTGCAGCCACTCTGTCTAATTTTCTTTTGAAAAGTATGCCACGGGCCTTTTCCAGGGTCCCAGTTTCTGAGTTAGGACCCCTTTGGGTATTCCTTGGTGTTCATCAGCATATAGCGCAAATGGCTTGGTTACATCTGGGAGGCTCAGGGCAGGGGCGGTCAATAAGGCCCTTTTTATTTTGTCAAAAGCCAATTGTTGCTCTTTTCCCCAGTGGTAGGGGGTGTTGGATTTCGTGAGGGGATATAGGGGAGCCGCCAGCTCTGCAAACCCGGGTACCCAGAGGTGGCAGAACCCAGCACTGCCAAGGAACTCTCATAGCCCTCTGGCACTAGTGGGTGCTGGGATCAGGGCTACAGCCTTTTTGCGGCCCTCCGTCAGCCACCTCTGGCCTCCTTCCAGGAGATATCCCAGATAGGTCACTCGTCTCTGGCCTATTTGGGCCTTTTTGGCGGAGGCCCTATACCCCAGTCCTCCCAGTCTCTCAAGCAGGGCCCCCGTACCTTTTACACAATCCTGTTCTGTCTTAGCCGCTATGAGCAAATCAAACACGTACTGCAGGAGAACGAGGTCCGGATGGCCAACTCCGAATTCTGCCAAGTCCTGATGCAAGGCTTCGTTGAACAAGGTGGGGGAGTTTTTGAATCCCTGTGGTAGCCTTGTCCAAGTGAGTTGTCCTGAGAATCCCGTCTCAGGATCTTTCCATTTAAAGGCAAAAATAGGCTGGCTTTGAGAGCTTAACTTTAGGCAAAAGAATGCATCTTCTAGATAGAGCTCAAGGGTCCTTCTGCCTCAGTTAAAACTGAATGTTGAGCTCCCGTAGCAACCAGGAAGGTCACTGGTTGACCCCCCCATTTTAAGGGTTATCCGAGGCTGGGGGGGGGGTGCTCCTGGCCCTGACATCCCTACTCTTCATCCTCTAGGGACAGTACGGGAATGGGCTTCTTCTTAGGTCCCTGCGTTTGGCCTTTCTTTGGACAATCTTTAACCCAATGTCCTTTTTCCTTGCAGTAGGCATGCTGGTCTCATTCAACCCGTGGTCTTCTTTTGTCTCCCAGGTCCTTACTCTGTCCTGACTTACTCTGCCCTGAGCCCTGTACTACGGTGGCCAGTATCCCAGTCAGTTCTTTATTGCGTTTCCTTTATCTCTTTTATTTTGTCTCTCTCTCTCTCTCTCTCTCTCTCTCTCTCTCTCTCCTCTCTCTCTAAGTATACATACGGTAGCCTTCCATTAATCTTTCCAGAAAACCTGCCGGCGTCTCATCTTTTCCCTGCACTATAGCACGTACCTTTGCCAAATTGGTGGGGCGACGCCCTGCCCCTCTGAGACCCGCTAGGAGTACCTGGCGATAGAGACGGAGCCGCTCCCTCCCAGCAGCAGTGTCATAGTCCCAGGTCGGGCGAACCAAGGGGAAAACGTCCTCAATTTCATTAGGCAGCTGGGTCGGCCTCCCATCCGCCCCGGGGACGTTTTTCTGTAGACGCGCTGTCTCCTCCGTGGTGAGGAGAGTCTGCAGGAGCTGATCAGGGTGCCCACTGGGTCCTGGCTGAGAGACCGGGGCCTTCACCTGCAAGATAATATCAATATTAAAAGTTCCATTCCTGGGCCACCCGACGTTGAGAGTCGGCCACTCTGAGGAGCAGAAGGTGACCCATCTTCGTCTTCTGACTTCGACCGAAAGGTTGTGTGCTCGCCGGCGACTTCTTTCCAGTGATCTAGAGCGAGGCTTAAAGGGGTGGTTACAGTTTGCCCCGCGGGTGTAGAAAAGAGGTGAGCGGGGAGGAGGAGGACAGGAAGACACAGAACAGACAGATGCACACAGATGACGGGACCGGCACGGCGGATTCAGACGGGAGCGGTCGCCAACAGCGACCCTCCCCGAAGAGGAGGGAGTGCCGGGCTCCCTCCCTCTTCCAGACCACTCGGGAGTCCGACTCCGGAGCGGGACCAGAAAGACACAGAACGAACAGACGCACACGAATGACAGGACTGGCGCGGCGGATTCAGATGGGAGCAGTCGCGAACAACGACCGTCCCTGAAGAGGAGGGAGTGCCGGGGCTCCGTTCCTCTTCCAGACCACTCCGGAGTCCGACTCCGGAGGGGGACCAGGGGTCTCGGGCACGTCTGCCTCCCCCGCTGGTCCAAATACAGAATACAGAGTACAGCGTCCTGCAGGCACAATACAGACCCGGCACAGATCCGGCCAGTCAGACAAACGGACGAGACAGATATGACATTTAGCGAGCTCGGTCTTACCTCCTACCGGTCTTAGGATTGAGCCTGGGGCGTCTCGGATCCCGGACGAGCCCCCAAATGTTGGACCCTGGCTCACGGGTGCCAACGTGTCCCGGCGGACGCCCCAGACACTCAGACCCCAGACAGGCAGATGCAATTAGCAAGAGGGTTTATTGAACGTTTGCGCAAACGGGCTCTCCGCCTCCGAAGAGGAAGAGAACCCCGAATAGCAATTACAGGTATCTTTTAAAGGCAAAAGGAAAAAAAAATAAAGACAAAAGAACCTCGGGAGTCGCATAGCATTCAGGTTATTGATTTCACAGAGGGTCAACATGAACCTATTCAGGGACATTCCAATCAGGGTGTGGGGGGAAATGGTTTTCTTATTGTAAACAGAATGCTTTTAGTTGCTAAAATTTCAGGAAGACGCCTGGATGGGCTGCCTCTGGATTAGGGCTGGCCCTACTTACAAGGGGGGAGGTTTCTTCACTCTGCCTGTGTCTCTGCGTCTCTCATGAATAAACAAGTAAAATCTTTTTTTTTAAAAAGGTGGGGGGGATAGTGCTCAAACTCATATCAGAATTATAATCTTTTATCATCTGGTCACCATATGCCTAGTCAATTTTGTCTTCTGCTAGCTGCAGGCAAAGAGGGCTGGTCCAGGTGTCAGATTGACCTCCACATGCCAGCTGTGTGATCTGGATCATGATGCTTAAATTTTAAATTTCAGTATCACCAGCTGAAAAACAGAGATAATACCTATACAATGTGTTGTTGGATTAAAAGATACAACAAATGTAAAGTGCTTACTGCATAAAATTTAATTCTCCCTGTGCTGGACCCTGGCTCACGGGTGCCAATGTGTCCCGGTGGACGCCCCAGAGACTCAGACCCCAGACAGGCAGATACAATTAGCAAGAGGGTTTATTGGACGTTTGCGCAAACTGGCTCTCCGCCTCCGAGGAGGAAGAGAGCCCTGATTAGCAATTACAGGTATCTTTTAAAGGCAAAAGAAAAAAACCACTTAAAGACAAAAGAACCGCGGGAGTCGCATAGCATTCAGGTTATCGATTTCTCAGAAGGTCAACATGAACTTATTCAGGGACATTCCAATCAGGGTGTGGGGGGAAATGGTTTTGTTATCACAAACAGAATGCTTTTTGTTGCTAAAACTTCAGGAATGCACCTGGATGGGCTGCCTCTGGATTAGGGCTGATCCTACTTACAGGGGCGGGGGGGGGGGGGGGGGGTCTTCACCTGTACATTCTAGCCATGCCAAACTATTTTCAGTTCCTCTTTTCTTTCTATTGTAGAGGGCAGGTGATAATTCAGATTTGTCTTCAGCTTTAATATTCCTAAGTGTGCATAATCCCACATTCCTGGTTAGTCATTGTGATGAGGTTTTGAAATATAGGTGAGGTCCGGAGCCGACGACCAAGAAAGAATTTTTGAGACGTCTTTGGTGCAAAATGGTGGTTTTATTAAAGCATGGGGACAGGGCCTGTGGGCAGGAAGAGCTGCTGCCCATGGCCTGTGAGGGGTGGCTGACTATATACTTGCAGAGTTGAGGGAAGTAAGCAAAAAGGAAGATTTCAAAAGATCAAAAGGGAGATTTTTTTTTTCACATACTAAGGAGGACCTATAAGACACTGAAGGCATTGCCATTGTCAAGTTAAAGATTGCTTTTCCCTCTAGCAAGGCATTAACATTAAGACAATTGGAAACTTACTGAAGAATGTCACACATATCCCACCCTGGGTGGGGGTGGCTTGTGGGGTATCAGCTGTGCTTTGTGCAGCTAGCCCTGTTCCCTCATCAATTGGGGTTCCACTTTTATTTGTCCCCCCTTTTTTTTTTGCCAAATTTTGGACCTGAGAACCTCTGTGCTTCCTTTTGTTTTTTATTTAATATCATGTTCTAGAGAATCCATTTTATTATTTGTTTGTTTGTTTGTCTATTTTATTGAGCACTTGCTTTGTGCCAGATATCACCCCTTTAATTTATTTTTTATTTTTAATTTTTTGAAGACAGCTTAATTTTTTAAAAATTTTTTAAATTATTTTTTATTGGAGTTCAATTTGCCAACATATAGCATAACACCCAGTGCTCATCCCATCAAGTTGTTGGACCCTGGCTCATGGGTGCCAACGTGTCCCGGTGGACGCCCCAGAGACTCAGACCCCAGACAGGCAGATGCAATTAGCAAGAGGGTTTATTGGACGTTTGCGCAAACGGGCTCTCCACCTCCGAGGAGGAAGAGAACCCCGATTAGCAGTTACAGGCATCTTTTAAAGGCAAAAAGACCGCTTAAAGGCAAAGAAACCGGGGGAGTAGCATAGCATCCAGGTTATTGATTTCTCAACATGAACCTGTTCAGGGACATTTCAGTCAGGGCGTGGGGGGGAATGGTTTTCTTATCTTGGACAACCAGAATATTTTTTGTTGCTTAAATTCCAGGGAGGTGCAGGGATGGGCTGCCTCTGGATTAGGGCTGGTCCTACTCACAAGGGGGGGCGGGGGTTCTTCATTCCCTCCTCTTTGTTTGGGCTGATTTTAATCTTAAAATCTTAGGGAACATTTATTTCTTCAGTTTGGAAGGCCCGACATTGCTGAGTTAATACCAGAGCTTGGGTAATGGACAATCATTCTCAGACGAACTAGGGCAGCTGGTTGAGGATGTAGGGTCCGAAAGTTAGCAGCAGGAGCAGGATAACTAGAGGGCCCATAATGGTAGAGATTAGGGTGGTCATCCAGGGAGACTGGTTAAACCAGCCTTCAAACCAACCCTGCTGGGCCTCCCGGTCCCTTTGTCTTTTATTTAACCTATCCCTGAGTTTGGCCATGGAGTCCCTGATGACTCCAGAATGGTCTGCATAGAAACAGCATTCCTCTCCCAGGGCCGCACACAGTCCTCCCTCTTTCAGGAATAGTAAATCCAAGCCTCTCCTGTTTTGAAGTCCTACTTCTGAAAGTGAGGTGAGGGACTGTTCTAACTTAGAAACGGACTGCTCTAGTGCCCATAGATCCTCATCTACAGCTGCCTGGAGTTCTATATGACGTCGTGAGCCCTGGATCAGAGCAGCTGCGCCAGTACCCACCCCAGTTGCGACCCCTAGTCCCAGCATAACGACTAGGGTTAGGGAGACAGGCTCACGCTGAAAACGGGTGGGATGTCTGTCATATTGATTTTTTAGAGTTTCAGCAGGGTGATAGAACACCCTGGGCATAATCTGCACCATAACACAGAAGTTCTCAGAGTCATTTAGGACCTGAGCAGATACACAGGGGGTGAGGCCTTTGTTGCATGCCCACTAGGTTCCCGGCTGGGGTACCAGGTAAGAGTCAGTCCCTAAAATCAGGGCGGTAGTATTGCAGAGTTCCTGGTAACCCCGGGTGAGTATAGTTAGCCTTGACAGTGATGTAATCCCAGGAGGAGGAGGGCCTCCCATCCTGTGTCTCCCGTAGTCTCGCACCCCCAATTTTCACAATAGAAGTGTTCCCCCCTCCAAGGTGGGATTTAGCCTGCGATCTCTGTGGTACCCCGGACAGACATAAAAGGAAAGAAAAAGCATGGAAAGCCATGCTTAGCATGGCCCTTCTGTCAGGCATGCCACATTCTCCCCATGGGTCTAATCCCAGTCGCCCTGGGGGGGCTTTCTCGGTTGGGGGCCCTAGAGGTGTCCAAGTATCCCTCTAGGTCCCATGGGCTGGGGGCCCCTATGGTTAGCTTACATAAGTCAGGATATAGGTTAGGCCACCAGGTTCCCAAGGGAGCAGTCTTTAGTTGTGGACCAGACCTCGTCACCCCCAGATATTAGTACCTGCCAGGTTAACCTTTTGGGGGCATGAGGGTTACCTTTGGCGGGGGTGAAGAGCGCTAGGAGAGGTAGGAATATAACAACTGTCATTGAACAATTTTTGAAAGTCTTATCTTGAGCAGGTTTTGGGTGCGGTGGAGCTTCCATTGGAGTGGCTCGCCCGGTCTGTCCTGGCTGGCGTCAGCAGTGCTCGTTGATGGGGCGCTTGACGTGTGAGGCGTGGACCCAAGCAGCAATACCGTCTACTTTTAGGGCGGTTGGGGTG
The DNA here is from genome assembly GCF_048418805.1 of Vulpes vulpes. Classification (NCBI taxonomy): domain Eukaryota; kingdom Metazoa; phylum Chordata; class Mammalia; order Carnivora; family Canidae; genus Vulpes; species Vulpes vulpes. The sequence goes on from NC_132796.1 coordinate 67,704,062, forward strand.
GTTAGTAGTACAGTGTATGGGCCCTTCCAGCGGGGCTCAAGGGTCCTGGACTGATGTCTCCTTATTTAGACGGAGTCACCCATCTGGAACGGGTGTGGGTCGGTTGTGTCTCCGGGGCAGTAAACAGCTGCAAGGGGTTTCCAGATCTGGCGCTGGATAATCTGGAGCGCCTTTAGCCTGTCCTGTAAACCAGGAGTGTTAGCAAGAGGGTCAATAGCAGAATCTAGTAAGTCCGTCACTGGTGGGGGACCTCCATAGAGAATCTCATAAGGAGTTAGCCCATGGCGTGCGGGAGTGTTCCGGACTTGGAACAGAACCATAGGGAGGAGTTGGACCCAGTCTCTAGTGCCAGTCTCCAATGCCAATTTGGTTAGGGTCTCTTTAACTGTTCTATTCATTCTTTCTACCTGTCCTGAGCTCTGGGGTCTGTATGCACAATGTAATTTCCAATTTATCCCCAGTAATTTGGCCACCAACTGACTTACCTGGGAGACGAAGGTGGGGCCATTGTCTGACCCTATTACCTTGGGCAGTCCAAACCGGGGGAAAATTTCTTCTAGGATTTTCTTGACAACCACCTGGGCAGTTTCTCGTTTGGTGGGGAAGGCTTCTGTCCATCCTCCTGTGGGCCTAATGCAGCGGCTCGTGCTGTTTCATCGGCCATCCTGTTCCCCTCTGCTACTGGGTCGTTGCCTCGCTTTTACACAATCCTGTTCTGTCTTAGCTGCTATGAGCAAATCATCCACGTACTGCAGGAGAACGAGGTCCGGATGGCCAATTCGGAAGTCTGCCAAGTCCTGATGCAAGGCTTCGTTGAACAAGGTGGGGGATTTCTTTGAGTCCCTGTGGTAGCCTTGTCCAAGTGAGTTGTCCTGAGAATCCTGTCTTAGGATCTTTCCATTTAAAGGCAAAAATAGGCTGGCTTTGAGAGCTTAACTTTAGGCAAAAGAATGCATCTTTTAGATAGAGCTCAAGGGTCCTTCTGCCTCAGTTAAAACTGAATGTTGAGCTCCCATATCAACCAGGAAGGTCACTGGTTGGCCCCCCACTTTAAGGGTTATCCGAGGCTCGGGGGGGGTGCTCCTGGCCCTGACACCCCTAATCTTCATCCTCTAGGGACAGAACGGGAATGGGCTTCTTCTTAGGTCCCTGCATTAGGCCCTTCTTTGGACAATCTTTAACCCAATGTCCTTTTTCCTTGCAGTAGGCACATTGGTCTCGTTCAACCCATGGTTTTCTTTTGTCTCCCAGGTCCTTACTCTGTCCTGACTTACTCTGCCCTGAGCCCTGTATTACGGTGGCCAGTATCCCAGTCAGTTCTTTATTGCGTTTCCTTTATCTCTTTTATTCCCTCGTTCCTCTTGCTCTTTACGGATCCTTTCCTCCCTTTCCTCTGGGGTGTCTCTCTCTCTCTTTCTCTCTCTTCTCTTTCTCTTTCTCTTTTTCTCTTTCTCTCTTTCTCTCTCTCTCTCTTTCTCTTTCTCTTTCCTCTCTCTTTCTCTCTTTCTCTTTCCTCTCTCTCTCTCTCTCTTTCTCTTTCACTTTCTCTCTCTCTCTTTAAGTATACATACGGTAGCCCTCCATTAATCTTTCCAGAAAACCTGCTGGAGTCTCATCTTTTCCCTGCACTATAGCACGTACCTTTGCCAAATTGGTGGGGCGTCGCCCTGCCCCTCTGAGACCCGCTAGGAGTACCTGGCGATAGAGACGGAGCCGCTCCCTACCAGCAGCAGTGTCGTAGTCCCAGGTGGGGCAAACCAAGGGGAAAACATCCTCAATTTCATTAGGCAGCTGGGTCAGCCTCCCATCCACCCTGGGGACGTTTTTCTGTAGATGCGCGGTCTCTCCTCCGTGGTGAGGAGAGTCTGCAGGAGCTGATCAGGGTGTCCATGGGGTCCTGGCTGAAAGACCGGGGCCTTCACCTGCAAGATAATGTCAATATTAAAAGTTCCGTTCCTGGGCCACCTGACGTTGAGAGTCGGCCACTCTGAGGAGCAGAAGGTGACCCATTTCGTTTTCTGACTTCCACCGATAGATTGTGTGCCCGGCCGGCGACTTCTTTCCAGTGATCTAGAGTGAGGCTTAAAGGGGTGGTTACAGTTTGCCCCATGGGTGTAGAAAAGAGGTGAGCGGGGAGGAGGAAGACAGGAAGAAAGACACAGAACAAACAGACGCACACGAATGACGGGACCGGCATGGTGGATTCGGATGGGAGCGGTCGCCAACAACGACCCTCCCTGAAGAGGAGGGAGTGCCGGGCTCCCTCCCTCTTCCAGACCACTCCGGAGTCCGACTCCGGAGGGGGACCAGAAAGACACGGAACAAACAGACGCACATGAATGACAGGACTGGCGCGGCAGATTCAGATGGGAGCGGTCGCGAACAACGACCGTCCCCGAAGAGGAGGGAGTGCCAGGGCTCCGTTCCTCTTCCAGACCACTCCGGAGTCCGACTCTGGAGGGGGACCAGGGGTCTCAGGGCACGTCTGCCTCCCCCGCTGGTCCAAATACAGAATACAGCGTCCTGCAGGCACAATACAGACCCGGCACAATACAGACCCGGCCAGTCAGACAAACGGATGAGACAGATATGACATTTAGCGAGCTTGGTCTTACCTCCTACCGGTCTTAGGATTGAGCCTGGGGCGTCTTGGATCCCGGACGAGCCCCCAAATGTTGGACCCTGGCTCACGGGTGCCAACGTGTCCCGGTGGACGCCCCAGAGACTCAGACCCCAGACAGGCAGATGCAATTAGCAAGAGGGTTTATTGGACGTTTGCGCAAACGGGCTCTCCACCTCCGAGGAGGAAGAGAGCCCCGATTAGCAGTTACAGGCATCTTTTAAAGGCAAAAAGACCGCTTAAAGGCAAAGAAACCGGGGGAGTAGCATAGCATCCAGGTTATTGATTTCTCAACATGAACCTGTTCAGGGACATTTCAGTCAGGGCGTGGGGGGGGGGAATGGTTTTCTTATCTTGGACAACCAGAATATTTTTTGTTGCTTAAATTCCAGGGAGGTGCAGGGATGGGCTGCCTCTGGATTAAGGCTGGTCCTACTCACAAGGGGGGGCGGGGGTTCTTCAAAGTGTACCCCTCAGGGCCCATCACCCAGTCACCCCAACCTCCCTTTCCACTACCCCTTGTTCGTTTCCCAGAGTTAGGTGTCTTTCATGTTCTGTCACCCTCTCTGATATTTCCCACTCATTTTCTCTCCTTTCCCCTTTAAACCCTTTCACTATTTTTTATATTCCTCAAATGAATGAGACCATATAATGTTTGTCCTTCTCCGGAGAATTCATTTTAAAAGAAAAAATGATTGATGTAACATTGAAGAAATCTCAAGTCAAATAAAGGGCATAATCAAAAGAGGTTTTAGCTTGTTCTTGCCCTGTAGGAGAATATTTTTCTTGTGTGTGATTTGATACCCCCTAGTTGTTCTTTAAGCAAAGTAGGATTTAAATTTAACTTTAGAACAGCATCAGAAAGTTTCTTCTCCTTCCCTCCTGCCTTCTTCTTCTCTTAACCACTCTGCCTGCAAATGTCTTCTACCCAAGACCCACACATTTAGCTACGACTCAAATTAACTACTTAGTTAGGGTCCTATTTTATCATCAGCTAGGCCAGATGAGAAGATGGTTCTCATTCTCAGTTTGCTGTGGATTACCCACAGTGTAGTAGGGTTTCTGGCAGTAAATACCTTGAAACAAATGTTCTAACAAATCTTGAAAGTGTTTTTGATGGCCAGAATTGTAAAAAATAAGAGTAGGGTAAAATGTTTTAAATGCATTTGCATTAGGAATTTCTATGTACATCTTTTGAATACTCTGCTCATGGAATCTTAATAGTTCTTTCCCATAGGAAAAATTAGAAACACAACAGCATTCCAAAAGGGATGATGAGACTCTGGCTAATGTCTCTCAAATGTAAAATGTGGCCTTTCAAATGATGTCACCTGCTCCTTCTATAATGTCAGCATTTTGAAATGGGTAAAGGATATGGATTCGGTAGGAATTGAATGCAAATTTGTTTTTGCAAATAGTGTCTTTTCAGATCATCGCAGTTGATGGTTGAATGCTGAAGATATTAATACAATCAGTATTTAACCTTGTGTAACTATACTTCCTCAAATCACGCCCTGCACATTGATTGCATTAAGCTAGGTCATTGGTTTCTTGTTTAGGAATATCTTATAAGAATCTTAACTGGAAAGCAGCAGTAGTCCATCAGATACTGTTTATTTGTATACTGAGCATGTCATCAGTAATACAAAAGACAAGGTCCTTAAATAGAACAGTGGGATTGGCATGAATTTTGCTTAATACTGCATAATAAGCAAAGTAGCCTGTGGTACCAGAAACTGACAGGGTTCATTATGTTTAAACAGATATATGTTTTTAATTTAGGGATATTATGTAAATCTGACAGAAGTTTTTACCTTTATTTTTCTATAGTTTAACTTTAATTGCTCTAAGATTAATTCTGATTTCTCGCTCCCTCCAGAGGGTGATGAGACTGGTGTGATGGATAATCTTCTAGAAGCCCTACAATCAGGTGCAGCGTTCCGAGACCGCAGAAAGCGGATTCCAAGGAATTCAGGTAAAACTCGTTCCACCTTACATGGTATTATAAAATGTGAATGTTAATAGACAAATAACACCCCCAAAAAACATTCCATTCTCCATGAATTTTTTTTTAATAGTCGATTTTAGTTCATGTGTTAAGTCTCAACAGGCATCTATGTCTATGTGATCGCAATTTTCAATTTGGTAAAGGTATCTTCAAATAACTCTAGGCGTTGCCAAAAAAATTCAGAAATAAGGACTCCTGCTGTGTTTAATATTAAATATTTTAATTGTTTTATGCACATGTAATTTGGGTGGAACATGGTTTAAAGCCATAAATGTTAATAAAGCGTTAAAAGTAATTGGCCCTAGGGATGTCACATTAGCTATTTACAGGTAAGGAAACTGAAATAATGCTTCTTTCGAGAGGTCATTTTGGCTTTGTAGTACAATCCATTCTCCATTCTCCATGTTAATAAAGAGAGGAGAGGCACAGTCATATTTATTAGAAAGTTGTCTGTTTGGGCAGCCCCGGTGGCTCAGCGGTTTAGCGCCACCTTCAGTCCAGGGCATGATCCGATCCTGGAGACCCGGGATCCAGTCCCACGTCCAGCTCCCTGCATGGAGCCTGTTTCTCCCTCTGCCTGTGTGTCTGCCTCTCTCTCTCTCTCTCTCTCTCTCTCTCTCTCTCTCTCTCTCTTTCTCTGTCTCTCCTGAGTAAATTAAAAAAAAAAAAAGGTTCTCTGTTTGTACCCTGTGGCTGTGGTAAATAATGTTTCCTCTCAGAATAATCTGGGTAGCTGAGCTATCCACCTCCTATAAGGAAATTTCGATATTTTTAGTTTATATCTTACGTGAAGAGGAAGAAATTAGGTATTGATTTTAAAAGTCCTCTTCATGGCTATGGAGCTATATGGAGAAGTAAATGAAAAAAGTAAAGTTAGTAGTAAATATGTAAATTCTACTCAGATTAAGGAGATTTGTCTACAATTCAACACATATTTTGTATTTGGACTGGAAACTAATATATAATCAGCTGAATAGAAAGTGGTTAGCTCTTTAAACCATTGTACTCCAACAAACCAGTGAAAGAAATGGAGCCCAGTACAGTTGTCCAGGAAGGTTTTTGGCAATGACAAAATTCATGGCAGAGGACAATATAAGTTATCTTCATCTTTTTTACATTTGGGTGAATTTTGATGGATATGAAGACATTAGAGATGACCTACAAAAAGAGTACAAGACTGGAGGAAAGAAAAGCAAACTATTTGTGTATTCATATTGCATTGCTGTGTAGCAGAATATTAGGAGCATTACTAATCTGTAACTATACAGCAGCCATTTCATCTACCCTCAGTCTTTATCTGTAAAATAAGAATGTTTTACCATGCTATCAGAGACCCCTTTCAACTCCTAAGAGAATAGAAACCTTCACTGTTCTTTCTTGAACTATTAGAGTATTAACAGTGAAAAGCAAACTGAAATAATTTCTCTATCAATTCAGTTCTCTGTTAAGCAGCTGTTAAGTAAAAGCATATTTTTCTGTGCCATAAAAGAACTGCCATCATCTTTCTAGGCTGTTTATTTTTAGAATACATTTGCTAAGGCCCCTGTCTGATTAGGCTCACATCTCATACTGACTCTAGAAAGATTGTACTGAGAAAGAGAGAGATCATCTCATGGTGTTTCTGTGAGCTTGGTACTTAAGGGAATATAGTATCAATTGTGAAACACCAAGAATAGATTTACAAACTGCATAATTTTATAGTATTGATTCCAAGTAATCTAAATTGAAACTTCCATTGGTTTGTAGCTGGAGTGCGTCCATGAACACACAGGGTCAAAAATATCAACCCATGTTGTTCTGGCAGTCATTCCAAGTGACAGCAGCCAATGCAAGTGTCCAGAGGTAAAAAGAAACTAGAAGCAGATGGTAGCAACTATTGGTAAAGCATCTTGAGCATCAGAGTTCAAGTGAGGGAGAGGCGGAGGCAGGCATAGAGTTGACAAGTCTGCCAAAAACTGCCCTATTTGCTTACCTCTTTCTGGAAGCAACAGAACTGGGAATTTTCCCAGATTTTCTCCTTGTTTTTCTAACTCTTCTAACTAGATATTTTCCTGCTGGCCTCCTTTTGATTCACTTTCTTAGGTACTTTTTTGGTTCTTTTTCAATGCCCCATTGACTTTATATTGTTATATTCTCCCTGATCAACACTAGCATCCTTACTACTTTCCAATAACCTCTACTTTAACATGATGCAATAGAAGCAGAAAAATCAAATTATAAAGAAGGCTATTTTGGGGATGCCTGGGTGTCTCAGCAGTTAAGCGTCTGTCTTTAGCTTAGGGCATGATCCTGGGGTTCTGGGATCAAATCTCACATTGGGCTCTCTGTGAGGAGCCTGCTTCTCCCTCTGCCTATGTCTCTGCCTCCCTGTCTCTCATTAATTAATAAATATCTTTAAAATAAATGAATAAAGAAAGAAGGCTAGTTTTATCAAGCAAAGTAAAATAAGAGCAAATAGCCAAAAAATCTGAAATCAGAGTCAGCCACAAACATTGAAGATGTACTGCTCTGCTTGCCATCTCCATTCTTACTGCTTACAGGTGGAAATTATGGTATGTAAAATACAGAGCTCTACAATTGTGCTTTTAATTGCAGTGTTTTTATTTCCATATTTAAATAAAATGAGATGATTTATATTCTTCATTAGAAAATCAAACTGTTAGTAAATGGTATGATTAGTTGCCTAAATTATATAACTTTCACACTGAGTCTATGTCCCCTCCTCAGGATCTACCAAATTAGGAAACTCAGAGCTCCCAAATACTGCCTATATTCCAAATACTGAGAGTGTTGTTTGAAGTAAGGGCCCCAAAAGACATTTCAAAGGAGTCTATTATGTAAGGAGTGCTATTGAAAAAAATACTGATAACTAGTATAGCATAGTCTTCAACCAGTCAGAATGAACAGAGGCAATAAGTAGTCCCTATGGTGGTACTAATACATACTGGCTGAATATCAACCCAGATTATAAACTTTGCTAATACCAAACTCAGAGATTAGGAAATGAGCCCCTTAACATTCATTAATTTATTGTACATCTGTTCTGTGGAAGATACTATGCTACACATGAGGGAAGAATGCAGAAATAATTATGATTTTCTTAGTTATAAGACCCTTATGTCTTGTGGGAAAGATAAATATTACAGAAAGATTGCAGAATAAAGCAGAAAATAATAGATACTATACAAGAGCTTTTAATAATATACATTGTGAGCTAAGAGGAAGGAAATATGTTTTATTGGATATATCGGAAAAAGACATGGCAGAAAAGGTTTTTAAGGATGAGTATGGATTTCAGCAGTTGGAATTGCAGGTAGGGATAGTGGCCAAATGAAATGTCATTAGAAAAATACAAAAGTAAGAAAGTGCAAAGCATTTTGGGAGCATGACAAATAGTCCACCTAGTAAGAAAGTAGGCTGTATAAAGTGTAGAAGTATGGAGATAATTCTGGAAAAGTAGATTGATTAGCAGTGGGTGTTATATGCAACTGATGAATCACCAAATTCTACCCCTGAAACTAATAATACATTATATGTTAACTAAATTGAATTTAAATAATTTTTTTTTAAATAAATTGATGCCACATCATAGAGTGCTTGAATAAGATACTAAGGTGTTAGCATATAATTCATCAGGCAATGGGGAAATATTGAAAGTTCTTAGACAGTAGAGGAACATGATCAAAGTTATATATTATTAAGACATTTAATCTACAGGAGTATGAGTGATGAATTAGGGTTCTACCATCAAATTTTAGTGAAAGGAGATAATTTAGAAGAAGAGGAGGAGGGGAAGTCAGGAGTCAAAGATAATCATAGGATTCTGAGTTTGAGTAGCTAGAAAGACAGTTGGGTTATGAGTAAAAACTATTAAGATCAGGAAAAGGAGTGGTGATGAAAGATAAAGTGAGTTTTGGGAGAATAAAACTGAAAGTGGCAACAGAGCATTGAAGTCAAGCTTTCCAGAAGTTTCTTGGAAGTATAGGTGTCAGTTTCATCACAAGATGGTAGAGTTTGTGAGATTTCTGGTTATAGTGTGGAAATGGAAGGGATTATTAGAGTGATTATCCAGATAAAAGAGATCTTAAAACAGAACTTTGAAAATGCCTTCACTTAGGGGCTAAAACTAGCAAAGAAGATAGACAAAGAGTAGTTGGGCAGGTGGGAGGAGAATCAAAACATTATTCTAGAAGCAAAAGAAGAGGGAAGTATTAAGAAGGTAGAAAAGATGAGCATTTTCAACAATGACATATGCTATGGTAGAATCAAAATGGATAAACATCGATGATTTGCCATTTGTGAATTTTCTATCAGCATTTTAAGAGCATCTTTTCAATATTTCGATGGAACTGGGAGCCAAAAAGCAGGAACTAAGCAGTGAGTAGATTGTGAGGCTGCAGAGATTGATAGTATTCATTCAACAATTGAACAGTTTTATTCAATGCTTCCTGAGTATCATGTACTGGCTTAGGTACTGAGGATGTGCCACCAATCAGGGCACCTGCCTTAAGGAGCTCACATATTGGGACACCTGGTTAAGCATCTGCCTTCAACTCAGGGCATGATCCTGGAGTCCTGGGATTGAGTCCCACATTGGGCTCCCTGCATGAAGCCTGCTTCTCCCTCTGCCTATGTCTCTGCCTCTCTCTCTCTCTCTCTCTCTCTCTCTGTGTGTGTGTGTGTGTGTGTCTCATGAATAAATAAATAAAATCTTAAAAAAAGGTCATGAATAAATAAATAAAATCTTAAAAAAAGGAGCTCACATACTTTTTGGGAAAACATGAATGTAAGCCATGTGATAAAATTGCAATGTGATCTTATCTGTGCTATAATGAGATGGGAAACATGTGCTCGTGCAGCACAGGAGTTCGAGTAACTTTCCCTACCCCTTCATCTCTCAGCTATACGTCCCTAGAATGTGGACTATGCTTTCTAGGAGTCTGGTGAGTGAAAAGACCATCTCACTTTTCCTTAATAACCTAGTATGGATCTATCACCTATGAATTTTGCTGAATCTTTCTGGACCCTGTTTGTTACAGCCTTTCTTAGCACTCAAGGTAATATGTTCCATATGTTTACAATCTACTTTGGAAAGAATTACCCATAACTATTCCTGACTTTGTCATTATAAAATCAAAGGTAAGCTTTGGAAGAAAAAGAAACACATGTAAAAAAAACTTTGCAGAAGTCAAAACCACACTTAAAATATAAATACACAGTACCATATATGTTTCATTACTGAATAGCTATGGATACTTAGCACTTGTTTCTCCTCTCTCAACCAACTTAACCTCATTCTTTGCCAACTACAAGTAAATATAAAGTCTTCTTAGCAATGGATATCTAACTTAGGTATTTTGGCTATTACTAGATTTTGGTATATAGTTCCAACCATTAAAAAAATAAAAATACACAAGAGAAGCATTATGAAGAAATGAAACCAGGAAACAGAATAAATGTAATTTGCTTTTAGAACTACACAGGGAAACCAAGAAAAAATAAACTTGAAAAAAAAAAAAAAGAAACTCAGGGGACACACAATCATAGTTTTATGGATCAGCAAGATAACAATATAAATGAGAAGCTCTAATTTACCATTTGAGAACAGATAAGGATAAGAAACAATGGGGGGGGGGGAACAGAGGGTAAAAAACCCCACTAAGTATTAAGGGAAATACCTTTACAACAAAACTGCAAACCCACATTCTCCTAGGCCTCTCTCTACCTCCTGTAAATAACGAAAGCCAAGTTTTCCTGGCTGTTGTCTCCACATACACATTCAGGACCTCAAATGCCTATAAGGATCTCCGAAACATTTCTGGAAGTTCTCAGTGGGCGTTTCCCAAACACAGTCACTTATCACTGTTCTACCTCCACCCATAATACCATGCATTTCCATGCCTGCTGTTTGCTATAGCAATAGGCACTCTCATGCTTTCATGATGCCAGAGTTTAACAGTGGTCAGTGGCAAAGTGGGAGGAAACATCTCTTTCTTCCTTTAGTGTGGCACTTCACCGGTATACCAAACAGCAATACTTATGCCTCAAAGTCTTACATTTTTAGAAAAACAGCTTTCAGTTTTAAATTACAGCCCTCTTAATCTCTCTCGGATTTGGTCCCATATTGCAAGGCCCAAAGACAACCCTGTAACAGATCCCATGTTGCACTCAGTATCATCCTCATCTTTTGATGACCAAGTTCTGTTGGAGTTTTGTGTTTGTTTGTTTGTTTGTTTGTTTGTTATTATTACTAGGTCAAGGTGGTCATTCATCTAAGCTGCTTACTTCTTTCTCCCTTAGAATGAATTCTTTCCCATGGGGATCCGCAGTCTTCTATTTTGTAAGTGTTAGATTCTTGGACTAGCCAACTAAACCTCACTTTGTCTGTAGTAGAGTAATTATATTCTAATGTGCATTTGAAATTTAGTAAAAATATGACATAATGCAAGCAAATAAACAAAAATGTGGCATTCATCCAAATGACACTTATTAATCAAATACTAGGGGCCAGGCAACCGTGCTAGGGCCCTGGAGTAGAAAAATGGATAAAGTATGGGCGTTGGCTTCAAGTATTCACAGCCTCCTGGGGAAGGCAAATGTATATACAATATAAATGCTATGATATATGTATGTAGAAAATGCTGAAAGAGCAACTAGCTGCCTAGAGAATTTAAGAAATTTCTCATAATAAAAGTGGCATTTGAATTATATTTTGATGGATGAATAGTAGTTTACTTGGAGGAGAATAGAAGGGATAAACATTTCAGATAAAGGAAATGGAAAATATATACATTAGAAATAGGAAAGGGTACAGTGGCAATGATGGAAAGTTTATTGCAACAAAGAGTCAGCAGAGGTTTTTAAGTAAAAGATTACATAACTACACATACACACACAGACACATAATCAAGAGGGGCTGAGGCTGGAAAGAACAGTTTTGAGGGCATCTGCATCTATAGGGTTATAGAAACCTTGGGATTACTCAGGAAGAATATGTCCAGTGAAAGGTAAATAGGCGAAGAATAGAGTATATGGGAATTACAGTATTTAAAAGGAAAATAGAAGAATTAACAAGAAGGATACTGAGGGAAAAAAATGGTTAGAAAGGGAAGAAGAGAATCAGCAAAAAATGACCCCTGGAAAACTCAGGGGAGGGAGAATTTCAGAATGGAGAAAGTTAGGAGGGTTGTATTCTGCAGGAAGTCAAGTAAAATGATGGCTGAAAATAGACCACTGGGTTTCATCAACTAGCAGGTGACAGTTGACCTTTCCCCAAGCAGTTTCAGTAAAACAGTGGAGGTCAAGAGCAAGGTTTTAAAAAATGAAGAATATCTTGTGTACCTTAAATGTTGAGGCTTGCAGGAAAGAAAAGCAGAGTGAAAAGACAAGTTGTGTTTCTTCTAGAGATTCTGACACAAAACTCTAGACACTTACAAGGATCTTGAATGGAATTGCCATTCATAAATTAATATGTCTAGTATCACTTACAAATATGTGGCCTTCTCCCCTCCTAATTCAGTTGTATTTATTGAGCATATAATATACTATGTGATGTAGTTAAAATACTTTAGCATGCCTAGTGCTTTACAAAGTTAAAGTACTTTCTCATTTATTGTGTGATATGTGATTCATAGTCATCTAATGCAGAGAGAATAGTCTCATAAGTTAAAATGAAAGACAATTGTGGCATCATAGAAAGAAAGGATAGATCGGGGTTTGAAGAAAGTTATTCTTGAGTTAAATGGGTAGAAGCTGGGGGAGACATGGGAAGGGGACAAAAAGGATGAGACTATCTTCAGAAAATCTTTGTCACTGGGATGCCTGGGTGGCTCAGTGTTTGAGCATCTGCCCTCGGTTCAGGGTGTGATCCCAGGGTCCGGGGATTGAGTCCCAGGAAGCCTGCTTTTCCCTCTGGCTATGTCTCTGCCTCTTCCTTTGTGTCTCTCATGAATAAAGAAGTAGAAAAAAAATCTTAAAAAAAAAAAAGAGGAAATCTTTGTCACCTTTAGAATTAACTGGTTTGCGAGTGGTGAAAGTCAAGAGTCATAGTATATGTGTGATTTTCTTTTTCTTTAAAAGTTTTATTTATTTATGAGAGACACACACAGTGACATAGGCAGAGGGAGAAGCAGGCTCCATGCTGGGAGCCCGATGTGGGACTCAATCCCTGGACTCCAGGATCATGCCCTGGGTTAAAGGCAGGTGCTAAGCTGCTGAGCCACCCAGGCGTCTATATGTGTGATTTTCCTGAGATGAGGAAAATAGGTGGTGAGGAAGTAGCAAATCAAATAATCCTTAGGCAAGCCACTTAGTGTTCTCAGGTGTGTTAGTTTGGTTACCTCTTGGCTACAAGGTAAACACTAGGAATCTTAGAGAATTGATCAATGTTCAGGTCACAGCTAAAAATACAAGAATGGGAAAGATAATCTGGGAAAAACAAATAGAGCAGGGAACAAAAGAGAGAACCCTGGAGAAAACAAACATTTGTGGTACTGGTTCTCAGCCCTGACTACACACTAGAATCACTTTGAGAGATTTCTAAGAAATAGCCACATCCGGTTCCTCTCTCAACCAATTAAATCCAAATCCATGGAGTCAGAGCCTGGGCAATAGTATGTTTTAAGTTATTCAGGTGATTTTAATGTGCCACAAAATTTGAAAACCACCAGTTTATGGGACTAGCTTGGAAGCTGGAGCACATGAAAAAGAACATGAAGAAGTTGATTATGAAGGAGCGAGGAGAAAAAAAGCTATCGTGGTATTAACTTTTCTTTTTTTTTCCTTTTTAAAATTTTTTTTTTATTGGAGTTCAATTTGCCAACATATAGCATAACACCCAATGCTCATCCCGCCAAGTGCCCCCCTCAGTGCCCATCACCCAGTCACCTCAATCCCCTGCCCACCACCCCTTCCACTACCCCTTGTTCATTTCCCAGAGTTAGGTGTCTCTGGGTGACTCAGCAGTTGAATGTCTGCCTTCGGTATTAACATTTCAAAGAGAAAGTGCCAAATAGCATCAGATGTAGCCAAGAGAACCAATAAAATAAGGATTGGAAAGGATCCATTGGGTTTAACTATTAAGAATTCATTGATGACTTTAGTAAAAATAGTTTTAGGAATGTGTTTAGGGAGTTGGGGTGAGAAAGGCATGGAAGCCAGGTTGCATTGAGTTCTAAAATACTATTAATTTTTAAGATTATTTAATTTAGTATCTTCTTTTTTCATCACCAAATGTGAATTTTATGATGAAGTATATACCTATATTAGTTACATAATTTGGATTTTGTTTTTTTTTTTATTTATGGAAATTAAATTTTGCTTTGGGCATGGACATACACATGTATTGATTAATAAGATCTAGGTTTGCATTAGGAAAGCTGGAAACAGAAGATTACACTGTGGTCTATCTTTGATTATTCTTTGACAACTAGAGAACAATTGAGCACAGACCATTTATGCTCAATTTATATGCAAAATTGTTCTAAGCAAGCATTGATGATGTTCTCTATAGAAATTTCAATCACTTTTGCTTGTCTTTTCTCCTACACCATATAATCAGCTCTGCTGCACATTTCTTTATTGGTGATCTCTGCTGGCCAGTAGGAGATAAGGTCAATTTCAGTTGATTTTTAAATGAGAATATGAATTTAGCAGGCTTCCTTTAGATATTGCAATGTGGGATAAGTTAGGACAAGCAATTATTATGCAGCAGTAAATTTTTCTTGGTAGTTTCAATTCCATGTCAAAAACTTATGGACATGCTAATGTTGGTAGTTAAGCTCACATAACTACCTGCTTATTTACAAACCCTCAATTCAGGCAAAAATGGTTGAGACCCTATATGTCAGGTGCATGAGACCACTCTAATATGAACCACATTAACTGACAAGGTATTCATCAGACTGTAATAAGAACCTTAAAATTTCTGAAAAACTAATTGCTTTCAAAATGAAAAGGGAATAGTTGTTTTAATTGGTGGTTGTGATTATGGGCTTATTTCTCTCATATGGACTCAGGAATATATTATTGTGTATTTTCCTAAACAGGGATAAGAATTTGTAAAATGTTCAGCCAAATTCCATCTGATGCCTCAGTGGCCAAAGGCAGCTAGACTCACCTGGAAATGAACGTACTCCCTATACCTATCTTTTAATTTTCATGAAACCTTTGGACACACCTTTCTTGTGTATTACAATTTGAACCTTACTCCTGGTAGTTCATTTCCTTGTGTCCATTAAAATGAGAAGAGTAGAAGGTAAAAGGAGAAAGGAAAAGGGCAGTGGGTATCTTAAGATCCATAGTACTCTTGAGATTCAAGTTTTTCTATTATTCATAAGTATTTTTTGCATATGCCAAAACACAAGGTATAAGACCTTGAACCTAATATGGTATTTTCCCCTATTCCAGGAAACCTTGTAAGGTTATGCTCAATGTCAACCCTTTTAAAGATATAGATGATACAAAGTGTTAAAATACTAAAAAGCTTACAACTGAATTTCACTATTAAAAGATTATGATTTATGTTTAGCACCTAGCACATAACTCAGTATATTACATGCGCTTGATAACTGGTTGTTAAAAACTTCACAATTATCAAAAAATTGAATCTATATTAAATCCTTTTCAATATATTGTACCTGAAGCTATCAAGTTTGAAATTTAGGAGATGAGGGATGCCTGGGTGGCTCAGCTGTTGAGTATCTGCCTTTGGCTCAGGGTGTGTCCCGGTCCTGGGATTGAGTCCTACATCTGGCTCCCTGCATGGAGCCTGCTTCTCCCTCTGCCTGTGTCTCTGCCTCTCGCTGTGTGTCTCTCATGAATAAATAAATTTTGAAAAATCTTTAAAAAAATTTAGGAGATGAAAGAAATAAAAATTTCATTCTACATCACTGTAAATGGAATTCCATTAACACTCAGTCTATTTTATGGGAAAACTGAAATGTCCTATGCATGTTACTTTCACATAACCTTTCTACTAGTAATGTTTAGGCTTGACAAGTAAAGAAAAAAATCTGAGTTTAATGTAAAAAACAAAATATAACTATATGTCATTACTCTTATTCTTACATTCATTGTGCTTGCATTTGACTGCCACCTTTTTGTCATTTTCAACCCAAATTGCAATTTGTTCTACTCCTAATGCTTGAAGGGCAAAATTCCTAAATACTACTAGAGAAAATACAAAAAACAAAAAAACAAAAAAACAAAACAGAGCCTTTTGTTTAAGTTTCACAGATCTTCTCATCTTTGTAAATATGCTCTATAAGACAGGGGAAGTAGCCAGGAGTTAGTGAATCTCTTTAGAATAAGTGTAACTAATTAATTGCTTTTCCAGCCTTCTCACAGATTTACTTAGGAGAACAGATCTTCTGAAGTTTAAGGTTTTTATCTAGTATGTATGAGTATTCAAAGGATTTGAACTATTTGAGGGACTTCCAGAATCTTGGGTTATATTTTCCCTTTCCACTTGGAAAGGTTTTAGCTTGAGATTTCTTAGGGTTATTGGTCTGTTCTATTGTTCATCTTGCATAGATGTAGTATATAGCAAGCAATACAATACTCTGTGGGCAAAGAACAGGTTGTTTTTTTTTTTTAATTTCATACATTATTCACAAATCTGCAGTGATTTTAGAAAGTCAATGTATGTCCAGATGCAGAGAAATGGAAGAACACAAAAAGAAGGATATGATTTCCATATTGTTTGGAAAGTTTATACTATTGTGTATGGACTTCATCTTTATTGAAAGTTATAGTAGCTATTATATTTTAGTAGATATATCACTATAAATCAAAAGTGTACATATCTATCTTGTTTCCTAATGAACTGATTATTTTTAAATATTTGGAGCTAACCTATGAAGGGAAGTTTGTATTGAGAAGGATAAGCAGTAAGACTTTGTGAACAATCTAATGTTTATTTTAGCCATATTTGTGACATCATTTCAGTTGTCTATATCAATGCTATTTTAAGCAGCAAAGGTAATAAAAGATGATTATGTTTTATACAAATTGTGGATTTTATTGTCATCAACAGATAATTGTCATCAAATATGCCTAAATTGAAAAGAAAAGGTTCTTTTAAAAGAATTTTTGTAATACAGAGTTTTCATTTTATGATCCAAAATTAAATGAACTCTCATGTTCTTATAGAGAACATTAAAACAAGTATAGTTAATAGTCCTAAAAACCCACAATATGAAGGCACCAAGAGGATGACCATCCATAGTGACTGGGATAATGGTTCAATACAGAAATTAAATTTAGAAATAAAGTTACAACATAACGAGTTTCTGGGAAATTATTAGAGGATATTTTCAATGATGAATTCAGGTAGAATTAGATTAGAAAAGTCAAGTGGGAAGAAAAACATCACATCTTACCATTTGAATATTTTTTTCAGTCACCACAAATAGTACTGATCACTTTGCATGATTCATTTTGAACTTCCTGGCAGAGGAAGATGCAAAGCACTGAAAAAGAATTATGGTCAAGTTGAATGCTGTCCACACAAATCCTATGCATTATAGATTATCCTCATGCTTCCAGTTTCTTAACTTTTTTCCTACTTAGCATGCTTTGTGGTCCCAGGCCCTTTGTATGCCACTTTCCTCACATCCCTTCTGCTGTGTCAGAATTGTGTTTTACCTTTTTATCTCTCTTAAAACATTGTTTCCCACCATCATTGTCCCAATCTTATATTCCACATATTAGTTGTGGGGAAGCAAAACTTCATGGAAAAAAATGAGGAAATATAATTGTGTCAGCATTGTTTGAAGTCTGTTACTTTAGTCTCAGCATTCTGTCTCTTTTAGGAAAACAAGACTGACAATAATTAATAAATTCTTACTTTATGTAAAATTGTTCAGGTCATGGTATCAGGGAGAGATCAATGAAGGATATTTCAAAGGGACAGAGAAAAAGTTCCTGGATGGACTCTTGGTTCCCAGACTTTTGAGGATTATGATGTCATAATTGCTGGAATTTATAAGTACTTCTGGTAGTGAGTAAAAAAAAGTATTAAGCAATGAACTTTTTGTATACTTAAATTATTTCATCAATTAATATAGACATTTGTGAAATGACTACATGATTTGATTTTTGCCCTCAGAACATGTTCACTGTGAAAATGGGGAAAATACCTTTTCATAAAAGTTCCTCAGACCACAATGGGGAGTTGATTACAGCTTGACAGGTATAAACATGTTCAATGAAAAGGAAAAAGTCTGGGATTTTCAATAAGTAGGGTAGTTTAGTAGGGTTAGTACTTTAAAAAAAAATTGTCTCTCCAAATTCATTCAAATAGTATATTAGATTTTACTGTAATATGTCATAATGAATTTCTACTTTAAGGAGAAATCTTTTATTATTAAGACATGTAGAACAAAATATTTTTTAAAAACACTTGTGTTATAAACTAACTGAGATGTTAATTTTTCTCTAATGTTTTGAAAACATGCAACTCTGTTAATTTGTTAATTCACTTTTTTTTTTTTAAACTTGGAGGCCAACTCCAGTAAAAGTGAGACTCTGCAGTGTGTACACTTATCTATTTTTCCAAACCAAAGCATGGCCCTTGGAGAGTATCATCTTTAATCAATCATGATTTTTTTTAAAAGATTTTATTTATTTGAGAGAGAGAGCATGAGTGGGAGGGAGGAGCAGAGGGAGAAGCAGACTCCACACAGGGCAGGAAGCCTGACATGATGGGGGGTGGGGAATACTTGATTCCAGGATCCTGAGATCATGACCTGACCCAAAGGCAGGCACTTAACCAACTGAGCCACCCAGGCACCCCTATCAATCATGATTTTTAATCAACTCATGTGAAGAAAGCATTTTTATTATGCATTAAGCATGACTTTTTAAACTACTACTTAATTTCCATTCTTGACCAGTTTTGTTCTCCTAGTTGATTTGGCTATGAACATTAAATATGGCAAAGTTTTCTTAAAAAATTGGAAAAGAAGCTCAATTTTGAAGTATGGCTTCTTTTGGCTTTTGTTCTGGGTTCTATAACATGTGGAACATGTCCTAGTTGAAGATAAAAAGGATAGTGGTTGGGTAGTATTCTTCGCAGAATTTGATTTCCTGTGTGTCCAAACCTACTTTTGTACCAATTAGCTATGACCTTTTATTTTAGACTTAGGGTATGTGATTATTAGAGGGAACCATTTCTGAAATATTTTCTTTCTAATATTAATTTAAGCAAATTTCCTTGCAAAGCTAACTCTTCTTTCATGTTTTTTTTTTCCTCCATGTGCTGCTTCTTTCCACTAAGCTGCTAAATCTTTTGCAGAGGAATTAAACATAATGTTTCTAAAAACATGAATAGCTTGTGCCGTTTTCTGAGTGTCCTACTTCAGAAATATTGCAGCTGCAGTAGCATTATGTGCTTCTTCCCATTTCTCTCTGCAAGGAAGTTCCTGCTTTAAGGTAGACCCAAGCTCTTTTATTCCTGGGATTTTTCTCTTCTAAATGATGTGAATGCTTCAGTCATGTTTTCTAAAGCACATTGTTTCTTTGTTCACTTATTTCAAATCAGTTGATTGTGCAGCTTGTAGGAATAATTGGGAGTGGGCAGGAGAGTATAAATGAATAATTACAAATCAATTTTTCCTATTAGGAAAACCTCCCAAAGCAAAGGCTATTTGAATACAATCCCAGTAACGTGACTTTAGAGATGACACACAGTACATTTGTTACTTGAGTATGTGATACAGGGAATGTCTCTACAGGCCATAAATTGTCAAAAATGCAGCTAAAATGAAAACAAGCCACTGGTACATTTTTCATGATACTTTGGTCATAGGACCGCATTGCTTCACATGGAAGGCTTTCATTTGACTTGTATTTTAGGGCAGGGAGTGAAAGGAATTTGCTAAGAGTAGCCTTGTTTACCCCACTCCCTCCAAAACATTTCCTTTATGTGATTCTTTCATTTTCGTCTCGCATCTACTTGTCATCTTATTTGTTTTCAACCTGAATATCACACAATTTATGAAATGGTCATGGCTTTTAAAGTTTATTCTACAGAGTTTTGAGAAGAAAATAATTTTTATGAATTTGTGTGTCATCCTTGTGCAGGGGCCATGCTAATCTCTATATCATTACAATGTTAGTATATGTGCTGCCAAAGCAAGCACGATAATCCCCCCCCCCCCCAAAAAAAAACCCAGGTTATTGAACTAGTTAAACCCCATTCAAATAATAGAAGGCAAACTTGACTTATTTAACTTTGGCATCTAATTTTAATCTTTTGTGTATGCTGTCCTCCTGAAAGCTGCTACTACTTGTTAAATTTAAATAGGAAAGAACAAAACAGATAGTAGAATATTACTTCTTTTCACTAGTTTTAAATTAATTTTAGATTCCACAGAACTACATCTTCATTATTAAAGTGAGAAATTCAATATGTACTCCAAAGTGTTCTACTCTTCTAACTCCTTTAATAATGTCAAGATTCTGTGTCAAGATTCTGTGTCAGAAGAACAAGCGAACTAATATTTTGTTATGGTATAAATCTTTCTCTTTCTAAACCAACAAAATTAAAAGTTCTTTTTTCTCATGTTTATGACTCTTTTTTGGCTATTAAAATAGAATTCACGTGAATAATTTATATTACTAACTACCTGCCACTTTAACATTCATGGAAGGAAAAATAAAGTTTTAAAATAAAAAGAAATAAGCCTGCTTTGAAAGGATTATATATCATTAAAATTTTTTCTCATTTACATTTTTCTAAAGAAGCTAATTTTGAAACATACAAATACATTAATATTTCCATTAAGCTGGAAATGAATCTTACTTATGCTAGCATTGGTTATGCTTCATGGTTAGCACTGGTGTAAGCTGGTAATTTAAGAACCTCAGATTTTTACTGCTATTTGTATTCAGCTATGTCAACTATACAAATGATAAAATAATAATAAAAAAGGACTGATGGCTTAATATAATAGCTATTTTGCTTTAAATATCTTTTATGCTTTGACATTAAATGTCTCTCTTGCCTTGCTATCTACTTTTCAAAAATTTATTACCCATTCCTGATACTATTTTACTGGGGTTATTAGTCCTTTGACAGTGCTTCATGCTATTGACAGTATCTTTTAATTTGCTTAATTTCCTGACATTTTCTATGTTAATATTTTGACTTTGGGATTTTTAAATGCCAGATTTGTGCTTAAAATAGAAAAGCCCTCCACTAATAAGATTTAGTCATATTACCTAAGTACTACACAGTTATCCCAGATATAATAGGGAGAGATAAAGAAAGGATCACAGATAATAAATATGCCCTGCTTTCTCCACAAAGTAATTACTGCAAGCTTTAAGTTACAGCTTTTATTGATAATATAAATATGGGTTGTTTAAGGAAAGGTTATATCTACTTATAATAGCATTCAAATCTGGTTTTAGTAATTGCTTTAGGCCAAACCACTCCATAAACAGTCCCAAAGCAATTTGAAAATAGCTATTTGTTATATAATCTTTTTTTATTGCATATGTATTTTATTTTATGATTTTTGTAATTAAAGTAATAAAACTCAATAGTATTTCCTGGTTAACTAGCAGGTAAACAACTTTATACAATATAAATGTGTTTTATCTTGTGAAACAACTGATGGTCATTCAAAAGGAAGATTGTTAGGGAGGGGTAGGAGAACGTAGTATTTTCTATTGGTTGCCAGGCTTTTAACAAAACAATGCCTACTATAATCCTAGGGAATTGCATTTGACTAAATGCCTACTCAAATGACAAGCATGGAGTGAGAGCTATAGTCAAAGGAACAAAGGATGGGAGGACCTATATCTGAATGAGTCCCCCCACCCTCCTCTTTAGAGGGACCCATTATGCCCTCTATTAGCACCTCTCACCATTGCTTGTGAAAATACTTGGCATTGAATGATGCTGTATGTCTTACATTGTACTTGCTAAAACTGCTTATGAAATTTCAATTGGCTATGGTATTTATCATGTTCTGTCAGCATTATGTAACATGGTTAAGCCTATAAAGCAGCTGCTTTTTGTGTGTGTATGGATCAAGTGATTGTTATGTATTGTGAAAATATCAGTTCAAGTTTCTTGAGTGCTGAGGCATCTAGATGAAGGATAATGAATGTTAGGCTTTTTTAAAAAGACTTTTGTGCTGTTCTTCAAATTCAGCATTGCCTCTATATACGTCCATCCATTGGTGAGCACAAATGAATCTGTCTTTAATGTTAATAGAAGTTGCACATGGCAATCAAGAGGTAAAAATCTAAGATATTATAAAATCATTGTTATATAGCTCAGTTGTTACAGTGGTTCAAATATAAGGGGCATTTGTATGTACTGTGAATTAGTATATATACAATTTTTAACCTATAGCACCCTTAAAAAATGGCTCTAGAACTGTAAACTTGGTTGGTTTCTTTGAAACTATGTAGAGGTTTGGAGGATGAACTTTAATTATAAAAACCTCTTTGAAAATTAGACTTGGTAAAATGAGCTGTGTTATATGAAATAGCTCCTGCTTTCATTGATCTGTTCTATTGTTTTTTTAAAATTTCTATATCATTTATTTCTGCTCTGATCTTCATTATTTCCTTCCTCCTGCTGTCTTTAGGCTTCATTTGTTTTTCTTTTTCTAGCTCCTTTAGGTGTAAGGTTAGGTTGTTTATTTGAGATTTTTCTTGCTTTTTGAGGTAGGCCTGTATTGCTATATACTGTTGTGCCCAAGATTGCGAATCCGAGAAACCACCAAGAAGCTGACACCAATGCAAACACACGAGAGTTTATTTACAAGCTGGAGCTTGGGTCCAAGTATACCCGACACAGCGACACAGCGGAGCAGGGACTTGGACCCTGAGGTGGGTTTCAGCTTAGTTTTTATAGGCTGGTCTAGGGGATCTTCAGAAGTGGTGGAGGAATTTCTCAAGTTCTGTTTACATTTTGATATGGGGCATTAAAGGGCGTAGATCTCTGTTCTTATTCTAATAGGGGCTTCCTGCCCTTGGCTTGGGCTCTGTTCTCATTCTAATAGGGGCTTCCTGCCCTTGGCTTGGGCTCTGTTCTCATTCTAATAGGGGCTTCCTGCCCTTGGCTTGGGCTCTGTTCTCATTCTAATAGGGGCTTTCTAGGACCTTAAGCTGTAACTTAACTTAACTTCCTGTAACTGAAGTAAGGTAAAGTTCAGCTCTTATTCACAGGGGCCTGGGATGGCTGTACTTGTGCTAAGGCTGAACTTAAAGTGGAATGGCCTTAATTTTCTCAGCCTCCATATATACTTCCCTCTTGGGACCACTTTTGTTGCTTCCAAAAAATCTGGGACCATTGTGTTTGCAATTTCATTTCTTTCCATATGTTGTTTATTTTTCTGTGGTTTCCTGATCTATTTATTGTTTAGTAGCATATTGTTTAACTTCCATATATTTGAGAAAAACTTTCTGAATTTTTTCTTGTGGTTGACTTCTGGTTTTATAGCACTGTATTCAGAAAAGGTGCATGGTATAATTTCAATCTTTTTGTATTTGTTGAGGGCTGTTTTGTGATTTATTCTGGATAATGTCCCATGTGCACTTGAAAAATGTGTATTTTGCTGTTTTAAGATGGAATGTTCTGAAAATATCTGTTAATTCTATCTGGTCAAGTGTGTCATTCAAAGCTATTGTTTCCTTGTTTCTTTCCCTTTTTTAAAGATGTATTTATCCATTTGAGAGAAAGAGAAAGCAAGTGAGGGGGGGGGCAGAGAAAGAGAGAATCTTAATCCACTTGTCACAGAGCCTGATGCAGGCCTTGATCTCACAACCCTGACACCACAAGCTAAGCCAAAACCAAGAGTTGGATGCTTAACCCACTGCACCACCCAGGCACCCCACCTTGTATATTTTCTATTTAGATGACCTATCCATTGATGTAAATGGAGTGTTAAAGTCCCCTACTATTATTGTATTATTATCAATGAGTTCCTTTATGTTTGTTATTGTTTTATGTACATGAGTGCTCCCAGATTGGGTGCATGGGTACAGTTGTTAGATCTTTTTGTTGGATTGTCTCCTTTATTATGATATAGTGCCTTTCTTCAGTTCTTGTTATAGTCTTTGTTTTCAAGTCTAGTTTGTCTGATGTAAGTATTGCTATTTCAGCCTTCTTTTGACATTTGTTTTTGTGATAAATATTTCTCCATCCCCTCATTTTCAATCTACAGGTGTCTTTAGGTTAAAAAAGAGTCTACCTACTAGGCAGCACAGAAATGGGTCTTTTTTTCCCCCCATTCTGACAGCCTATGTCTTTTGGATTAGAAAGTTTAGTCATGAGGATCCCTGGGTGGCTCAGCAGTTTAGTGCCTGCCTTCAGCCCAGGGCATGATCCTGGAGTCCTGGGATCGAGTCCCACATCAGGCTCCCTGCATGGAGCCTGCTTCTCCCTCTGCCTGTGTCTCTGCCTCTCTTTATCTCTCTGTTTCTCTTATGAATAAATAAATAAAATCTTTTAAAAAAAAGTTTAGTCATTTACATTCAGAGTAATTATTGATAAATATGTATTTATTACCATTTTATTACTTGTTTTGTCATTGTTTCTGGAAATTTTCTCTGATCTTTTCTTATGTTTGTCACTTTTGGTCTCTCCTTTCCACCCAAGAAGCCTTTAATCTGTCTTGGAGGGCTGGTATAGTGGTCATGAACGCCTTTAGTTTTTGTTTGGGAGATTCTTTATCTCTTCTTCCATTCTGAATGATAGCTTTTCTGGATAGACTGTTCTTGACTGCATATTTTTCCCACTCAGCACTTTGAATAAATCATGCTGCTCCCTCTCACTTGCCAAATTTCTGTAGAGGTATCTGCAGCTAGCTTTATGGGTCTTCTCTTTTAAGTTAGGGACTTCTTTTTTCTTTCTGCTTTTAAGATTTTTTTATTTGTGTATTTCTAAATTTAATTATAATATATATTGGTGTTGACCTGCTTTTGTTGGTTTTGATGTGAGTTCTCCTGGATCTAGATGTTTGTTTCCTTCCCCAGATTAGGCAAGTTTTCAACTATTAGTTCTTCAAATAAGTTTTCTGCCCCTTTCTCTCTCTTCTTCTGCAATTCCTATAATATGAATAGTTTTTTGTTTTGGTTTGGTTTTTTTACACTTGGTGGAGTCATGGAATTCCTTAAGTCTGTCCTCATGTTGCCTAATTCCTTTCTCTTTTGTTTAGTCTTGTTAATTTCCATTATTCTGTCTTCTAGATCAATAATTCATTCTTGTGCTTCTTCCAGCCTGCTATGTCTTACATCAAATCTGTTTTCTATCTTGTTTATTGTATTTCTCATTTCTGATTGATTCTTTTTTGTTTTATCTCTGTGATAAGGGTCTCAATGATGTCTTCTCTTCTTTTCTCAAGCCCAGTGAGTATCCTTATGACTATTACTTTAAATTCTCCATCAGGTATGTTACTTACATCTGTTTCACATAGATCTCTGGCTGTGAGTTTATGTTCTTCTTTCATCTGGGATAAATTCCTCCATCTTGGCATTTTGTGTAAGTCTCTGCCTTCTTTTTGTTAGAAAAGCCAGTTATGACTGCAAACCTTCTTCAATGTGGCCTCTTCTTTTCTTTTAGTTGTGGAATTCTGTCAGTCTTCAGGTTGATTTCTAGGATATTTGATATCCCAGAAATTATTTGATAGTTATCTAGCTGTGTTCATGGGACGAGACAAGCCTAGGATCCTCCTACTCTGTGGCATCCTGGTTTTCTTGCTTTTTTTCACCCCCAGTTAATAGGAAACAACACAATAATATCAAGGTGGTAGGTATGCTAAGACCCACTCACAGCAATAGAAACTGAAAGCTAATATGCTGATTCTATTGGAGGAGAGGAACTAATCATCAAAGCAGATAACATCTTACAAAGCAAAAGTATAGGACTCAAAACTAACTACAATTGATCTCACCTAAGTAAAAGATATGTATGTAGTTGTTGAAGCAATCAGAATGAAATGCATCATAATATTAAGTCCTTATAGCTATATCACAGTATTATGGGTGATTTTTACTTTCTTCCAACTTATCATATTCTCCTTCATGTGATGATTATATCATCAGAATAAATAAAATAGTATTTAAAACATTTTTAAGATGAAAAGGAACTTTAAGCATAGAGTAGTTCTGCTCTGTTTAAAGGAAAAATAGACACAGCTCAAGTGTGCCCTGAGGACCTTGCTGGATACACAGAACAGCACAGTATTTGATGTTAATGATAATTATGTGAATCAGCAATGATGTATTTTCTGTAGATTCTCTTTTTGTAAGCAGCAAAGTATATATCTGTGAAACATTTCTATACAAATCGCTAAGATAAAAAGTAGTGGTATTTAAAATGTATAAACCCACAGCTATGCAGATCAACTCATTCTCTGAGGTTTCTGGATAGTGGAAATCTTATTTTAGATTTTTCTATTTTAAAATGAAATTGCTCTATAGCTATGTGTCCTATTAAATTATGCAATATTATTATATTTAAGCTTCCTCTTCTAAGTGTCCATAGCTATTTATTGAGGCATTATTTTCAAATGCCCATGGAAAAAAAATGTTTAAGTGATTGTCTTTATCCTTCTGTAAATGACCCAGTTAGATGTTAAAATCCATCTTATTTTTCTCAAATGTGAGGTTTTTACTGTTTTGATATTGCCTTTATTGGTTGACCTTGCTTTTTTGGACTTGTACAAAGTAAGAGAAGAAATATTTACATATTTCCCAACTATTGCAGATTACTAAAATCAAATCATAAATTATTCAAGCTATTTTGAAAGCTTCTTGAGTAAAAGTTTATAAAATAAGGAATATAGTATTTAGAATCAGATCTCACTGATAGTTGTGTTACAATTGAAGCACAAGTGCTACTCAGTCCTCTCCTCTTAAAAATAAAATCACACAGTAACAACAAAACAAAATAAATGCTAAAAGTAATTCATTTCTTTGTGGAAGAATCTAAAATATTGATCTATTTTTTTAATCTTTTATGTCTAAAGTATACTTGTAGCATTATTTGAGTCTTCATTACTGCTTAGCAATCTCCTTATCCATTGTTACCCAAATCACATGCCTTGGTTCTTAGTTCCAGATTTCTTCTATTCTCTTCAGTCCCTCAAATTCAAACTCACACCGAAAGGCTCAGTAAATTCCCTTATGTGCCAGGCCTCATTTTCTTTCAGTACCCTTACTGATGCCCACATTGTACTCCTCATCTCACTTATCTTACAACCTTCAAAATCATGCATCATGGCTTATCCTCTATTTCTTTTCTTCTTAATATCTTGCTTTAAATTGATTTATTTAATCGTATACAAATGCTGCTGTCTGTCTTGTACTTTAAAAGCTAACTTCAATGATAAATAAATCAAATAATCAATAAATGAAAAAAATATGTCCAAACTACTGTCTTATATCTAACTGGGGAGAAATGACATGACCACACCAAAGAAGAGATATGTATATATCTATGTGTATATACAATATATAAATTTGTATGCAAAGACACGCATAGATGAAGCTTTTATGGCTAATGAGAACTTGTCTCTCCTAAGTGGTTGGTTTACTTGTAATTGCTTCATCTGATATGAGGCCTTGGTGGTGAGTCAGTCCTTTTCCCCCCTATTCTTTATTGTGAATTTTATTTTCTTTTTTGTATATTTTTTTATTGGAGTTTGATTTGCCAACATATACCATAACACCAAGTGCTCATCCCATCAAGTGCCCATCACCCATTCACCCCGTCCCCCCACCCACCTCCCTTTCCACTAACCCTTGTTTGATTCCCAGAGTTAGGTGCATCTCATGTTCTGTCACCCTCACTGATATTTCCCACTGATTTTCTCTCCTTTCCCCTTTATTCCCTTTCACTATTTTTTATATTCCTCAAATGAATGAGACCACATAATGCGTGTCCTACTCCGATTGACTTACTTCACTCAACATAATACCGTCCAGTTCTATCCACGTTGAAGCAAATGGTGGGTACTTGTCGTAACTAAAGGCTGAATAATATTCCACTGTACATATACACAGAATCTTCTTTATCCATTTATCTCTCGATGAGGCTGCTTCCTCATGGAGACTCCTTCCATAGTTTGGCTATTGTGGATATTGCTGCTATAAACATTGGGGTGCAGGTGCCCTGCCGTTTCACTGCATCTACATCTTTGGGGTAAATTCTTAGCAGTGAAATTGCTGGGTCATAGAGCAGTTCTATTTTTAACTCTTTGAGGAACCTCTACACATTTTCTAGAGTGGCTGTACCAGTTCACATTCCCACCAATAGTGCAAGAAGGTTCCGCTTTCTCCAGATCCTCTCCAACATTTGTGGTTTCCTGTCTTGTTCATTATCACCATTCTCACTGGTGTGAGGTGGTATCTCATTGTATTTCATTGATTTGTATTTCCCTGAGGGCAAGTGATGTGGAGCATTTTGTAATGTGTTTGTTGGCCATGTGTATGTCTTCTTTGGTAAAAATCTGTTCATGTCTTTCACCCATTTCATGATAGGATTGTTTGTTTCTTTGTTGGTGAGTTTAATAAGTTCTTTAGAAATCTTGGATACTAGCCCCTTGTCTGATAGGTCATTTGCAAATATCTTCTCCCATTCTGTAGGTTGTCTTTTAGTTTTATTGACTGTTACCTTTCCTGTGCCGAAGCATATTATCTTGATTAAGTCCCAATAGTTCATTTTTGCTTTTGTTTCCGTTGACTTCATAGATGTATCTTGCAAGAAGTTACTGTGGCCAAGTTCAAAAAGGGTGTTGCCTGTGTTCTCCTCTAGGATTTTGTTGGATCCCTGTGTCACATTTAGATCTTTCATCGATTTTGAGTTTATCTTTGTCTATGGTATAAGAGAATGGTCTAGTTTCATTCTTCTGCACATGGCTGTCCAATTTCCCCAGCACCATTTATTGAAGAGACTATCCTTTTTCCAGTGGATAGTCTTTCCGGCTTTGTCGAATATTAGTTGCCCATAGAGTTGAGGGCCCATTTCTGGGTTCACTATTCTGTTCCATTAATCTATGTGTCTATGTTTGTGCCAGCACCACATTGTCTTGATGATCATAGCTTTGTAGTACAACTTGAAATCTGGCATTGTGATGTGCCCGGCTCTGGTTTTATTTTTCAATATTCCCCTGGCTATTCGGGATCTTTTCTGATTCCACACAAATCTCAAGATAATTTGTTCCAACTCTCTGAAGAAAGTCCACAGTATTTTAATAGGGATTGCATTAAATTTGTAAATTGCCCTGGGTAGCATAGACATTTTCACAGTATTAATTCTTCCAATCCACGAGCATGGAATATTTTCCCATCTCTTTGTGTCTTCCTCAATTTCTTTCAGAAGTGTTCTGTAGTTTTTTGGGTACAGATGCTTTATGTCTTTGCTAAGGTTTATTCCTAGGTATCTTATGCTTTTGGGTGCAATTGTAAATGGGATTAACTCCTTAATTTCTCTTTCTTGAGTCTCAGTGTATAGAAATGCCACTGACTTCTGGGCATTGATTTTGTATCCTGCCACACTGCTGAATTCCTGTATGAGTTCTACCAATCTTGGGGTGGAGTCTTTTGGGTTTTCTTTTTTTTTTTTTTAAAGATTTTTATTTATTTATTCATGAGACACAGAGAGAGAGAGAGAAAGGGAGAGAGAGAGAGAGAGGCAGAGACACAGGCAGAGGGAGAAGCAGGCTCCATGCAGGAAGCCCGACATGGGACTCGATCCTGGGTCTCCAGGATCAGGCCCTGGGCTGAAGGCGGCACTAAACGCTGAGTCACCGCGGCTGCCCTCTTTTGGGTTTTCTATGTACAGTATCATGTCATCTGTAAAGAGGAGAAGTTTGTCTTCTTCTTTGCCAATTTGAATGCCTTTTATATTTTTGTTGTTGTTGTTGTCTGATTGCTGAGGCTAGGACTTTTAAAACTATGTTGAATAGCAGTGGTGAGAGTGAACATCCCAGTCATGTTCCTGATCGTAGGGGAAAGGCTCCCAGTGTTTCCCCATTGAGAGTGATATTTGCTGTGGGCTTTTCGTAACTGGCTTTTAAGATGCTGAGGAATGTTCCCTGTATCCCTACACTCTGGAGAGTTTTGATCAGGAATGAATGCTGTATTCTGTCAAATACTTTCTGTGCATCTATTGACAGGATCATATGGTTCTTGTTTTTTCTCTTGTTGATATGATCTATCATGTGGATTGCTTTATGAGTGTTGAACCAGCCTTGCTTCCAGGGGATAAATCCCACTTGGTCATGGTGAATAATCTTCTTAATGTACTGTTGTATCCTGTCGGCTAGTATCTTGTTGAGAATTTTTGCATCCATGTTCATCAGGGATATTGGTCTATAGTTCTCTTTTTTGGTGGGGTCTTTGTCTGGTTTTGTAATTAAGGTGATGCTGGCCTCATACAATGGGTTTGGAAGTATTCCATCTCTTTCTTTCTTTCGGAACAGCTTTAGTAGAATAGGAATTGTTTCTTCTTTAAACGTTTGATAGAATTTCCCTGGGAAGCCATCTGGCCCTGGACTTTTGTGTCTTGGGGGGTTTTTGATGACTGCTTCAATTTCCTCCCTGGTTATCAGCCTGTTCAGGTTTTCTATTACTGCTTGTTCCAGTTTTAGTAATTTGTGGTTTTCCAGAAATGCGTCCATTTTTTCTAGATTGCCTAATTTATTGGCATATAGCTACTCATAATAAGTTTTTTAAATCATTTGTATTTCCTTGGTATTGGTGGTGATCTCTCCTTTTTCATTTGTGATTAATTTGAGTCTTTTCTCTTTTCTTTTTAATAAGGCTGGCTAATGGTTTATCTATCTTATTAATTCCTTCAAAGCACCAACTCCTGGTTTTGTTGATCTGTTCTACAGTTCTTCTGATCTCTATTTCATTGAGTTCTTCACAAATCTTTATTAACTCTCTTCTTCTGCTTGGTGTAGGTTTTATTTGCTGTTTTCTCTCCAGTTCCTTTAGGTGCAAGGTTAGCATATGTATTTTTTTTTCCAGTTTTTTGAGGGATGCTTGTATAATGTTGTATTTCCCTCTTAAGACTGCTTTTGTTGTTTCCCAAAGAGTTTGAACTGTTGTATCTTCATTTTCATTAGTTTTCATGAATCCTTTTATTTCTTCTCTAATTTCCTGTTTGACCCATTCATCTTTAAGCAGGATGCTCTTTAACCTCCATGTGTTTGAGTTTCTCCCAAATTTCTTCTTGTGATTGAGTTCTAGTTTCACAACATTGAGCTCTGAAAATATGCAGGGGACAATCCCAATCTTTTGGTATCAGTTGGGACCTGATTTGAGACCCAGTATGTGGTCTATTCTGGAGAAAGTTCCATGTGCACTTCAGAAGAATGTATATTCATTTGCGTTTGGATGTAAATATCTGTAAATATCTGTGAAACCCATCTGGTCCAGTTTATCATTTAAAGCTCTTGTTTCCTTGGAGATACTCTGCTTAGTATATATGTCATTTGCAGAAAGTGCAGTGTTGAAGCCTCCCAGTATTAGAGTGTTATTATCTAAGTATGTCCTTACTTTGGTTATTAATTGATTCATATACTTAGCTGCTCCCACATTCGGGGCATAAATATTCATGATTGTTAGGTCTTTTTGTTGGATAGACCCTTTAAGTATGATATAGTGTCCCTCTTCATCTCTTACTACAGTCTTTGGGATAAACTTTAATTTATCTGATATGAGGATGGCTCCCTCTGCTTTCTTTTGAGGACCATTTGAATGGTAAATCGTTCTCCAACCTTTCATTTTCAGGCTCTAGATGTCCTTAGGTCTAAAATTAGTCTCTTGTAAACAGTAAATAGATGGGTCTTGCTTTTTATCCAGTCTGAAACCCTACGTCTTTTGATGGAATCATTTAGCCCATTCATGTTCAGAGTTGCTATTGAAAGATACGAATTTAGTGTTATCATAATACCTATTCACTCCCTGTTTTTGTGAATTATTTCTTTGGGCGTCCTCTTTCTTTTACAGAGTCCCCCTTAATATTTCTTGCAAAGCTGTTTTGGTGATCACAGATTCTTTAAGTTTCTGCCTATCTTGGAAGCTCTTTAGCACTCTTTCTATTCTGAATGAGAGCCTTGCTGGATAAAGTATTCTTGGCTGCATGTTCTTCTGATTTTGGACCCTGAATATATCCTGCCAGCCCCTTCTGTCCTACGAGGTCTCTGTGGAGAGGTCTGCTGTTAATCTAATGGTTGTCCCTATATAAGTTAGGGATCTCTTGTCTCTTGCTGCTTTAAGGATTTTCTCTTTATCTTTGGAATTTCCAAATTTCACTATTAGATTTCGAGGTGTTGAACGGTTTGTATTGATTTTAGGGGAGGACCTCTCTATCTCCTGGATCTGAATGCCTGTTTCCTTCCCCAAATTAGGGAAATTCTCAGCTATGATTTGTTCAAATGTGTTTTCTGTCCCTTTGGCCCTCTGGGCACCCTCTGGAACCGCAATCATACATAGTTCTTTCCTTCTGAGGCTGTCATTTATTTCCCTTAACCTTTCCTCATGGTCTTTTAATTTTGTTTCTTTTTTTTCCTCAGCTTCATTCCTTGCCATCAACTTGTCTTCTATGTCACTCACTTTTTCTTCTACCCCCTTAACCCTCATTGTAGGACCTCCAGTTTGGATTGCATCTCATTTAATTGATTTTTAATTTTGGCCTGATTAGATCTAGATTCTGCCATCATGAAGTCTCTGGAATCTTTTATGCTTTTTTCCAGAGCCACCAGTAGCTTTATAATTGTTTTTTTTTTTTTTTTTGTATAATTGTGCTTCTGAATTTTCTTTCTGACATTGAATTGTCATCCAAATTCTATAATTCTGTGGCAGAGAGTACTGTTTCTGATTCTTTCTTTTGTGGTGAGTTCCTCTTTGTAGTCATTTTGCTCAGTGCAGGGTGGCTGTATGTGCGGGCTGCATCAAGAATATCAACCATCACCTAAGTAAATTTCACCCTAGATGATTCCAAAGAGATCAGAGGCCAGAAATTGAAAACAAAGATGAGAACGAAATAAAAGGACCACTAAAGTGAAAAACAAATTTATAACAAAGTAATAAAAAATAAAAGTCCAGGAATCCCAAATAAGAAGAGAAAAAAAAGAAAACAAAACAAAAAGAAAAAAGAAAAGTAAAGGAGAAGAAAACAAAAGGGGTGGCCTGCTAGATGGTGGTGGTGATGAAGTTTTAGTGGATGGAGAATGTCGTCTACCTGAAGGGTTCTAGAGGGTGATCCTCTTGTTTCTGAGTATATTAAGGTCTGTATATTAGAAGATGCTCAGTCCCAAATTTTTATAAACCAGAAATACTTGTGGGAGGCCCCAACATTGACCAGCAAAACATAAATGAGATAATAGAGGGGGGCAGAATGGGAATGAGGAATCTCACAGAATGAACCAGCACAGTGTACCACTTGGTCTGGGTGCATACTGGTCATGTTTTAGAAGGTATTAACTTCTTCCATTGTAGAACAAAATGAGGCAGAGAATTCAAAATACAAAAAACAACAACAAAAAAAACCCATATCTTGTATATCTCCCAAAATTAAGTTGAGTATATTGAAGGGAAGCTAGAAGTGGAAAATATGTCTAGGACCTGTAATTGTAGAAATAGGAAAGTCAAAAAGGAAGAATCTTAAAAATGAAGAGGTGGTAAAATATTGTAGTTAAGGTGGGAAAAGAGAAAAGAAATTGGAAATTTACAGTCTGATATAAAAACGAGTTACACTGGAGAAAGAAAGAAAGAAAAAAAAAAGGATGGGGGTCCTCTGGTTCTATATGCTGTAAATCCCTTGACTTCCCCTGGATCTTTCCAGCACTGCTCGGTCAAGAAGTTGGTCTTCCCCTGTCCTTCCAGCTGGTCTTCTGGGGGTGGGGCCTGCTGTGCTGATTCTCAGGTATGTGTACCTGGGGGAGCTGTCCTTCCCTATGCCACATGCAGGGCTCAGTGGGAGCTGTTTATCCTGTGAGGTGCCTTTTCCCTGGCGGCCTATCTCCATCCCAGGCACAGGGTGACACAAGGAGGAACAACACTGGCAGCGGTCATCTCTCCAGCTCTGGAATCAGCTCCCAGAGTAACTACCACAGTCTCCCAGTCTGTACAGACCTGAATCCTGCAGGGGCAAGGGGGGTGGGGGGGAGGAGCACTGCTGATCTGCACAGCTTGGGGTCTCCCAGCAACACGAGTGTCCTCGCTGTCCTGTGCCTTCCCCACCTCCGCCTGTCCTGGGGGGAGTGTAGGATCCTGGGCTGTGTCCTCCGATGCCCTGGGATCCCGGGCCTGTGCTGCTGGAATCACACTCCTGGGTCCACGGCTACCGAAGGCTGCAGGGCGTAGCCCCCTCCGCCCGGAGCCCCTGCCTGACCGACTGGCTTCTTCCCGATGCCCTGCTACCCCTTTACCGAGCTCGGCTCACAGTCTGTGGCCGCTTTCCCCTGGGCGCACTTCCTCTATCAGTGACTCCAGAAAACTGGAGGCTCCCTTGCCCCTCCTGTGATTCTTCCCGAGTTCCTGCTAAGCACCTTTCTGTCCAGGAAGAATCGGGTGTGGATTTTTAAAGTTCCTGTTTCTCTGGGACTGGGCTTTCCTGTCCCAGGAGGCTCTTGCATCATGGCCTTAGCCCAGCTCCTCGTGGGGCCCCTCCCCCAGTTGATTTTTTTTCTTCTTCTTATTATTTTTTTTGCCTTCCTACCTTGTTACAAGCTAAAACTCTTCTCTCTGTAGCACTCCAGCTGTTCTGTTCTCTCTTTAAATCTCAGGTCGAATTTGTAGGTTTTCAGAATGATTTGAAAGTTTTCTAGGTAAGTTGGTGGGGACAGATGACTTGGAGACCCTACTCCTCTGCCATCTTGCCCTGCTCCCTCAAATTTTCAACTATATACAAAATAATTAACTATATAAAAAATAACTCAGCATCTAGGTTCAAAAATGATAAATTCTTTGTTTTTTTTAACAATGATAAATTCTTATTCAATCTTGTTCTGTGTATACTCCCCTCATTGGATTTTCTCAAGTCCTAGATATTACATTGTTTCATCTTTGAATATTTCTATTATTTATTCATAAATTATAAAAATTATTTATATCATAACCAAATAATACCACCATATCTTATAAAAAATGTTTCCTTACTAACAACTAGTGTTCACATTTCATGGTCTACCACGTGCCCCCCCCCTCCAGGCCCCAGTTTAATTCAAGAACTGAATAAGATCTACTTATTATTGTTGTTCTCTTAAGTCTCTTTTAAAACTCTGACATCTGTATTGTTTTAGTTATCAATTGCTAAATAACAAATTACCCTCAAACATAGTGGCTTAAAATTACAAATATTATTATCTTAGTGTGTCTCTGTCAGGAATTTGGGAGCAGCTTAGCTGAATCATTCATGTCTTATTATCTCTCCTTAAAGTGTAGTGAGGATGTTGTCCAGGGCTGCATCTGTGATCTTGAATCTGCTTTCCAGATCACTTTTCTACCATGTGAGCCTCTCTACAGGGCTTTTTGAGTCTCTTACAATATGGCCACTGACCTCCCCAAGAGCAATTGATCTAAGAGAGCACAAGAAAGAGCAAAGAGGAAGCCACAGTTCTTTCTATGACCTAGTCTTGGAAATGACAACACATCTGTCATATTCTACTGGTTACACAGACCAACCCAGAAACAATGTGGAACTACACCAGAGCATGAATATAGGGGTTGGGGATAATTGGAATGATCATCTTGGAGGCTAGCTACTATATCTCTTCATCTTTTCTTAAAATTATAATTGTACATTGTTATTGCTGAAGCAACCAAGTCATTTGTCTAATAGAGTTTGTATTTATTGTATTCTATCCTAGTGGTATAATTTATATATATATATATATCATTTATATATATATATGATATATAAATATCATATATTTTCTATAAACTTAGATATAGAGACTAGATCAGATTTGCATTCCATATTTTTAAGCAAGACTTATTATTCTTGGTGTGTTGTTCTATAATGGAACACATGATGGCTGGTTTACTCTTAGTGTATCAGCAGCCATTGATGATCATTATCTAGATCCATTAATTCAAAGAGTAGTATTCTATCATCCCCTCTTTAAAAAAAATTATTTGTAATACCTCTATGAAAAGGAATGTCCTCTCATCAGTTATTTGGTTACATTCAGGTATATTTCAGATAGAGAAGACAGGGTGAATGCTTCTTTCTCTTTGTTTATCAGTTTTCAAAATGATTTGTTGGTTCCCTAGCATCCCTCACAGGTAACAAGTAAGACCTGGGAACCACTATCTAGGAATTGATTCTAGGAATGGATATTAAAAAAACAAAAACAAAAACAAAAAAACTACCTACCAAAGTGATTCTGATTTACTTCTCTGTTAACTTCTACTGGTCTCCATTCCCGAGTCTGACTTAGTAGGTTTGGGATTGGGCCCAGGATTCTGGTTTTGTTTTTGTTTTTATTTTTATAAAGCCCAAAATTTTTCTTTAGTTGACAAGTTTGGGGAACATACGCTAAACTATACCTTTTCATACTTACTATGGCTATATGCATCTATGTTATTCTCCCATGACATGCGAGTTACAAGTTTGGCCCTATTTCACTGAGAGCCTGCCTAGCACACACTCTGGAGTTAGAATGTTTAAGTACAAATCTTGCTCTGCTACTTACTAGGTTTGTGACCTTGGGGGAAGTTAATCAACTCTCTGTCTCAGTTCTCATATATATAATATGGAAATAATAGTAGGATTCACCTCATTGCTATTTTTCAGACTAAATGAATTAACATTGGTAAAGTGCTTAGAACAGTGCTTGGTAAGGATTTCTTAAATACATAATAAAGCTTATCTCCCTCTGGGAGAGTTATCCCTGAATATTTGGTTAATAAAAGCTAGGCTTATTTGTTATGATGATGATGATGATGATCATTATTATCATTATATTAACTGACATTTACTTATTCATTTGCCACCTTGTTTTGGTTATTTAACAATGTTTTTTGTACATTGTTTTATGAGTGCATGGTTATCTTTCTTATTCTTTTGTATTGCTGTCTAGTATTTTTTAAAACTGACATTTAATATACCAGGCATGGTGGATTACATATTTCCTAGTTCACCTAATCTTTATATCAGTCTTTTAAGATTAGCAATATTATTCTTATTTTACATATAAGGGAACTGAGTCTCTGAGAAGTTAAGCAAGTTATCCAACATAAGCTAATAACTAATGGTATAGATATGTCATATATAAAAGAAGCACTGTGATGATTAGGAACACAGACTCTGGAGCTAAACTGTCTAAGTTCAAATCTTGCCACTACCACTTCTTAGTTTTGCATCTTGGGCAAGTTACTTAACCTCTCTCTATTTCAATCTCCTTTTCTGTAAAATGAGCATAAAAGAAATATCTACCTCCGAGGTTATTCTGAAGATTAAATTAATACCTACAAAGTGCCTAAAATGTTGCCTGATGTGCATCATAAACACTTTGTATGTACTAGATAGTTGTTATTACTGCTATTATTAACCATTATCAACTAATTTTATTAGTTTTGGTTTAACGAAGGCAGCAGTTAAGAGGGAGAGATTGACAGGGTTCATAGGAACCCTGGAAGGGAAGAAACATAGGAGCATTAACTTTCAGGAGGGAGAATAAGGAGAGCTGTTTCTACCACAAAGACGGACAGGATAGAATATAATTAATGCTTAAGTGAAGGCAGATGATGACACTAGGGATGCAGGCTCATTCTTACAAATTAGAAGACAAGATCATGTTTTAAGAATGAGAAAAGGAAGGTAGAATTAGAAGCCTGTGGAGGCAAGCGGAATTTGGACACACTTGAGGAGTAAGACAGGGAGCACATAATAGACCTATCCAGGTTAAGTTTTGTCAGTATTCCACCATAGCTTGATTCCCTAAGGCTAAGGAAACTAATGTGGGGGGAGGGGCATCCCAGATTATTGGAGGAGTAGCTCAGCAGCCTAGTGAGGCCAGTGACTCTGGACATGGTTAAGTGGGATGGTTATGATGGTAAGTAAAAGTGAAGCTTCACTGAGCAGGGAATCAGGAAACATGGATAAATTTTCCAACACTGCTATCACCTATGAAATCCTAACCTCTGGATTTCAGTTAATTCCCTTATGAAATGAGAGAGCTATGTCAGTTTATCTCTAACTTCCCTTCTAACTCCAGAATTTGGGACCCTAAATGGCTGATTCT
The DNA here is from genome assembly GCF_048418805.1 of Vulpes vulpes. Taxonomy (NCBI): domain Eukaryota; kingdom Metazoa; phylum Chordata; class Mammalia; order Carnivora; family Canidae; genus Vulpes; species Vulpes vulpes. Next base: position 67,741,914 of record NC_132796.1, read on the forward strand.
AGAGTCTAGCTGTAGGAGAAAGGAGTCAGTTGAAATGCCAAAAGTAGGAAATTGATAGGAAGGATCAAGGAGGTTGTGATGCAGGTTCAATAAAAGTGAAGGTAGATGAGGGGGTTAATGCTAGTCAGGCTCATTCTCAATCTTTTCCATCTTTAAAATTTGTATCTGTGTTCAAAAAAAAATTAAAACCAGTTTGCCACTTTTTTATAGCAAATATTGTGGATATTGTGAATTTAATTGGCTATGTTTGACACACACAAACGTAAACATTATTTATTTTAGTTTTAGATCTAAAATGATCATTAACACATCAAAAATAAACAGTTTACTTAAAAGGGTGTATTTTTCTGCTTTTAAGCAGAAGATAACAAGAGTATTTTATGCCTTCCTGTGCCTATAATCATATTACAATTTGGAGTAGCTAACTAGGTTTCTTGAACCCACTGTTACAGAACTGGCTAATCCATAATTCAGTAGGTTCTTGGCTTCCAAGTTGCCTTATTGACAAGCCTCAAGAAAGTAGATGGAACTAATTAACACTCAAGCATTATAAAATAGGAAGAATTAAATAAAGCAGCTTTAATATTAAACTCAGACCCCTATGAAGATAGTCCCGTTAGTTATGGGGATTTTGAAATGATGGACAGGCTAAACCAAAACTCATAATCCTATTACATTCTCCTACACCCACCTAATAAGCTTCAAGAGCCATTTCCTTAGAGTCTAGGATATTGCCATCTTCCTCTAGGCTTTTCCCTATATAGCTTATAAATTCTTTACTGTTCCCAACAAGTACTTTGTTATTTAAAATAGTGTAAAAGAGAGTATGTAAGTATATATACATATTGATGCATTTTGACTATAATAATGCCGTTGGCCTGTAGGGAACTTCAGATTATTAATAATTTCAGAGGAAAGCTTTTTAAGAAGAAAGCTCAAGGCTTAGCTGTAATGAGGCATTTGAAAAGGAGGAAGGGGTATGTTTGTGTACATAATGAAAGTATTGAGCCCTTTGGAATGTTATGAGCCATGGTGTACTAATAAAAGATCTTTTCATTTCAGTGTTCCAGCAGACATCTCTGTACCCCTGAGTACCCTGGCAAAATGCCTTTAGCTCACATTTCCTTTTAAAAATTTCTACTTCCTGACATTTGCTACTGGGGATGAGGGTGTAGCAAGGTGAATATGATGGAGAAAGGAGAGCAATATTAAGAAGTAGATAAATTGATGGTTTAGAATAATGAGCCCATTTTCAGCTGAACTGTGTGGTTCATATGAATTAATTAACCCCTTACAAGCATTTGTCTGACAGTCCTAATTCTCATTCAGTTCAATGGGTTTTTTAATTATCATTTCACTAAATAGCACTAAAAACTGTTTATATTCTGACATTATGGGAGCTTTGTAGAATTCTCTTCTATAAATCATCCAAACTTGTTTACAATTTGCAGTAGTCTTATATTTCTTCTGGTATGTACTCAGTTTGCTGTTTTGCTGTTTTAAAAAATATTTTCAGGGTACTAATTATAGAATATGCCTTAAAGTTTGGCTGGCCTTCTAAGGGTAAAGAACATCTGTAGAGAACATTTTCACATTTTCATTGGAAGAATGTAGGCTTAAACTATTATCTGTCATTTTAAACAAAATTAATCCAATGATGCTAAAATAATATAGAATGATTAATTACTCATTCTTAAGACCTGTGTCATTTAGTTCTTGGTGATAAGATGGGGATAAAGCACTTTTACTAAGAAAGAGAGAACTGAGAGTATTATATTGACGATGCTGAAAAACAGTATGAAAATGCTAGAGAAGGGCAGCCTGGGTGGAACAGCGGATTAGCGCCACCTTCAGCCCAGGGCATGATCCTGGAGTCCCAGAGTCAAGTCCCATGGCAGGCTCCCTGCATGGAGTCTGCTTCTCCTTCTGCCTGTGTCTCTAGCTCTCTCTCTCTCTCTCTGCGTCTCTCTTGAATGAATAAATACAATCTTAAAAAAAAAAAAGGTTGGGAAATATGTTTGAGAAATATGTTTGACTAGGGCTATCCCCTACTGCCTATGGCCTGTATGTGCAATTACTTTTTCTTTTCATACTAAAACTTGAGGTAATATTAATAAGTATTGTATTTAATTATGTCTTTGTTGACTGCAAGGAAATCTTGCTATTTTTTAAATTGAAGAGTAATTGACATATAGTAGCTTCAGGTATATAACAGTGATTTGATAATTATATGCACTACAAAATGGTCACCAAGGTAAGTCTAGTTATCATATATCACCATATACACTTGTTACAATATTATTAACTATATTCTCTATGCTGTATATTACATCCTTGTGTCTTATTTATTTTATAACCAGGAGCTATATAAATTGAGCATTTATTGAAGAGATACAGAGAGGCTCAAGGGAATTGGGACAGGAAATATCCTATATCTAGACCTAGATCCCTGAAAATGGGATCCTCATTCCACATTCAAGTTGTTTCTGGGATGCCACTCAGCACAAGCTGATGACCCTTTTCTGAAGCGTACTTTGCTTATCCTGTGCTTGGAGGAAGACTACTTCTCCTGGGGTGATTGCCCCTTCTACTTCCTGACAAAGACTCTTGGTCCCAATTCCACATTTCTGTGAAAGGAATGCTATTTGGTGCTCCTCCCCTTTTTGCATTAGGACCTAGGATGGCTGCCCTTTAGGTCAGATTCCTACCCAGGTTCAATTAGCTGTTACTATTTATGGTATATGATAACTAATTTAATTCTCACAACAATCCTATTGGATGGGTTAAGTACTATTATTCCTTTTATAGAGGGAGAAAATGAGGCAAGAAGAGATTAAGTAACATTTCCAAGGTCATGTATTTCCATGGTCTGTGCCCTGAACCAGCATATTCTACTGATAGGTGCTATATGTTGGGTTAGAAGATCTGCTTTCTAGTCCTTGACTTGCCACTATGTGAATGACTTGGAGGAAATCACTGTAATCTCCCTGGGCATTCAGCCATTTCACAAACAGTTTAAAAATTCTAATAAATAAATAAATAAATAAATAAATTCTTTCTCTATTTTCCCCCTCTAAAGGGGGAAATAGAAGCCCAATAACACATTGTGTTGAGGCTTCTTCGATTGTAAGTAATACAAATCAAACTGGCTTGAACTAAGTCGAATTTATTCAAGGACATGATAGGCAACTTTTTGGACATCCAAGGACAGGAAACAGCAGTCAGATCATAAGAGTGCCCTGTACTGGAAACAAAACTGACACATTGAAAACATAAGTTGCTTTTTCTATCCTTTCATAGTCTCACTCATCTCACTGTCTACTTTTTCTCTATTGATTTCCTTTGTTTAAACATGACTGCCATAGGTATATAAAGCATGACCCTTACTTCAACTGCTATTCTTTATGTGACATTGGTCTCTTTGGCAAGGATAAGGTCACGTGGTTCATCGGATTGCTACCTCTTCCAGGAACTGTATGGAAGAGCATATACGCTAAGAATGAAATATGGGAAGGGCAAGCAAATGTATAGATCTTTGCTCTACCCATAATTCGAGTACTATAACACTGTTTTAAATATATTGTGTATTTCTCCATAGATCATCGTTTTGGCTACAAACATATTTTTTTTCTGTATAATAAGCAATTGTTATATACCAAGTACTTTGCTAGGAGTATATTAGGTGCTCGGCCTCCATTTCCTTACCTGTCAAATGAACGATCCTGTCCAGCATTACAATTCTGTACACATGCACACACACATTTATGCATTTATTTATATTTAATGAATATATTGCTCTTACTAGTCCAACAAGAATTTATTTATCCAAATAAATGTTCTTCAAAGTGCCATAATTTGAGCTAAAGAAGAAATTCAATCTCATGTTCTTTATAATTTTTAACCAAACATTAGTATTACACAGCTTAATTACCCAGCTTATTTATTCTGTTTAGCTCTGAAGTACTCATCTTATTTTCTAAAACTCAAGTCTACTATAAAAGATAAAAGATTTGCTGTTGGGACACTTGGGTGGCTCAGTGGTTGAGCGTCTGCCTTTGGCTCAGGGCGTGATCCCAGAGTCCAAAGATCGAGTCCCAATTGGGCTTCTTGGGGGGAGCCTGCTTCTTCCTCTGCCTGTGTCTCGGCCTCTCTCTGTGTGTCTTTCATGAATAAATAAACAAAATCTAAAAAAAAAAAATAGATTTGCTGTCGTTGAAACTATTGAAAAGAATGTGAGGTTGACTCTAAATATATTCCAAAAAGACACTTCACAAATGTCTCACACAATGATAGAATCAAGCAGTGATTCTCTAACTCCCACAGCAACCACATTGTTTAGGCTAGATCTCATTTGTGGGTTATTTAAAAAGTCATTCACATTACTTATAGTATCAAAATTACAAGAAAGTATTTTATAGGCAGTTTAGCGCTGCCTTCAGCCCAGGGTGTGATCCTGGAGACTCGGGATCGAGTCCCATGTCAGGCTTCCTGCATGGAGCCTGCTTCTCTCTCTCTCTCTCTCTCTCTCTGTCATGAATAAATAAATAAAATCTTTAAATAAAATACAAATGCCAGTTCAAGCTATAGTTAGCCAGTTATGTGACTGAAAAAATCATTTGGTTGGGCTCTTTCCTGAAATTTTAAAAAGAAAAAGAATTCTATTTCCCATTTATTTAAACTATTATAACCCATGATCATTATACTTTTCTTTTCTTATGCCCACATAGAAAAAATATGATCAAAATACTATGGACACACCAAACACTAAGTAGATGAATTTAGAGCTTTTAGAAGACTGGGAACACCACCCTGCCACAGATCTCTCCCCAAACCAGCCAATTTCATTCATCTTTGTTTGTTGTTGTTGTTGTTTTACCATAGTTGTACAGAATCAGTGCTGTAATTATAGGCAAAAGCCAACCAAGTAGATTTACCAAATCTTTGGTGCTTCCCTGGTTTTATGTTGGTGTTAGACACTATCTTACTGTGATGGCTATGTAGCTTGAGTATGTAGGTATGTATGAATATATCTCTTCTGACAAGTTCAAAATCATAGCATTAAATATTCTTTATTTAAGAAGTGATTTGAGAAAACTGTTGTATGTATTTTTTCTCCTTTCTGTAGATTAAAATATCTTAATTTCTCTCTTTAAATTAATCTAGATTAGTCATTCTAATTTCTAAGAGGAATATAAGACAATTTTAAAGCTAAAATTATCATTCTATCTAAGCAGTATAATCTCATGAACACATGCTTTTTTCTAAGACTTAGGATAATAAATGTTTTATTTAATTCAAGAATAGCTGATATGAAAGTCCATCATAAACGTGATTTCAGAAGTTTCAAATGTTAATCACAGCTTCCATAATCTAAAGCCCTGTGTTTCTCATTTAATTTCAAAGTAAGTCACTTGTTAGTTACGCTAATTTATTTTTGTGGTTGTCACACAAAGATTTGAAACCAATATACAGTCTTCCTTCTTTCTAATAGACTAGTATACCAGCTTCTACACTTTTCCTGTGGAATTATACTTTAGGTTCTAAGATACAGTGTGGAAGAATCCTGCTGAATGTGACCCTGAGGAGCACCTGGGTGGCTCATTCAGTTGAGTGTCTGACTCTTGGTTTAAGCTCAAGCCATAATCTTAAGGTAGTGAGATCGAGGTTTACATTGGCTCCATAACCAGTGGGGAATCTGCTCCAGATTCTCTCTCTCTCCCTCTCCTCTACGCCTCCCCTCACTCATGCACACACACTTTCTCTCTACCCCCCTGAAGTAAATAAATAAATCTTTAAAAAAATAAGTTAAATAAATGTGACCCAGGAACTACCTTTGTACAGGACATGTTTTTGGTGTTAATCACAGTCCTGACTCATTCCTGTCCTGGCCTATGTCTCATCTTCTCTGTTGTATGTTTACAAGCTGGCTTTAATGGCTAGGGAGGAAAGAAAAAGAAAATAACTATAACATGAATAGTAAATTTTTTATAAGTTGAAAATAACTTTAACATATATTTCACAGTCTACAGGGGAATAAGCAGATATTCTTATATCTGCTGTGTCTGTTTGGTGTTTTCAGATACCATAATTTATCCCTCTGGAAAATCCTAGGAGAGACCATGTATTGAATATGAGGGTACACAATTAGATGCTTAATCTAAACCTAGAACAATGTGATTTGAGCTGATTTGTAGAGGGTCTATAAAAGCTGAAAAATCAGGTTGACAACATTCCTACTGGGATTGGCCTTCATTAAATGTTTGTGGTGGTATTTGTAGTCCATGCCACTTTAGTCAGATCACTAGGGTTTAGGAGATGATGCATACAGTGAAACTTGAGTTCACTGCTTATCAGGGAATAAATGAAGGCTCCCAAGCTGAAGGTTCATTTGGTCAGTCTATAAGAGTTGTCAATCAGAGCAAGCTGGCAGGGGAATATTTTTTTTTAAATAGAAGCAAAATTTTCCCACTTAGAATTTTTCCACACCATATCCTGAATGCCATTACATTGTCCATACCAGGGAGTAGAATAGTGGGCCATTATAATCTTCCTAATGTCAGCCACTGACCACTGTTACTTATGAGCATAGCTGCTGCTATCCACTTTGTAAATATTGTCATTACTTAGGATGAATAGAATAGAATGGTTCTCAAAGTACTCAAGACTTCTGTTATATTCATTAGCCCCAGTATCCTACGACAGTGTCACACATAGAAGGTTTTCAGTTGTTTGTTGACCTTAACACCAAGAACAGAAACCACTGTGCAAATCAGTGTAGCTTATATACAGCTTTTACCAACCCATTTCCCATCCTTCTTGATCTAACAGAATTTGATAAAATTATTTCTTATATTTTTTCCATATTGTCGTGTGTATTGTTTTATACTTAGCAAGCCTATGTTATTTAAGTTTGATTTTGGTATATCTATTGGTTGAGATAAATAGAATATTTCAAAGGGCTTTTCTTAATAAATTTTTGTAAAGGAAACCAAGAAAGTTTGAATAAGCAATTTATTAGGTTTTTTAAAGATTTTTTTTTATTTAGGTAATCTCTATACCCAACCAGAGGCTCAAACCCACAACCTCGAGATCAAGAGTTGCATTGCTTTATTGACTGAGCCAGCCAGGAACCCCTGCAATGTATTAGACTTTTTGTGCACATTTTATTTAACACTACAGGTGAATCACTTTATTAACTACATAGAACATAGATGATTGTGACACTGATACTATATCCATAGTATGTGACATATCAGATATCCATAGTATGTGACAAATCACAACAAAGGTATTATGCTGTATATATCTGTTGTAACTTGAACAGACTGACAGGTGGCACAGTTCACCTCATCAAATATGCAAGAAACCCTGGTAAGATTAAGAAAACAAATAGTTCAGCTAAGAAAATGACAGTCCAATGATGGTATGACAGGCTCTAATTATTAGCATCACCAGTATAATGTGAATGTATAATGTAAATTATATAGTTTTTAAGTCTTTTTTAAGCAGCACCAAATTAATCTAGAGTTGTATTTATAAATCTGTGTTCATGTCTAATATTTAAAATTAATTCGTAAAACAATACTCTTCTCGAATAGAGATTTAGAAAATCTATTCCATTAAACATAAGTTGATTTGATTTCCAGGGGGCATCCATTAAGACAAACATCATGAAAGGGCCACTGCCCAAAATGTTGATTCCTGGCTGATACCTGGAAGAAAAATAAACTTTCATTTAATGGAGTAGACTGTCTAAATCATTGTTTTGAGAAGAGTGCACATTCATGAATATGTATTCATTGCAGAATTCAATAGACTCTAATAGTGAAGGACATTTGTATCTTCTTTTTTAATTATTTATTTATTCATTCATGAAAGACACAGAGAGAGAGAGAGGCAGAAACAGACTCTATGCCCGGAGCCCGACATAAGACTCTATCCCGGGTCTCCAGGATCAGGCCCTGGGCTGAAGGTGGCGCTAAACCGGTGAACCACCCAGGCTGCCCTCATGTAGAGATTCTTAAGAACAGGGTAGATGATTGTCATTCTGAACTGGATAACCATAAGTATTGTACAGCTCAATGATTCCTGGAATCTCCTCTATATGTAAACCTTGCTTTATGAAAAATGAGAAAATTGATTTGTGAAAATGAAGTCTTCTCATCCCCCAAACCTTCCTTACTCTTTTTTTTGTCAGAACCCTGCCCCTTCAGTTTTGGTTTAATCTAGTTCTTTTAATTAAGTAGGAGAAAATTAAAGTTCGCAAAGTTTAAATCAAGCAGGTTTGATTTGGTGATACAAATCTGTGGTTTGTCAGGTTTTCAAGGCATAATCCTGGCTTCAACCTTATCTGACAGGTTGTCAGCCTAGCCAGTCTGCGGATGAAAACCAGAGCATCTCATCCTTTCAGGCATGACTTGCTATTTATCTTCTGAGGCATAATTTACTATTGCCCTAAAGAAAATGAGTAGGGTTAAGTAAGTATAAAAGGCCCCTGTTTGCTTCAGCACAATTACTTCATTCACTATGCAGTTGTCAGTGACTAGTCCTACAATATGTATAGGTATATTTCAAATGAAGGAAGGTGGAATCCTCTAAACATAGCTTTTTTGATTAATGTAAATTATTCTTTTACTCACTGAATATGTAAAGCATGTAAATTTAGTCCTGCTGTCAAAAAGTAGCTCTGTGCCATTAGCTTCTGCAGCAGAAAAGGCCTACTGCATCCTGTTCTGCATTTTCAGAGAGGTAATGCTAATGACAGCTTGAGCAATTGCCTTAATGAGCCAGAAAGGTGTTCTTTCTTATTCGCATTAAGCTACTTAGAGTCATTTGAAATAGAGATCATCTGTAGATATTACAGAGTGAAAAAAGCCATGGGTTATCTTATTAATGTGTTTCTCCAAGCCCGTTAAGAATGAATCATCAATCAGTCGTTAGCCAAGAAAATGACTTGTTGTCAGTGCTATCTAGGTGATATGCCATTTGAAATGCAAGTTTTAGATTCTAATTACCATGCTAGCTAAGTAAATACAGTTGTCAAGCTTCATCTCTTGGTCATTTCAGGAAAGGTTGTAGGGCTTCCCAAATCAAATTGATTACAAAATAGCATTAGTATTATAAGCCTAAAGTGAACATGACCCATTTTTTAAAAAATAAGGCACTGTACATGAGTCATCAGAAAGATGTTAGAAATCCACCCACGTGCACCATCTTACATGTAAAATTCAGCTCAATTGCTGAATTACTTTGTGGTGTTAGAACCCAACACATTAACATTAATACTTAAAACAAATTTTCTCTTAACTAAGTCTTTCATTCTAAGTGAAATGTTCATATTTTCTTACTAATATTGATCTGTTTGAGATAATTCATATCACATTAATATAAAGATTGATAAAATCATGTTCAAATTTTGGTTTAATTAATGAAATATATGCCTGTAATTTGGTGGTGTTTTGATTTGGTTACTTAATATAGCTATACTATTCACATGGATTCAAGAGAAATAGGGGTTTAACACACTAATATTATAAAAGTATGCATCTATACTTAAGCCACACCACTCAGCCAAAGATTAGCATACAGTGGCCACGTTCAGCTTGGGCTTGTGATAGAAGTGAAATAGCAAAATTATAATCACTCCAAGATAAAATTCCTCTCTGTCACCATGTCTGCATCTTGCCTAATCTTTTTTTTATTATTATTTTTTCCATTTTGCCTAATCTCAATTAAGTTGTATGTCTCCTGGGTCCGGGGACTGAAAGTCTGAAATTCAACCAATATTTAAGAACTTAAAAGTACTTTTGTACAGAAGTTGTACTGTGAGATACGACTTCAAAAAAACCTGAGCTGTAGAATTTTTTTAATTGAATGAGTCGTAGTAGTTAAAAAAAATTTATATCATTTTCAGATTAAATAATCCATTTTGCTAGAAAGAAAAAGTCAAGTGAATCATTCTATAGTTTTCAGAAGGTGAATCAAATAATTCCTAAATTGAATTCAAGGATCATGTGAAATTATCTTTCCCTATAAATGTTTTATTGAAATCTCATATTGATTTCTGTGTGTGTTTAACACCTGAAGTGTAGGGACTATTAAAGAATTCAGATTTAATGCCTATGTAATAGGGTACTTTTTCAGTTACAGACCTTCATGAAGCTTCCAATGAAACAACATGGAGGAGTTCCTCATCTCAGCTACATCATAAATGACAAAAACTCAGCTCTTAAGGCATAATTTGGTGATAGGTGGAAGAATGATTCTTATAATAAGCTAAACTATTTGTGGAATTTTCCAAGGCAGCTTGCATCATAACTTTCTTATAAGGAGATACATTTCATGAGAATCTTTTGGTGTTGCCACAATTGTGTAACAATCCCCAAAGAAGCGTGATGTGCATATACTTAAACCATTCATTTCGTAATGCATATTGCTAGTAAAGCCAAACTTTCTATTCCACAATTATAAATTCATGGAGATGGTAATTATAGTGCATTATTTGTCAAATTTTATTATTTTTTCAAATCCCAAAGAAAATGTGATATTCTACCATGTCTTTGAATCTCAGATTATGTAAATTTGTTTATCTGTAACACATTATTTGGTTGCTCTGCAGCTCTGTTTTCAAGGTGATTATGCTAAAATCTGTGTTGATTTACATCTAGGCATATGGGTATATTTGAAATCACCTAATTTGAAATTGTAGTTCTTAGAGTTAGCGCTAAGAAATGTAATTCTGTAAAGAATATTTTGAATGAAATATTGAATAAATTAGTAGAAACATAGTTAAGTTTTCAATGCATCCCCAAATATTAGGCTTGGAAAGTGGTACTTTTCTACTTTAATTTTAAATCTTGTACATTTTATAGGTAAAAGGCAAGTTTATCCCTATATTAGGCAAATCAGATTAAATGCAAGTTCTACTAATTCAGAGAAACTAGGCTCATTTGATGTTAATGTAATGCTGGTTAAAAAGTAACTAGATAAGGAAATTCTTGGTTCCTTCCTATAATTTCCAATTTTTTTTCCCCAGTTTTCTTGTTTTGTTAAATCTACAGTTAGATTATAATAGAATGCCATGGGACTGCATTGTTCCTTAAATCTCATGATTAGTTGTTTTTTTTTTATTTTTTTTTTATTTTTTATTTATGATAGTCACAGAGAGAGAGAGAGAGAGAGAGAGGCAGAGACACAGGCAGAGGGAGAAGCAGGCTCCATGCACCGGGAGCCCAATGTGGGATTCGATCCCGGGTCTCCAGGATCGCGCCCTGGGCCAAAGGCAGGCGCCAAACCGCTGCGCCACCCAGGGATCCCTGATTAGTTGTTTTTAATTCCATTCCTGGTAGAGCCATTTTTAAATTATTAAAATTTTTCTGTAAAAAGAAAAAGGAAAATTTTGACTTACAATGTGACTTACAAACTATCCCAGTGATTGGTTGTATTTGAGAAGGATATTGCACCTCTTTCTTCTCCCTTCAAAATCAGTAATACTGCATATTTCCTTTCTGAAACAGAATGAACCATAGCTCACAGTTCTCTTATCTGTGGCAAACCTATAATTCCTGTGTCCTTACTTTCGTCCTTGCTGGGGGCTACTTCTCTCTGATTAGTTTGTGGTCATCAGAGAATTACAACAGGCAGAGAGTATGTCTTATCTTTCTACTGGAAAGGTGTTGTCTACCTCAGACAACTGAAACTTGAGCCAAACCCATGTCCCAGAAAAAGAAAGGCCAGGAAGTCATTTTGCTTTCTGGGAAGCTTCAGAGATCAGGGAAAAGAATAGGAGGGAAAGTGTTGGCATCTATTCCAGAGTTGTCCTGGATTGTTAAACTTTGATCTAATCTCTCAATAAGTACATCATCAACATTCTGTGATACCTCATACATGCAAACAAAATACTAGCAGTTGCAGGTTTTCTTTAAAATCGTGCCCTTTGTTCCCTTGCATGTTCCATTTCCCCAATTAACTTTGTGAGCCCTGGGCAAGTTAGTTAACCTCTCTGAGCCCCAAAGCCCTCATCTATAAAATGAGTGATTTGAATAAATGATCTTTATGATCCTTTCCGTTGCGAACATTCTATGCTGTGAAACCTCAAAACTATAAACTACGTGAGAGTAAGAGCCATTTTTTTTGTTTTAACATTTTAAATCTCTCCAACAGGGCCTAATTGAGTTCATTACCTTGCTCCTGCTCTGTGAAACAGAGAATAGATTTTTGAAGACAGCTCTAACATGTACTAAACTAGATTAGAAATTGGACATTCTGAGGGTGCCTTAGGTGGCTTAGTCCGTTAAGCATCTGCCTTCAGCTCAGGTCATAATCTCAGGGTTCTGAGGTTGAGCCCTGCATTGGGCTCCCTGCTCAGTGGGAGCCTGCTTCTCCCTCTGCCATTCCCCCTACTGTGCTGACTCTTCTTTTTCTGTCAAATAAATAAAATCTTTTTTTTTTTTAAAGAAATTGGACATTCTGTTTTAATTGCAGGTCAGGTTATTTATTAGGTATAGATATCATATGAACTCGCATATTTCAATAGTAAAAACATTGTGGGAAATGAATCATTGGGATGAGATTTAGAGGAATAATACTTCAATAATCAGCTATAAAGGAATTGTGAGTTGAATTATAACCCTCCCACCTCCCCCAAGAAAGATATGTTAATGTCTTAATTCCCTGGTACCTGTGAACATGACCTTATTTGAAAATAGGGTCTTTGTAGATGTGATAAAGTTGAGGTAAGATCATACTGAATTAGGGCAAGCCCTAAAACCAATGATTGGTATCTTTGTAAGAAGACCATGTGGAAACACAGGGATCAAGAGGCCCACAGGGAGTATACCATGTGATTATGGAAGCAGACATTACAGTGATGCAGCTGCAAGTCAAGAGATACCAAGGACCAATGGCAACCACAAGAAGCTAGGCACAGAACAGATTCTCCTTCAGAGCTTCTGGAAAGAACCAATGTTGCCTGCACCTATTTCATACTTCTAGGCTCCAGAACTGTGAGAGAATACATCTCTGTCCTTTTAAGCCACCCGGTTTATGGTAATTCATTACAATAGCCATAAGAAACTAATACAGATTGTTTGGATACCAGCCTAGGGAAAGCCCCAAGGGATATGGCTCTGGACTAGACCAGTTATAGTTGGCAACCACTGTAGGATAATCTACCTTCAGCCTAGGCCATAAATCGAGATGAAAACAGACCATTATGATTTCTTTTGGAGCAACCCAGAATGCTGTAAGAGATTAGGAGCTATCTTATAAAGACTGTAATCAGACTAAACTAGTATCCTGTTTGTTGTAGCTATTACTCGTCCTTTGAAACCTTCTGATCAGCATTTCATACTCACAAGCCGAAGGTTAAGCTGCAGAAAGACTACTCCTTAGAGTTATCATCCATTTATTGATATACCTTTTTCTACCTTTTTTTTTTTAAGATTTGATTTATTTATTCATGAGAGACACAGAGAGAGAGAGGCAGAGACACAGGCAGAGGGAGAAGCAGGCTTCATGCAGGAAGCCTGACATGGGACTCCATCCCAGGTCTCCAGGATCACGACCTGGACTGAAGGTGGCGCTAAACCACTGAGCCACCCGGACTGCCCCATACCTTTTTCTACCTTATGCAGGTTTCCTTTGTCTGTTTTTAGTTATCCATTTATACAGTTACATACTAAAGATCTTTGAGCTTGAAAATCATTTTTCAAAGAATGAAGTGACTATATATCCATTTAATCTGCTTATTGCCCATTGAGAATAATTTCTCTCCTACTTTCTACCTATGAAAACCTCATCTGTTCCTCCACCATACATAGCTCAGATCTCATATACCTCATGAAGGCACCATTGACCACCCTATTCTGAAGTAATCTGCTTTCCATAGTTACATAATTTATGCTGTGTAACTCCTTTGATGCTTAGTAAATAGTACCCTTCATTATAGTTTTGTTTTTATATCTGTGTGACTCATCTCCCCCACTAGATTGCTCTTAGAGGATGGGAAATAATTCATGTTGTTTTGTATCTCTACCCTGCACCTAAAATACACAAAGAGCAGTGTATGCACATCATTAAGTCTGTTGTGATGAGTACTTTTCAATTATGGTGGACAGATTATGACAGAATTGACAACTTAATTCAACAAATAACTGGTTCTAGGCATAGCCTTATAGAACTAATCATTATTTGAAAGAATCAAGACAATCTATATTCTGAAACTCTGGCACAGAATTTCTTGTTAATAGTGGTTGGCATAATTTATTCTCTTTCTTGTTATTTTCAAGTTATGTTATTGCTTTGAACTCATTTTTCAAAACAATATTTATAAATGTAATTCATAAAAGTATATTATCATTGGCCAATGAAAAGAATTGCTGCCAGTTTTAGAAAAGAAACTATGGTTTACTAGAAATTGTGGACCTCCTTACAAAAGTAATGAATTAGCAACCACATACAGCATTATGAAAGCTAGTCATAGTTTGTTTAAACCAGTCTCTCCCTTTATGGCGTTCTCAATCTTTTTTTTTTTTTTTTTTTTTTTTTTTTAATTTATCTACAATAGTCACACACACAGAGAGAGAGAGGCAGAGACACAGGCAGAGGGAGAAGCAGGCTCCATGCACCGGAAGCCCGACGTGGGATTCGATCCCGGGTCTCCAGGATCGCGCCCTGGGCCAAAGGCAGGCGCCAAACCGCTGCGCCACCCAGGGATCCCCCGTTCTCAATCTTTTTAAACAGCTAGGATATAATAACATTTTAAAAATTAAAGTATTTCACATGACCAAGAACATGATATGAAATGAGCAACATTAAGCTCAAGACAATTGAAGCTTCAAATACTGGAACAGACAAGAATTTTAAATAGCCCAAATGAATAAGGAGACAACACTGCTGTGCTTTTTCAGATGCAGTAATAATTAGGCTCAAAGGTTAGCAGGAAGAGATTTTATACCAATAATGGTTCCCAGTATCATTTTTCTCTTATGACTTTGACTTACAAATATGAAGCTTTTATTTGAAGATTTGATACAATGCAGCTGCAGACAGCAGGGGGAAGAATTTGGCCAAAAGCCTGGACTCTCTCAAACATCTATGAGAGAGCAAGACTTTGAGAGGGAAAGACTGGGAGAAATTGAGAGATAGAAAAAGAGGTGGGGGCAGGGGAGGGGGACACATTAAAAGAAAGGATTTACATTACCAATGACAAATCAAAGCTGAAAGTTTGCCATGCCTGTTGTCATTCATTGCCATTCATATTTAGAAAGCAGACTGCTGTGATAATTGATTTGATGGTCCAGCTTGAGTGGAAGCACTTTTGGGCAAAGCAGGCCTCAGAGATGCCAAAGAAGCAGAAAAGGTGGGAATGAAATAATGCACTACTTTATCCTCAGAGGCATGTGGCCCAGTTTTTAAGAACAGAAGAACATGCTCTGGGGTAGGGAGAATAGAATGGGGAGGAAACCTAAAGAACTTAATACAAAATGACCTTATAGCTCTAGTCAGATAAAAATAGGCATTAAAACAGAGACAATAAAAGGACATATTTTACTGACAGGTGAATAATAGGGGATCGTGGTGGAAATAATCTGATTTTTAACGGACTCAGTCCTTGAGAGTACCTTTTTTTTTCCTCTTCTTTTGTATAGAGACAAAAGTGATTCCTTTTCTAAAAAACCTTTTAATTTTTTAAGGTTTTCAAACTAGATTAATAGTTCAGAAGGAGAAAAAGAAAACAATAATTGAGACCGAAAAGCTCTATATGTGCTTGGATTATCTAAACGTCATTGAATTTATTTCCATGAAGCAAAAGGTAATAATAAAGCTTATCCTTAGATTTGCAAGTGGAGGGTGGTTTTCAGCTATTGCTTCCTGCTGATATGAGTAAGTTAGGAGACTAAAGTGCCAGTTGAAGGAGGGGGAAAAAAAGAGAGTGAGAGAGATTTTTTTTTTTTTAAGTACGGAATTCACTGCTTGACCTCTTAATCACAACTGCCAATTGGATTGTGTGCTCTGTCATCAATTTAAGGGCCTAAACAAAACCAGATAAAAGATACAGCTGTCAAAACACAAATTTTAATCAGAACCTGTTGTCTTTTGAGGAAATGTAGTTATTTATGTTTTAAAATAGCTCAATCCTTTACTTAGTTCTCTTTCTCTCTTTTCTTGCCTGTCTCCCTTCTACCTTCATTTGTCCTTTCTGTCTTCTCCTACTTACCTATGTACACGTCTTTATTTAACCAACAGAGAAAGCCTGTTGTCTGGCATCACTGAATCAGACTAGACCTGTTTTATACATATGCAGCCATTATGCAAATATCAATACTCTCACATCAAATCACAATTTCTGTTCTCCTGATAAGTTTTCTCAATTACAGTGAGACATTGAGCATTTTGAGCTTAAAAAAAAGAAAAACAGCCTCAAATATATGACTTATTTTAGAAAGACTCATATGAAATTAATACAGAGAAAGCAATGCTAGCTATGTCAGCATAATGTATGGCAGTATTTCTCAAAGTCTATTTAAAAAATCATTGGCATGAGAATTACCTGGGAAGCTTATTAAAATTTAAATTCTCAAACCACAACCCAGATCCACTGATTCACAGTAAATGGCACCCAGGAACCTACATTTTATTTTAACAAGTGCTGCAGATTATTCTTCTGATTACTGCTGATGTTGGAACACCAGAGACATAATGGTTGATCAGATAAACTGTTTTCTGATCCATTTTCCACCATTACTAGTTGTGTAAACTTGGGCAAATGGCCTAGCCTCTCTGAAACTCAATTTCCTCACCCATCAAATGTACATAACAATGTTTATTTAATAAGATTGTTCTGAGGATTAAATATGATAATATAAAACACTTAGTGAAGTAGCCAGTAATTATAGTACCAAGATACAGTCAGTACTGTTGATATTGTTTATCTTTCATGATTTAGAAAGGGATTCTTTACTATGAGTCATCATATTACCTCCATTTAAAGTAAATATTAGGTTCTACTTCAATGCTATATTAACCAGTGTAGTACTTTTCATGCCTCAAAGAGTGTATAAGATTAATCATACCTATCACTTCATCTCACCCAATTGGGAAACAAAAATATCTTAGACTAAAATAATAACACATACTTACTCTCATAGAATAGAATCTTCTTATTAATTGTATATAGGAAAATAAATATACACATTGTTCATATGTCAATGTAATTAGAGAGCATTAAGGTACTGAACTTATTGAAGGAGGGAAAGAAAGACACCTAGGATATCAATGTGATACTATAAATACCAAAAGCAATTCAGTGTGACCAGCAACACCACCTGTCTCACAACCAAAGATAATCAAATATTATCATGACTGAGCAGGGAGAGTCTTTGTTCTCATAGCCTGAAAGAGAGAAGAGATCACTAGATTTTTTTTTTTTTTTAATATCTAATTTCAATGCTCCTAGCTCTGTATCATAGTTGTCTCTGGCTAATATAACAAAAATACCACAGACTGACTAGCTTGAACAACAAACATTTATTTCTCACAATTCTGAGGCTAAAAAGTCCATCCAAGGTCAAAGTACAATTAGGTCCCATGTCTAGTGAGGGCTCACTTCCTAGTTTGTAGAAAGCCACCCATCTTGCTCTGTCCTCATATGACTGAGGAGATTATCTCCCTCATGTCTCTTTTTATAAGGATGTTAATCCCATTTGTAAGGGCTCCACCCTTATGACCTAATTACCATCCAAAGGCCCCACCTCCAAATCCTATCACATTGGGTATTAGGTTCAATATATGAATTGGGTGAAGGGGTGCCAGACACAAACATGCAGTCTATAATACTCTTGTTACTTCAGATAAACCTCTTACTTGCTGTGCCTCCATGTATAAAATGAGGAATCATATTTGCCCCATCTCAGAGTCTTGAAGTGAGAAGGAAGTGTGGTAAGGTATGTAGTAACCATTTGTAAGCCAAGTTCTACACAAATGTATGGTATTATTTCACAACTTTTCAAATGGACTTTCAGTCCATTTGAAAATGTAGTTATCAACATTTGACAGTGATTGCATTCTCATTTTCCAGGGAAGTCCAAAAAATAGATGAAGTTAGAATTTAGAATACTTCATTCATAAAATCCTTGTTTGTGCCTTGTTGATTTTTGCTTGAGGTGCCCAAAATTCATTGATGCATTTTTATGCAGCTTTTGTTGAATATTCCTTCGTCCAAAAGCTTTCAGCTTTGTGGCTTTGAAGTTCTAATTCCCTGATCAACATCTGAACTTGTGAAGCTTGGAATTTATCATTTGGCATTGACTTATGTGTAAAATTGAGTCAAAACTCAGGGTCCTTTAAACATCTTGAGGCAGATTTTCAGCATGGCCTCATTTTTACTGATACAGTTATATATTTGTAAGTACAAATTGTCACTTTTGTCCTCAAAAGAGCATAAATTGGTCATTGCACCTGCCATGAGGTAATTGAAGGTGCAAGAAAACACTTCTACGAAAAGGTCTTTATAACACTCCCTTACCCCAGTAACCCTCCCCTCCCTTCCTCTGTGTGTACAGGAAGAAAAGGAGAAATAATGCTGCAACCAGGCTCTGAATAGAAGTCAACATTTGTTTTCAAGAAAAATAAACTGCATCTAATTTATGTTTCTTTTCTAAAAGCAAAAAAAGATACACATGAGATATTCAGCAATTTAAAACAAAATTATTGTGAAATGTCTTTCACAATTATCATTTTGCTGCAATGTAGTATAACACTTTAACTTAAGCAAATGAGTAGTTTTGACTATTGAATAATAGCTTTTGAGAGCCAATTATGGAACTTACAGTACACATACAGTTTTAGGCAACTTAACTGTATCCTCTGAGGTTACTTTAGACCTATAGAGTAACATTTGGTTTGAATATGCCCTTCTTTGCACCAGTGTTTTCTGGGTCCTTTTTGGATTCTAGAGCTAGAGAAAATGAGAATCATAAGAAATGAAGCCAAACTCAATTTAGAGTTTGCTATCTGAACAGTATGTATATTGCCATTGACTTATAAAGTTATCAAGGCTATGGGGAAACTTTTAGCCATTTCTTGGTACATTCCTTGTGGCCATTCCAAGCATTGCCTAGAAATTATTTGCAGTGTCTGATTTTACTCTTCTAGTGATTTATATAAACATACACTTACATATACATACACACATATACTATTTAGCCTGGCCTATTCACAGACAACATATCTACCTAGCCCTGTGCCACTAGGCAGTCTTTTTTGTTGTTGTTGTTACCCTCAGAAACAGCAGACTATGATTTAAATGGGAAGTTTCCTTTACTTACGTGAGAAATATAATTTAATGCAGGTTGATTTGTGCATTTCCCCTTGAATGACTAAATTACAAAAGGCCATCTGTAATTCCCTTTCCACTTGCTTCAGCACTGTTAAAAAAAAAAGTGTTTAAATGATACCCAGGTAATTGACAGGATTCTTACAGGCAGTTTAAGACCTAATATAAAACCAAATACTCCTTATAAGCCACCAACCCAAAGGATAATAATCAAGAATCATCCCAATTAAGCTTTATTAGTAAATTTGATGAAAAGGAAGACTATAGGTGTTTACTAAAAATGTATTTGTGATGACAGGGTAAGAAAGAGAAAGGTGATAAAAGTCGTTGAGAACATGTTTTTAAAGAATTGCTGTCACATACTTAAACAGTTTGAACTTGTTCTTGTCCTGGTGACAAATACATATCTGAACTAAGATTACTATTTTATTTTACTTTATCCCTTCTCTTACACAGTAATATCCATAGTGATGACCAGTCCTGGAGAGTGTTATTCTATTATGTTAGAAAATCATTGCCTATTGTGTAGCTTAAGTGTAAGAGAATTACAACTCACTCCATACTGTCAAGCCATAGAGACAGCAACAAAGATATCCAAATGAAACAAGCTCTGTTCTTTTCAAAACCAAAGAAGTGTAAGAAAAGCATTGAATTTAAGGGCAGAAACTATTCCAGAAAGTTATTGCTAGAACTCAGTTACTAAAGACAGTAATAGATTTATACCTTTACAAAGATTAAGAGTAACACATTGCTTTGAATTACTGTCATTTTGTGTCTTAAATTCATTCAAATGTTGAAAAAGAAAGCATAAAAAAAGAAAAAAGAAAAAGAAAGCAGAACTATGTTTCAATTTACAATCTTCAGAGGAGGTAGTAAAATGGATGAAAATAGTTCTCCTGTACAACCCTCTTACAGGGGCACCTGGGTGGCTCAGTAGTTGAGCTTCTGCCTTTAGCTCAGGTTGTAATCCCAGGGTCCTGGGATTGAGTCCCATATGCTCCTCCCTCTGCCTATGTCTCTACCTCTCTATGTCTCTCATGAATGAATAAATAAAATCCTTAAAAAAAAAAACACTCTTACAAGTTGGTACATTCTGTGGGTAAGTAGTTCCTTGTGACTCTGAATTAGGAGAAATTTTTGATTAGTAGTTTTCTCTAGAGAAAAAAATAATCCTCATAATTTTATATTTTCATAAGTGAAGTTTTAAAACTGATTTTTTTCATATTTAAAATCTCCAAAATAAAGAGAAAATACAATCTTAGTTATAATTTTTTCAATCCTCAATCTGAAGAGGTTGAGCCCATTTAAGGTCTGTTGGACAGGGAGACAGTACCCTAATAAATGTTGGCTTAACTGAATTTATTCACATAATTGTGGGAATATTTTTAGATTTCTTGGCCAGAAGGGAGTCTGAGTTTGATTTGTCCAATGTGATTTGAGGAAAGGAGGGGAGCTTAGCATCCTCTGCTCTAAGTGATATTGCTGAGGAGAAGAATGAGAGCCAAAGTTTAGGATTTGGCCAGGGCTCAATAAGATACTCTCACTGAGAAGAAACTGTGATATATGGTAATGCTCTTTCAGACAGTAAAAAGAAGAAACAGAACAGAATTGGCCCTCCACCTGTGGCTTTTCTACCCTCCCTCATTTTATCTAGCTCATCCATGCTAACCATGCTAATAGTATACTAGGAGTCAGAGCCCAGAGGCTGAAATCCAGAAGCTGTAAAAAGGAATTCAGTGGTGGGGGCTTCAGAATCTCCATTATTTTGAGTTATTTTCAGGATTACCAAAAAGCCAATTACTTGTAATCTTACATGTTAAACATGTTGAAACATAGCCTGTGTTTTAAACGTGTGGCAGGCTTTCCTTTAAGAAGCTCTCCTGCCTGCCATGAAGCAAAAAGGATGAAAAGTCATAGCAGGTGTTCAGTTTAACTCTGTAGAACATAGTAAGTAGCATTTAAGCTGTTTTTTGGATTTGAATACAGACTGTATGTTTGCTTATTGAAAAAAAAAAGATTTTAAGATTTTATTTATTTATTCATGAGAGATACATATAGAGAGAAGCAGAGACACAGGCAGAGGGAGAAGCAGGCTCCATTCAGGGAGCCCGACGTGGGACTTGATCTCGGGACTCCAGGATCACACCCTGGGCCGAAGGCAGGCGCCAAACCACTGAGCCACCCAGGGATCCCCTGCAGTTTTGAGTAGGGATCAATCAGTGCCGTTTTCTTAAACAGAAAGGTTGATTCAAGTAGATCTGTCAGCAGCTGCAGATTCTAACCATGGAAGCCTGAGTTCAAAGATATTGCCTGTGCAGCACAGAGGACCGTATAGAGAATTTGGCCAGAATTTGTCAGAATGTTTCCAGTTTCATGCCAGATGCCAAAAATGTCAGGATTACCATTCTCCTTAAATGTATTTAAGTTGCTTCCATGTTTTGCTCTTATACTCAATTCTTCTACATTTTGCTTTGTCTCTTCAGTCAACATTTGATTCATTCTTTGTTCGGTTCCTAAAAAGAGCTGGATACAAAAATCACTGGGTAGAGCCTTAGCCTGCCTTAGCCACTTTGTAACTATTCTCTTTGTACATCATCTTTTGCTTTCTTGCAATTAATATTGTACAAAGGGCTTTTTCTATTATAAGGAACAGGGGCTTACTGAGATTTTCTTAGGTGAGATAGTGTTATGGAAAATGGAGAAGAAATACAAAGTGGCTGCCCAGACATGCCTCATCAAAACTAGAATATCCCAATTACAACAGTGGCTCTGGCAATCTGACAGCCTATCTATCTGGTAGCTGCTGGTAGTCTTCCTTTAGGAGCAGGTGTCTGTTGTGCTTAACTCTACTTGTACCTTACTAATCTGTTTACTCTCATGCTTTGCCATTCTGGTGACTCAACTGCTCTATTTTTGTTTTTCTAACTAATTCTTCTTTGTAATCCCTAACTATAAGTGTACTCTCTGCTCTCCTTTCTACATCAAGGTGTCTGCTTATTCATGGCTTCGATTGCCATGTAACTTTTGCTTAACATCCTCTCTCTCTTAGCTTCTGCTGCTGCATACCATTTACATCCCTTTCTGCATGAATTTGTTGTTGTTATTGAGAATAGAGGGTTCCAGCTGGAAAGTGCTCTCCTAATCGTCTAGGTATTTTTCTCTGGTACTTACTCATTATTTAATCTATTGAGGTAAGTGTCATGTGATACCAAGTGTGTGTGTGTGTCTGTGTGTGTGTATGTATAATATATACTATATATATATTTATAGACACATAATATAAAATATATATAGTTAGTTTATAGTTAGTTTCTCTTTAGAAGGGGACTTTAAGTTATTTCAGAAGATGGCAGTGCAAACTACAGGAGTCTTGCACACTTCTGTATTTTGAGCCATTGCAACAGGGGACTTGAGGAACTAGATGTTTACTCCTATCATATATCATTGATCTAAGATGATATCAGTTATAAGATACAAATTAGTTTATGAATTATCAAGAAAGAAAGAAATGCTGCAATTAAACCACAGTATGCTATTGATTATTATATGCATCCCAGCCTGAAAGATGTTATGTGAAAAAAATGTGCGGTTTAGATAAGGTGAAACAGGATGTCTGCCATATATCTGAGATCATCATGGGATCAGTGGGTCAAGTGAACTTCTAGAGAAGATCCCTAAGGATTGACCTATAGAGTGGGGTAAACACTAAAGGCTAGGAGCCAGGTCCTAAATCTGGTAGAAAGTAGGCTCTGGAGAATAGACAGCCAGATATCCATCTAAAATTGTGGAAGAGGCTAGTCACTGGTCCAGAGTATAGTTTGAGTCAAAGATCTGACAAATATAAGAAAGTGGATCCAAGAGGAGAAAAGAATATGTTCTCATATCGGTAGATAAGGGAATTCTGTTTCTGTTAATCTCCACTTATGCTCTGGGATCAGTTCAGTGATTTCTTTTGTTTTCTAAAGCACTTTTTTGTTTATTACTTGTACATGAACTGTACAAGTAGGATAATTTCATAAAACAAATGTTGTATTTTGTCTGTGAGGTGCTGAAAATGGCATGGTCAGGGAGAGTTAAGCACAGACTTGTGACATATTAATGAAAAAACTCTAGTTGTTGACTGGTGTTTTGTTGTTGTTGTTGTTGTTGTTGTTAGGAGGGTAAGATAGCTTTAATCCTAGCGATAAATCAATATGGAAATCTTTTATTTTTTTATCCATGAAAAGCTTATTGCAGTAAAATTTATATAATATAAAATTTATCATTTAACCATTTTATAGACAAATTTTAAACGTGTTTTTATTTGAAAGATTGAATGTTTTCATTTACTACATTTAATTTTTTTTTCCTTGTGTACAGTTGACATCCAATGTTATGATAGGTGCAGGTATATAATATAATGATTCAACTTCTCTATGTTGTACTAAGTATGCTCACCATCTGTCATTGTACAACACAATTACAATATCATTGACTATATTCTCTGTCCTGTGCTTTTTATTCCTGTGACTTATTCTTTCCATAACTGGAAACCTGTATCCCCCACTCCTCTTCACCCATTTTGCCTATCCCCTTATCCTCCTTCCTTCTAACCGCCATCAGTTTTGTTTTTACATATCTGATTCTGTTTTTCCTTTGCTCATTTTTTTTAGGTTCTATATATGGATGAAATCATATGGTATTTGTCTTTCTCAGTCTGACTTATTTCACTTAGCATAATACTGTCTAGGGTTCCATTCATATTGGCACAAATGGCACAGTCTTACCCCTTTTCATTGCTGGGTAGTATTCCATTGTATATTAAATGTATATATAGATACGTATCTGTATATGTACATACCACATCTTCTCTATCCATTTGTCCGTTGATGAACCCACTTGCGTATCTGATTATTTTAAATAAAGCTTCAGTAAACATAGGGGTGCATATATCTTTCAAATTAATGTTTTTTTTTCTGGATAAATACCCTAGTACTGTAATTATTGAATTACATAGTCTTCCTATTTTTAATTTTTTGAGGAACCTCCATACTGTTTTTCATAATGGCTGTTACCAATTTAAATTTCCACCAACAGTGCATGAGGGATCATTTTTCTCCACAGCATCATTAACACGGGTTAGTTCTTGTGTTTTTTATTTTAGCCATTCTGACAGGTGTCAGTTACTATATCACTGTGGGGTTTTTTTGTGTATTTTTTATGGGAGTTCGATTTGCCAACATATAGTGTAACACCTAATGCTCATTCAATCAAGTACCCCACTAAGTGCCTGTCACCCAGTCACCCCATCCCCCCGCCCACCTCCCTTTCCACTGCCCCTTATCTGTTTTCCAGAGTTAGGAGTCTCTCATGTTCTGTCTCCCTTTCTGATATTTCCCACTCATTTTTCTCCTTTCCCCTTTATTCCCTGTCACTATTTTTTATATTCCCCAAATGAATGAGACCATATAATGTTTGTCCTTCTGCTATTGACTTATTTCACTCAGCATAATACCCTCCAGTTCCATCCATGTCGAAGCAAATGGTAGGTATTTGTCGTTTCTAATGGCTGAATAATATTCCATTGTATACATAAACCACATCTTCTTTATCCATTCATCTTTTGATGGACACCGAGGCTCCTTCCACAGTTTGGCTATTGTGGACATTGCTGCTAGAAACATCAAGGTGCAGGTGTCCCGGCATTTCATTGCATCTGTATCTTTGGGGTCAGTCCCTAGCAGTGCAATTGCTGGGTCATAGGGTAGATCTATTTTTAACTCTTTGAGGAACCTCCACACAGTTCTCCAGAGTGGCTGCACCAGTTCACATTCTCACCAACAGTGCAGGAGGGTTCCCTTTTCTCCACATCCTCTCCAACATTTGTGGTTTCCTGCCTTGTTAATTTTCTAGGGTGCAGATCCTTTACCTCTTTGGTTAGGTTTATTCCTAGGTATCTTCTGCTTTTGGGTGCAATTGTAAATGGAATTTTCAACTTAATTTCTCTTTCTTCAGTCTCATTGTTTGTGTATAGAAGTGCTACTGATTTCTGGGCATTGACTTTGTATCCTGCCACATTGCCGAATTGCTGTATGAGTTCTAGGAATCTTGGGGTGGAGTCTTTTAGGATTTCTAAAAACCTAAAATGTTTTTTAGGTACAGTATCATGTCATCTGCAGAGAGGGAGCATTTGACTTCTTCTTTGCCAATTTGAATGCCTTCTATTTCTTTTTTTTTTTTTTTTTTTTTTTTAATTTTTTATTTATTTATGATAGTCACAGAGAGAGAGAGAGAGAGGCAGAGACACAGGCGGAGGGAGAAGCAGGCTCCATGCACCGGGAGCCCGATGTGGGATTTGATCCCGGGTCTCCAGGATCGCGCCCTGGGCCAAAGGCAGGCGCCAAACCGCTGCGCCACCCAGGGATCCCCCTTCTATTTCTTTTTGTTGTCTGATTGCTGAGGAGGCTAGGACATCTAATACTATGTTGAATATCAGTGGTGAGAGTGGACATCCCTGTTGTGTTCCTAATCTTAGGGGAAAGGCTCACAGGTTTTTCCCATTGAGAATGATATTTGCTGTGGGCTTTTCATAGATGGCTTTTAAGGATCTGAAATGTTCCCTCTATCCCTACACTCTGCAGAGTTTTGATCAGGAATGGATGCTGTATTTTTTCAAATGCTTTCTCTGCATCTATTGAGAGGATCATATAGTTCTTGTTTTTTCTTTTGTTGATGTAATCTGTCACATTGATTACTTTATGATTTTTTGGGGGGGGAGGGGCTTGGGGGTAGAGAAATAAACAAAATGTCCCTATAGTTTAATGGCAGAGCTAGAAGAGAGCATTTATAGCTATTTTGGGACGCTCCAACAGAAAGCTTTTCTTGAATGCACAGACATTCATAATACTGATAACTCTCAGTCGACAGCTCTGGCTTGTACACGTGGTCACGATGCCCTCCATATAGCAGAGAAGAGCACAACAGAATCCCTGACAGGCATCTGACAGCATACAGCAAAACTAAAGGCTGAACTCCCCCCCACACACAGAACCTCATTAAAAAAAAGTTTGCCTATTACAAAGTCACGTTTTCTGTTTTTCTGCTTTATAAAGTCAGCGATGTTGGAGGGTGTCTAGTGGAATCCGTCATCCAGGAATGAGTGCAAAAGGGGAGCACATGGCTCAGGGATGTCCCTTCAGTGAGCAGATGGAAGGACCAGCTGGAGACCTCACATCCATTTCGGATAAACACACATATACAGAAAAGGATTATTGCCAGCTTGTGTACTTTCACAATGTGATTTTTGTATTTCAAAGCTTGAATTGTCCTTGATGCTGTTGGTGTGGGTTTTGTACTCCATCATGGTGTTGGGAGGTAGGTTAAGCACTCGCCGAAGCATATCCTGGATGCGGGCTGTGGTTGCTTGGTCAGTGGCAGACCTATTCCATATTGAAATAATGCTCTCCTGAAACCAGACAGAGACCACAGCCCCACAGATTTCCTCCCCAACCATGAACTGTTCCCCCAATATGGCCAGGATAAGATTCTCCCAGCAATAGGATGCCAAGCCCTTCCACAGTTGAATAATCCACTTGCCACCATTTTTATTTGCATCATCCTCCCACAGGGGCTTAATACCTTCTTTGAAGAGATGGAGGTTACTGTGGCATGACAGGTCCCCGGGATGTACCATGTGGCTATAAAACCTCCAGAACTGCTCCACAGAGGCAAAGGCGCCGATCAGTTTGATATTCTCTTTGTAGCTCTGTGAGCTGGTGGGATGCCCGGGGGTTATTCTGGAGTCCCAGAAAGTATAGTTGTACTGCAGGGGATGCTCTGCTGGCCCAAGAACAAGAGCCTTCCTCTTACTGCTGCCCTGACTTTTGTCTCATTCCATTTTTTCCTTCTCACCATCTTTCTGTGTGCTGTTTTCTTCATTCTGACCATGGTCCCCACTGTCATCATCTTTCAATGCGTCGAACTTGTTCATCCTCTCACCGCCGCCATCACCACTGCCTCACAGAGTCTACTTTATGATTGTTGAACCAGCCTGGCATCCCGGGGATAAATCCCACTTGGTCATCATCAATCATCTTCTTAATGTATTGTTGGATCGTACTGGCTAGTGTCTTGTTGAGAATTTTTGCATCCATGTTCATCAGGGATATTCTTTTATAATTCTCCTTTTTGGTGGGGTCTTTGGTTTTGGAATTAAGGTGATGCTGGCCTCATAAAACAAGTTTGGAAATATTCCATCCCTTTCTATCTTTCCAAACAGCTTTAGCAGAATAGGTATTATTTATTCTTGAAACTTTTGATAGCATTCCCCTGGGATGCCATCTGGCCCTGGACTTCTGTATCTTGGGAGGTTTTTGATGACTGCTTCAATTTCTTCACTGGTTATTGGCCTGTTCAGGTTTTCTATTTCTTCCTGTTCCAGTTTTGGTAGTTTGTGGTTTTCCAGAAATGCATCCATTTCTTCTAGACTGTCTAATTTATTGGCGTATAGCTGCTCATAATATGTTTTTAAAATCTTTTGTATTTCCTTAATATTGGTGGTGATCTCTCCTTTTTCATTCATGATTTTATTCATTTGAGTCTTTTTTCTTTTTTTTTTAAATTTATTTATGATAGTCACACACACACAGAGAGAGAGAGAGAGAGAGGCAGAGACACAGGCAGAGGGAGAAGCAGGCTCCATGCACCGGGAGCCCGACGTGGGATTCGATCCCGGGTCTCCAGGATCTGCGCCCTGGGCCAAAGGCAGGCGCCAAACCGCTGCGCCACCCAGGGATCCCGTCTTTTTTCTTTTTAATAAGGCTGGCTAATGGTTTATCTATCTTATTAATTCTTTCAAAGAGCCAACTCCTTGTTTTGTTGATCTGTTCTACAGTTCTTCTGGTCTCTATTTCATTGAGTTCTGCTCGAATCTTTATTAACTCTCTTCTTCTGCTTGTTGTAGGTTTTATTTGCTCTTCTTTCTCCAGTCCCTGCAGGCACACGGTTTGCTTGTGTCATTGAGTTTTTTCCAATTTCTTGAGGGATACTTCTGTTACAATGTATTTCCCCCTTAGGACTGCTTTTGCTGCATCGCACAGATTTCGAATGGTTGTATCTCATTTTCATTAGTTTCCATGAATCTTTGTAATTATCCTCTAATTTCCTGGTTGACCCATTCATCTTTTAATAGGATGCTCTTTAACCTCCACATATTTGAGTTTCTTCAAAATTTCTTGTAATTGAATTCTAGTTTCAAAGCATTGTGGTCTGAAAATATGCATGGCACAGTCCCAATCTTTTGGTATCCATTGTGACCTGATTTGTGACCCAGTATGTGGTCTATTCTGGAGAAAGTTCCATGTTCGCTTGAGAAGAATGTTGCATTTGGATGGAAAGTTCTGTATATATCTGTGAAATCCACCTGGTCCAGTGTTATCATTTAAAGCCCTTGTTCGTTGCTGGTGTTGTGTTTAGAGTATCTGTCATTTGCAGAAAGTGCCATGTTGGAGTCTCCCAGTATTAGTGTATTATTATCTAAGTATGTCTTTACTTTGGTTATTAATTGATTGATATACTTGGCAACTCACACATTAGGGCCATAAATATTCATGATTGTTAGGTCCTTTTGTTGGATAGACCCTTTAAGTATGATATAGTGTCCATCTTCATCTCTAACTACAGTCTTTGGGATAAACTTTAATTTATCTGATATGAGGATTGCTACCCCTGCTTTCTTTTGAGGACCATTTGAATAGTAAATGGTTCTCCGACCTTTCATTTTCAGAATCGAAGTGTCCTTAGGTCTAAAATTAGTCAATTGTATACAGCTAATAGATGGGTCTTGTTTTTTTATCTAATCTGAAACCCTGTTTCTTTTGGTGGGATCATTTAGCCCATTTAAGTTCAGAGTAACCATTGAGAGTTATGAATTTAGTGTCATCGTAATACCTATTGAGTCCCTTTTTTGTGGATTATTTCTTTGAGCTTCCTCTTTCTTTTACAGGGTCCCCCTTATTATTTCTTGCAGAGCTGCTTTGGTGGTCACAGATTCTTTCAGTTTCTGCCTGTCTTGGAAGCTCTTCATCTCTCCTTCCATTCTGAATGAGAGCCTTGCTGGCTATAGTATTGTTGACTGCATGTTCTTCTCCTTTAGGACCCTGAATATATCCTGCCAGCCCTTTCTGGCCTGTCAGGTCTCTGTGGAGAGGTCTGCTATTAATCTAATATTTCTCCCCATATAAGTTAAGAATCTCTTGTCTCTCACTGCTTTAAGAATTTTCTCTTTATCTCGGGAATTCGCAAGTTTCACTATTACAGGTTGAGGTGTGGGACGCTTTTTATGTATTTTGGGGTGGGGGACCTCTCTATCTCCTGGATCTGAATGCCTGTTTCCTTCCCCAAATTAGGGAAATTCTCAGCTATGACTTGTTCAAATATGCTTTCTGGCCCTCTGTCCCTGTTGGCGCTTTCTGAATTCCCAATTATACATAGATTCTTCCTTCTGAGGCTATTATTTATTTCCCATACCCTTTCCTCATGGTCTTTTAATTGTTTTTCTCTATTTTCCTTAGCTTCCTTTCTTGCCATCAACTTGTGTCTATGTCACTCACTCTTTCTTCCACTTCATTAACTCTCATCATTAGGACCACCAGTTTGGAGTGCATCTCATTTAATTGATTTTTAATTTTAGCCTGATTAGATCTAATTTCTGCAGCCACAAAGTCTCTAGAATCCTTTATGCTTTTTTTCCAGAGCCACCAGTAGCTTTATAATTGTGCTTCTGAATTTGCTTTCTGACATCGAATTGCAATCCATATTCTGTAACTCTGTGGGAGAGAATACTGTTTCTGATTCTTTCTTTTGTGATGAGTTGTTCCTTCTAGTCATTTTTCTTAGTGCAGAGTGGCTGTATGAGTGGATTGGGTCAGGAATATCAACCATGACCTAAGTAAATTTCACTCTAGAGTATTCTGATGAGGTCAGAGTCCAGAAAATGAAAACACAGATCAGAGGAAAATAAAACAAAAGGACCACTAAAGTCAAAAACAAATTTTTAAAGAAAGTAGTAAGAAATTAAAGGGAAAAAAAAAAGACAAAAGAAGAAAAAATCAAAAGGAAAAAGGAAAATAAGAAAAAAAAAGAAAAAAGTGAGGGACTGGGAGATGGTGGTGGTGAAGAAGTTGTAGTGGAGGGAGAATGTAGTCTACCTGAGTGGTTCTAGAAGGTGATTCTCTTGGTTCTGAGTATATTAAGCTATGTATGTTAGAAGATGCTCAGTCCCAAATTCATATAACCCAGCAATACTTCTAAAACCCCCCAACATTGACCACCAAAACATAAATGAGATAAAAGAGGGGGGCAGAATGGGCATGAAGAGAGAGTATAATCACAGAATGAACCAGCACGGTCTTCCACTTGGTTCTGGGTGTATGCTGGTCATATTTTAGAAGTTATTAATGTCTGCCATTGTAGAACAAAATGAGGCCGAGAAAACAAAAAGCACAAAACAAAACAAAAAAAAACGTATCTCGTATATCTCTCAAAGTTAAATTGAGTATGTTGAAGGGAATCTAGAGTGGAAAATATATCTAAGACCTGTAATTGTAGAAATATGAAAGTCAAAATGAAGATGTGGTAAAATATTTTATTTAAGGTGGGAAAAGAGAAAAACAATTAGAAATTTTTAGTCTGATATAAAAATGGAAAATACTGGAAATACTGGAAAAGGGGGGGGAGGAGGGGTACCCTCTAGTTCTATATACTACAAATCCCCTGATTTCCCCTGGCACTTTCCAGTGCTGCTTGGTCAAGAACTTGCTCTTACCACTGGTCTTCTTGGGAGGGTTCTGCTGTGCTGATTCTCAGGTGTGTTTACCTGGTGGAGATGCCCTGCCCCATGCCTGTGCCTGGCTCAGTGGGAGCTCTTTACCCAGCTAGGCCTGTGTTCCCTGGGGGCCCTGCCTCTCCCAGGCACAAGGTGAAACAAGGAGCAGCAACAACAATGGTGGTAAGCAGCTCTCCAGCTCTGGAGTCAGCTCCCCACTAGTAACTAATGTAGTCTCCCAGTCTGCACTGACCTAGATGCTTCCAGGACAGGTGCAGGTGTGCTAATCTGAATAGCTTGTAGGGCACCCAGTGGCAGGAGAGTCCCCACTGTCCTGTGCCCTCCCTGCCTCCGCCTGTCCCAAGGGATGCACAGGACCCTGAGCTGTGTCCACTCAGGCGCCCTGGGATCCAGGGACCGTGCTGCTGGAATCACACTCCCGGGCTTTGCAGCTCCCAAAGGCAGCAGGACACTGCCCCCTCCACCCGGAGACCCTGTCTAACCAACTGGCTTCTCCCAAATGCCCTGTCAGCTGTGTGCTCCAGCCCTTTATAGAGCTCGGCCCACAGTTTGTGTTGCACTTCCTCTATTAGTTACTACAGGAAACTGGAGGCTTCACTACCCATCCTGCAATTCTTCCCAATTTCCCTGCTAAGCACTTTTCCATCGGGAAAGAATCCGGTATGGATTTTCAATGTTCCCACTTCTCCGGGGCTGGGCTTTCTTGTCCCAGAGGCTTTCACTGCAAGGCTTTGGCTGGGTTCCTTGCAGTGCCCCTCCCCCACTTGATTCTTTTTTATTTTTTTCCGCCTTCCTA
Organism: Vulpes vulpes; assembly: GCF_048418805.1. Taxonomy (NCBI): domain Eukaryota; kingdom Metazoa; phylum Chordata; class Mammalia; order Carnivora; family Canidae; genus Vulpes; species Vulpes vulpes. Next base: position 67,773,870 of record NC_132796.1, read on the forward strand.
CCTTGCTAGAAGTGAAAATCCTTCTCTCTGTAGCGTTCCAGCTGTTCTCTCTTTAAAACTCAGGTCAAATTTGTAGGTGTTCAGGGTGTTTTGAAAGTTATCTAGGTAAGTTGATGGGACCAGGAGAGTGACCCTATTCCTCTGCCATCTTGCCCCACTTTCTTTCCTCACTGTGCTTTTGATGTACATTTCCCTGATGACCAGTGATGTTGAGCATCTTTTCATGTGTTTATTGGCCATGTGTCCGTTTCCTTTGGAAAAACGTCTATTCGGTTTCACTATCCATGTTTTAGTCAAATTGCTGTTTGATATTGAGTTATATTAGTTCTTAATATATTTTGGATATTTACCCTTTATCAGATATATTATTTTCAAATATTTTCTTCCAATCCATAGGCTGCCTTTTAGTTTTGCTGTTTCCTTTGCTGTACACAAGTCTTTTTAATTTTGATATAGTCCCAATAGGTATTTTTTGCTTTTGTTTCCCTTGCCTTGAGACATTTCTGGAAAAATGTTGCTGATGTCAGAGAAATTACTGCCTGTGATCTATTCTAGGATTTTTATGGCTTCAGATCTTTTATTTAGGTCTTTAATCCACCTCGAGTTTTTTTTGTTTTGTTTTTTTTTTTTTTTATTTATGATAGTCATACAGAGAGAAAGAGAGAGAGGCAGAGACACAGGCAGAGGGAGAAGCAGGCTCCATGCACCGGGAGCCCGACGTGGAATTCGATCCCGGGTCTCCAGGATCGCGCCCTGGGCCAAAGGCAGGCACCAAACCGCTGCGCCACCCAGGGATCCCTCGAGGTTTTTTTTGTGTGTGTATAGTGTAAAGAAGTGGTCAGGTCTCATTCTTTTGTGCATAGCTTTCCAGTTTTCCCAGCATCATTTGTTGAAGAAACGGTCTTTTCCCCATTGTATATTCTTGAACATGGCTATCTTTTAGCCTCCATTATGTTGATAGTGTAAAGTCTCACGTTGTGATTAGCATGGAAGAAAATTCTTACCAAATTCTTCTTGTTCTCCTGCCAACTAACTGGGCATGTTGTGAGTGGTTATCTAAGGAACATGGTCCCAGTTGATCTCCATAGCATTCAGGGATAGGTTTAGTCCAAGTCTGTAGGTATGAGATGTGAGACAGTTGTTTGTTAGGACCACATTCCCAGTTTGCACTGGACATGTGTTTTATCAGATGTTTCTACATGTCTTGTGTAAAAAGGGTTGGGTAAAAATACTGGATAAAATACATTTGGGTAAAAAAAATGTCTCAGAACTCCCTCTTATTGAACCTCTGGGTACTGCTCACTGGTTCCACAACTATTATAATCCAACACAACTAGTATGATTTACAAGTTGGTCTCTTGGGGCCCTTTCACCTTCTAAGACCCCAACACCAAAGGTAAGTAGTTTTTTCCTATATGCTTCAAGATTACTGTGGTACCAGGGTACCTCAGTGGCGCAGTCAGTTGAGTATCTGACTCTTGGTTTCAGCTCAGGTCATGGTCTTAGGGTGCTGGAATCAAGCCCCATGCCAGACTCAGCTCACCGCAGAGTTTGCTTGTCTCTCTCCCTCTGTTCCTCCCCCAGTACCCTTCCCTCTCTCTCTCTCTTTCTCCCTCTCCCTCTTTCCCTCTCTCCATCTCTCTCTTTCATAAATAAATAAAATCTTAAAAAAAAAAAAAAAAGAAAAAGATTACTGTGGTCCCAACTCAGCCTCAAGGGAACTCCTTTGAAACTGTGAACAAGAGCAAGCTGACTCAGGAGGATAACATGTATCAGTGCACTAAAAACTTCATATGGAGATTTTCATAAGAGGACCAGTTTGGTCTTTGCCATTAAACCAAGCTCTCAGTTATGCTATGGGGAATGGAATTCAAGTCTTCAATATTGTCCCTAGAGCACACCTGAAGGGCAAGACTGATGTTCCTGAACCTTAGATATTCTAAGAATGAGCTAAGCTTTAATAATAAAAAGTTCTCTTTTTTACTCATTATCTTTATATTATTCCAGTACCACTTGTTATACATATTGGAGACTAAGGTAACAATGTCAGTAAGTACACTTGAATTCCACAGGGGCCTTTCCATATATATATTTCAACAGAATAGGATAAAGTATATACCAGTTTCCAAGTAACTTAAATAACCTGCACTGGTCCTTTGGTGATGTATGTAAGTTTTACTCCTTGTAGGCGCCTTCCAGGGATCCTGAGACATGTGTTCTTAAATCCTCTCCCTTTGTCTCCTGTACATACACCAGGTCTTCTTGAATCCACTTTTCTATTTCCTCTTTCTTTTGCTTTTTATTCCAACCTTCCATTTGCTACTCTATATAGAAGACAGCAAATGTGCAGGATATACTATAGGCTTCTGTTGTCCAAAACTAAATTAGCATATACTCCCCCACTAAGCACCCTACCCAAATCCAGCATCAAGAATGAAAGTCTCATCAGTTCTTTGGTGGTACTTAAGTGACTGTTCCATGTCTGGCTTCATGCCTGCTAATTTGGATTCTCCTTCTATAAAGTGAGGCACATTGACTGGCTGCTGTACAAAGATAAATACTATTCTTTGGGGTCATGGAATTTCTAAATAAACTGAGACTAGTGGCTTAAAATCAAATTACCTGGAGTCTCAAAGGAAAAGGCATTGAATAATCTCATTCAGGCTGTTTTCAAAAATACAATGTATTCTTCAAGTTTTAGAGTTTCTAGAGAAAATTAGCAGACAGTAGTTGCAAGGAAAAGCAGAACTTTAATGAGATGTGTAACTTACATGACTTAACTCACATCTAAAAGTTTAGCCAACATATACTTATATTATTTTTAAAAACAAATATCTGTTAAGGAGTTTGTCTTGTACATAGGGATATGTTTCAAAAGGAAGAATATGGCCTTTTTTCTTAATATATACTAAAATGTTGTTACATATTGAAAGCCACTTATTTTTATGAGTCAAATTTTGTACTCAAAGCTGATTTCTATTTTTTTTTTATATTGTTGTGATAGAGGTATTTTGGAGGGTATAGAGTAATGGCTTTTAGTAAAGGTGGGCTTTAAAAATAATTATTTAATTTTAACTTTTTACCTCTTAGAACAAATTTGTTTTTACTTTAATCATTTCTTCTTCTTCTTCTTCTTCTTCTTCTTCTTCTTCTTCTTCTTCTTCTTCTTCTTCTTCTTTCTTCTTCTTCTTAAAATTTTAAGCATACCTTCCGAAATATGTCACTTCTGTATTAAAATAAATGAATTCATGAAGTTGCTTTCTTTGCAGCATGAGGAGCTAGCAGAATAAAAATAAACTAGTATTTCTTGTTGCTGGAAAATAATTATGAGAATATTACACAGAGGAAGCCATGCTTAAAATGAAGGCTTCATATTGCATTTAAAACTCAAGTGGGACTTTCAATTATTCTGTTTAGTAGAATAATATATTGATGAATCCTTAGAGAACTAATTATGTTGTTTCACATGAATTACAAATGCATCATTTAGCTGCATTATAGCCTTACATGTGTCCTTTACAATTAATCATCATTAAATGTTAGAAATGTAAACTTTAAGATGCAAAGAAAGCATATTTTTTAAACAAAGTGGTCTAAACAAATACCAGTATTTTATTTTGAGATCTGTAACTGCTCTACAGAATTTCTTTTCCTATTTTTACAAGATCAAAGTATAAATCTGAGAACTTTTTAAATAGAATTCTCTTAAAATTCCATTATTGATGATAAGTGTAAGTTGCGAGAGTAAGTTTTTCCCTTACTTTTTTAAAGTTTTAATTTAAATTCCAGTTAGTTAATATATAGTGTAATAATAGTTATAGATGTGTAGTATAGTGATTCAGTATTTCCATGAAACACTCGGTGCTCATCACAAGCACACTCCTTAATCCTCAGCGCCTCTTTAACCCATCCCCACCCACGTCCCCTTCAGCAACACTCAGTTTGTTCTCTATAGTTATGAGTGTGTTTCTTGGTTTACATCTCTCCTTTTTTCCTCTATAATCATTGGTTTTGTTTCTCAAATTCCACATATGAGTGAAATTTTATGGTATTTATCTTTCTCTAACTGACTTATTTCACTTAGCATAATACTTTTTAGCTCTATCCATGTCTTTGTAAATGGCAACATTTCATTCTTTTTATGGCTGAGTAATATTCCACTATATATGTGTGTGTGTGTGTGTGTGTGTGTGTGTGTGTATCTCACCTCTTCTTTATCCATTCATCAATTGATGGACACTTAGGCTGTTTCCATACTGTGGCTATTGTAGATAAAGCTGCCATAAACATCAGAGTGCATGTATCCCTTTAAATTAGTATTTTAGTATTCTTTAGGTAACTACTTAGTAGGGTGTAATTGCTGGATCATAGGGTAGTTGTATTTTTAACTTTCTGATAAATCACCATACTGTTTTCCACAGTGGCTATAGCAGTTTGCATTCTCATCAAGAGTGCAAGATGGTTTCACTTTCTCCACATCCTCTTCAACAACTGTTGTGTGTTATATTAATTTTAGCCATTCTGACAGGTGTGAGGTGTATCGCATTGCAGTTTTGATTTGTATTTCCTTGACAATCAGTGATGTTGAACATCTTTTCATGTATCTGTTGGCCATCTGTTTGTCTTTGGGAAAATGTCTATTCATGTCTTCTGACCATTTTTTATTTGGATTATTCAGTTTGGGGATGTTGAGTTTTATAAGTTCTTTCTATGTTTTATATACTAACCCTTTATCAGATACTCAATTTCCTTTCATATTAGCATCATCAAATTCTAATCTCACCTTTTTACCTTTCAAATAGTTATGGAGGAGACTCTTTTGTGGTAGCTGTTTCATCTTTTTTGTTCCTTCATATTTTTCTCTTATAAGTTTATCTGATACTGTGATGTGTTCATGAAATATAGTCAGTTATTATACTTTGCTGTAGTAGAACTATTCATCATGGATATTTCTGCTGCCAATAACTAAATTGTTTGCAAAAAATTAGGTACTTAGTTTATTCTTACTGATCAGCTCTACTCTTTTGGACCAAAGCAACATGAGAGCAAATACTTTCACACCTGTTAGGATGGAGTTGCAACTGTCATACATTTGGAATGTTATGATCCCAAGCAGTCTTTATATAATTTGAATTACATTGTATGTTAGGTTCTTGATAAAATCTGGCCAATTTTTACAGAAGAAATTACTTATCTGATCATTTGGTCCTATCTATTTAGGAATATGTAAAACTGGATTTATTTTTAAGGTAATATGTGACCAAAGTTAATTTTCTTCCTAAGGCCTAAATAAAGAAAAAGCAGTTTCCCCCCCAAAAAATTGCAATATCTTCTCCTATTCCATATGTTGCCTTTTAGTTTTATTGATTGTTTCCTTCACTGTGCAGAAGCTTTTTGATGAAGTCCCAATAGTTTAGTTTTGCTTTTGTTTCCCTTTCTTCAGGAGACATATCTAGAAATAAGTTGCTATGGCTAGTTTCAGAGAGCTTACTGCCTGTGTTCTCCTCTAGGATTTTGATGGCTTCCTATGTCACATTTAGGTCTTTCATCCATTTTGAATTTATTTTTGTGTGTTGTATAAGAAAGTGTTCCAGTTTCATTCTTTTTTTTTCCCCAAAATCTGTTTATTGGGATAGTGTCCCACTCATCTTGATTCAGGGAGCTTTTAGTGCTGCTTCCACCTGAAGGAGCATCCTTCTGTAAGCCTTGCTTTTCCTCCTGTGTGCTGGCAGAGGATGATGGAACAGCCGACACACAGAACTACCGTCTATGCATGGCTGAAGACCGTGGTGATTTTGTAGCATCCCAGGTACTTCACATCCATGAAGTAGGAGTTGAGGCTCTGCACCAGGCATTTCTTCTTGTGCTTCCTCTTCTCCTCTTCCAAGGACGGGTACAGGAGGTCCTTCGCAAGGGGCATGTTCTCATGGGGAGGTCGTCAATGCTGGAAAGGCGCAGTTTTCATTCTTTTGCATGTTGCTGTCCAGTTTCCCCAACCCAATTTGTTGAAGAAACTGTCTTTTTTCCATTGGATATTGTTTTCTGCTTTGTTGAAGATTAATTCACCATCTAGTTGTTGGTTCATTTCTGGGTTTGCTATTCTGTTCTATTGATATTTGTGTCTCTTTTTGTGCCAGTACTATACTGTCTTGATCTCTGCAGTTTTGTAATGTAACTTGAAGTCTAGAACTGTGATGTCTCCAGTTTTGCTTTTCTTTTTCAAGGTCGCTTTGACTATTAGGGTTCCATACAAAATTTAAGGTTGTTTGTTATAGCTCTGTGAAAATTGTTGTTGGTATTTTGATAGAGATTGCATTAAATATGAAGTTTGCTTTGAGCAGTACAGACATTTTAACAATATTTGTTGTTCCAATGCATGAATGTAGAATGTTATTCCATTTCCTTTTGCTCTTCAATTTCCTTCATCAGTGTTCTACGGTTTTCAGACTATAGGTCTTTCATCTCTTTGGTTAGATTTCTTCCTAGGTATCTTATTGTTTTTGGTGTAATTATGAATGGCATTGATTCCTTCATTTTCCTTTCTGCTGCTTCATTATTAATATATAGGAATGCAACAGATTTCTGTATGTTGATTTTTTATCCTGTCACTTTTCTAATTTTTTTTATCAGTTCTAACAGCTTTTTGGTGGAATCTTTAAAGTTTTCTACATAGGGTATCATGTCATCTGCAAACAGTGGAAGTTTGACTTCTTCCTTGCCAATTTGGATGCCTTTTATTTATTTTTGTTGTCTGCTTTCTGTGGCTAGGACTTCCAGTACTATGTTAAATAACATTGGTGAGAGTGGATACCCCTGTGACAGTAATTATTATTATAACTTTAGGCTTACTTTTAGAATTTAAGCATCAGAAACATATTATTAAAACTTTTTTATTAGGTGAATAGGTGCTTTTCCAAATGCATTTCCAAAAGTCATAGGTTTTTAAGCTTTTTACTCTGAAAGTCACACTTTCAAGTAGGAACTGAAATTCTTATAACACAAGTAATATACCAGTACAGAGTTATCACAGTAAGTTTTAGTGATTTAGGAGGTGAACATTGATTCCCTTATGAGTCTGTCTCTTTCCGAAAATAATGTAGCTCGTCCATTTTGTAGGAAAATACCATCTTCCAAAGAACTGGATATTACTGCTAACTAAGTAGGCAGAAATCATAGGCATTAGATAGTTTAAGTTAAATGTGATAAACCTCTATAATACAAACATTAATGGATAGAAAATGCCTGAAGATGAGGGAAACACAAAGCAGAAGGAACAGTTATTACCTGCTAAGTGCCCAGCACTGTTCTAAGTACTGGGGATATTTAAAGGAGTAGGAAATGTTCCCTTTCTTCAAAAAATCATATACTGCATATAAAAATTCCAAAGAGCCAACAGCAAAGGAATTCACAATAAGTTGACATATTATGAACCAAAAAGATCTAATCACAGACTGAGGTATATAGCAAAAGTCTATGTGTATCTGAACTTCCCTGCATAACTTTCATCGTGTGTAATTTCTGACAAAATTATAGATGGGGAATGATAGAGCCAGGAAGGCTCTTAAAGATCATCTGGCATAAATCTCTCATTTTCCAGAAGGTGAAATCTAGACCCAAAGAAGGTGAAATATTTTACTCCACATCATACAGCAAATGAATGACAGTGGGGACTAGAACTCAAGCCTCTTGATTCTTAGTCCAGTCTTTCCAGATGGCACAAACACAAACCTTTGTCTTTAAGCTCTCTCCCCATTCTTCCCTTTACTTGAATGGTGAAAACAATGGCACAGGCTCTATGAAAAAGTGGAACTCCCCAAACAAGGAAAGAAACCCTGGATAGAATTCTCATGGGGCCAGTAAAGAAATTGAAAGAGAGGGCAAAACATGGATATAGGGAAATAGAGAGCAAATACAGTCCAGGAAAAAATTAAGAGAAACCCAATTACAAGAATGAGAAAATCAAACACAAAAAAGGAAGACTTAAATAATTATTCATTAGCACTTATTTATATGGAAAACAGACTAAAATGTCTTTGGTCTAATATATATGTTCAATCTGCTTTGAAAGTTTTCTTTTTCAAAATAGTGTCAGCTATGATAGGTAGCTTCATATTAAAGTGAAGAGCTCTCCATTACCTAGCACATTTCTACACCTAGAGAGTAGTGATGACTGATATGCATAATGATGACCCTGAGGCAATGTAATACCCCAAAGTACCTTTTGATCCATTAAATTTTTTTCTACTATATTTAGCCTACATATATTACTAAACATATTTTATATTCAAATTCTTAGAAAATGGGGAGTATGTTTATGATAATATTTCTGATAATTACCTATGAAATCATCACAGCACTTCATGTCTTAGCTAAGCCACATAGAGGAGATTTTACCAGAATGAAGAAGATACTGTGTCATCTTACTTCCCAGATGTTTCTTTCTTAGGCTTTTTGGGCTTTCTTGTCTTGAACCTTTTCTGATGAAATGTGGAATAAATAGCCTGTCACAATTTTAGGCTTTCTAGCCTGATTGTTGACATCTCAATCTAATGATTCTTTTGAAAGTATATATTGTCTAAATAGATTATTTTGCCTTCTGCCACCTTACAAGTCTTTTTGTATAATGGTAAAGGAAGATTATAATGTTTTCATTGGATCTTAAATGTTCTTTTTGTGTAAGTTAGCTGCCAGGCAAGAATCCTGGATCCATTTTTTCTTAGCATCAATATGAATGTCTGTGATAAATAAGTCATTGATCATTGCAGCTGCCTTTGTGAAGAGATTTTGCACTTACTGTTTCTTTCACATGCACAAGGACATTAGTTAACCTAATTGACTATTACTTGGTCAGTTTCTGTGTAGGAAGTAATGCTAGGTAAAATAGAGAAAAGAAATGAAAATTCAGTGCATTTCTATTGAAACACAGAAAGATTTCATAATAGAAAAAATACATTAATTTGAAGCTTCTCTGGGATTTGTGTTCCCAAAGGATGAGCTTGAAACCATGAAATTCTTTCCCATAACCTAAACCAGATTGTTATGTGGGTCTCTAAGAGTGAATTGCTAATAGATATACTGACATAGTATAAAATGTATCACATGGCTGTGGTAAACATAGGGCAGTAGAAGCTACACCGCTATAATTAACATAGGTCAGAAATGTGGTTCAGTTAGTCAAATGCCAGGAGACTCTTTTCATGTTTTGTCTTTCCTAATTAGAAGTCTAGGGAATCAGGTACAAAATATTCATCTTTATCAGTTCAAACAGTGATGGACAATTATGTGTTTAAATGTCCAGCAGTTATACTTTGCAATTAAAGTACTAAACAGTCTGTGATACCTCCATGGCAGAGCAGTCCTCCACTTCTATGGCTGATGCTGCTTTTTCTTTTCTGTGTTGTGTCTGCTTTGGAATCATCATCATTATGGGGCATGACACTAGGTATGTTAGGCCATGCTGCTGACAATGGTAACTTTCAAAAGGGAGAAATAACATCAACTAATATAAGGTGAAAAAACTGAGACTTAGAAGCAATATCAGCAAAGAATTGAATGCAAGGAACCATTTGAGTAGGATTACAAGCATTTTAGAATGTGCAGATTAGCCCTGGATTAAGGGAAATCAAAAATTTTTAAAAATATTTTATTTATTTATTCATAAGAGACACAGAGAGAGAGAGACAGAGACATAGGCAGAGGAAAAAGCAGGCTCCCTGCAGGGAGCCCAATGCAGGACTTGATCCCAGGACCTCAGGATCACACCCTCAGTCAAAGGCAGACACTCAACCACTGAGCCATCCAGGTGCCCGGAAATCAAGAATTAAACAACCTCATTTATATAAATGAGCATCCTGGAGTTTTTAATAATGGAACCAATAACCTCACTGCATTTTGAATCTATTTGGATGTCATGTAAAGAATGAACATATGCAGTACTTAAGAAGGAAAGGTCAATTCTGCCATAGTGATCATTGGAGCATAATGTAACAGGCTATTTTTTTTTTCCATCTCATCAATTCTAGAACATCTAAACTTATCTTTTCAGGAAGTTGTGGGCTTTTTAAAAAATCTCCTGCAACCATTATAACCCAAATAAACAGCACTTTACTTATTTTTTAAATATTATTTATTTATTTATTAGAGATAGAGAGAGAGAGAGAGAGAGAAGAGAGAGAGAGAGAGCCTGACGTGGGACTGGATCCCCAGTCTCCAGGATCACACCCTGGGCTGAAGGTGGTGCTAAACCGCTAAGCCACCGGGGCTGCCCATAAACAGCACTTTATTTTTTTTTTTAATTAATTTTTATTGGTGTTCAATTTATCAACATACAGAAAAACACCCAGTGCTCATCCCGTCAAGTGTCCACCTCAGTGCCCGTCACCCATTCCCCTCCAACACCCGCCCTCCTCCCCCTCCACCACCCCTAGTTCGTTTCCCCGAGTTAGGAGTCTTTATGTTCTGTCTCCAGCACTTTAAGTCAACTCCACACCTTCACTAACATATTACAAACATCAAATAATTTGTATGTAAACAGATATATGTGGTTTCAGTAACAGGGTCTCTGGTTTTTTACTGCCCTTCCTATTTATTAGCCTCTAAATGGATTGTTTAGTTGGTATAACTCTGTATATCTGCCTATTGTCTCTTATTTTATGGAATGTACTGCTTCAGTTATAGTTAACACCCAATCTGACAAAGATTTGTTGTGGCTACCATACTTTGTTCACTTCATAGCATTAATAGTGGCATTTGTATGTTACCAAAAATAGACCATTGGATTCATCATCCTTAGTCAAACAAAAGTAGCTCCCTTGATTTTCAGCATAATGTTTCTGGATATCTAATAGTATTTTGGCAGATGGTGAATTAGAAGGAAATAAAATTATAAACTCAGCATGTGCTATAACTCTGGGTTTATAATTCCTGAGAGATCTAGAAATAAATACAGATATTCACCCATGAGTTCAAAATCGCCTAATTCAAATCATTGAAGCTGAATTTCACCTAGAACTCATTTGAACTCTTTTTCATTAAAAGTCCTGTCCAAGATTAGGTCAAATGTCATATTCTTTGGTCATTCCAACCTTCCTCCTCTGAGTCTTCTAACCTTGACAGTCATCAGTACTATATATACTTCTGTCCAGTTGTCTCCTTTCCTTATCTATTAGCTCTCCAAGGGCATCAACCATGCTATCTTTTACTGCTTATACAGTCTTCATTGAATATATTCATTCATTTTTAAATAAATATTCAATATGCTCTTCCTACTATTGGGTAATGATCTAGACCAGAGGCTGGCAAACTATAGTTAGTGGGCCAAATCTAGCCTACAGGGCTAGAAATAAGAATGTATTTTTGTACTTTTATATTTTATGACCCATTTTTGAAGGATCATAAAAACAAGAATATGCAATAGAAACCATATGTGTCTAGTAAAGCTTAAAATATTTATTATCTGGCCCTTTAGAAGGAAAAGATGGCCAGCGCTTGTTTTAGATGCTGGGGATACAATGAACAAAGCAGACCAAAAAAAAAAAATATATTACTTTTTTGGAGCCTAAATTCTACTTATACATTTATTTTACACAGAATAAGAATCCATCTTTGTCATCTCCATAGTACTTACATATATAGTATGTACTCAATGAATATTTGTGAAATGAAGGCATACATACAATCCATTCTCCAATAACACACAATATAGATAAACATTTCTATATTAATGTAATTAAATGTATTTTTAGTCTTTATATTAAGAGTCTTTTACTAATAGCTTTTAGAAAAAAAGTAAAACACTACTTGTCAAAGACATTTTATTCTGGTATTTAATGAAATGGTCTCCCGTCTTAATGTAACTTTTATTCCTGATGAGGTCCTGATTACCAAGCCTTCTTATTAGAGGTAATCATCATAATTTTATTTGATTCTGAAAGTTTTCTAAAATGGTGGATGTTTCATAAGAGATCATTTTGTGTATGTTACAATTAAAGAATAAGTTAGTCTTCCAGGAGTCTCCATCCTTGAATTCTCCAACTTTCTGGTGTTTAAGAGCTGAAGATGACATTTAACTCTACATCAGAAAAGACAATCTTTGCTTTAGATTCTGAGTTTACTAATATTATGGCATCTTTTCAAAAAATCAGGCTATAATTAGCCACTAATTCTCCAACAAAGTGTACAGCCTTTAGAAGCTGATGGTTGGATACTAGGGATGAATTGAGTGCTGGGAAGAGAGTGGAAGGGATCAAAGGGCCAGTGAAAGGATGCCAGAAGTGGAAAGGGTGGGATTTGTAGACCCAGCAGATTATGGTAGTAACAAAGAGGAATATGTAATTATCTTTTCCACCCTCTAAGTGGCAGAGTTTCCTACTCAGAACCATTCCTCCCACCACATCCACACAATCAGTTAAGTATTGTTACTTGTACCTATCTCCACCCCAAACCATCACTACAAGGGTTTCCTTTGTTTTTCACACATTCAAAACTGGAAGTAGATGAGGCACCAGATCTAAAAAGAAAAATCACATGCTATTCTATTTAAATCTTTATCTCCAATGACCCTTTAATCTGAAATGCCCTTACTCCTAGCATCCCGCATACTTCCTTTTAGATACCATACTACCATTAATCTACAAACTTTGCTTTATTAAAGAATTACTCATTCTTCATATCTTGCATAGATTTAGAGTTGACAAAATGAAAGTTTAAACTGTAGTAATGGAGAATCTTAAATGAAGGAAATTGAAGCATACAATAGTAATGTACTGATTTGCTTTTAGATATTTGATCTTTGTCAAGACTAATGAGATTGCATATCTAATATAGGGAATGAATAAAAATTTTAATAAACCTGCCTAATTTGTATTCCTAGGAATTTTGTAAAAAGGAGAATTATGCCAGCAAACCTGGATGTGCTTTCCCTTTAATTGCACCTATTGATTTCTATCACCAATCCATTTGCATCCTCTCCTATCTATGGTTAATACATAAGAAGTCCTAACATGGAGTAGCATACATAGAAGATCATGGGTTTGTTCTCTAAATGCAGATAGCTCATACCCAGCAAAGTTCATTTAAATGTACTGAGTTTAAACTTCCCTTTATAGAAGACTAGAATCCTGGGTAATGAGGAAAAAGCAATGTCTGTTACTTCCGATTTTGGCACAGGACTTGTCTTTATGCAGAGCCATCATTCATAAAATCAATTTGAATCAAACAGTTTCTCCTATGTAGCAAAACAAAGAAAGGACTTCCCACTCTGGAAAGGTTCTATATCATTGAACTCTACTTCTAAAGGATCATACTCATGCATATAAAATAACCTACCAGACCATGAATGTATTCAATCAGTAGTACTGAGGAAATATTATGAGCATGGTGTGGTACAAAGTATAGAAGTAGAAAGCATTCTCCCTTTCCTTAGGGAAATCAAGACTTAAAAAAAATAAAACAATTGTGAACAATAATAAACATGGACTAAAATATTGTTTATAGGTTCTGGTATATCTTAGACTTTCCAAAATAATTTAATTCAGTATCACATCATATGTTCATTCACATTTTTAGTGCAAAAAATAGCTTCTGTGACCTCAGGGAAGGACAAGATCACTGCAGTTTGAAATATGATGAGAGGGCTTCACAGAAGCAGCAGGGCAGTTTGTTCATTTTACAAATATTATATCATATTTTAAAGATAATTTTCTAATTCTACTTTTTGCTATTTCCCCTTAAATTTCTTACTCCTTGATTTTTTTCTTTTGTCTTCCTTTTTTGCTCATTTATAAAAACCCAGAATTGGAAGCAAATTGTTTAACACTGCTTCTACTACAGAACCCATTCAAACATATTTCATAATGCTAGTTTATAGTAATAGGGAATATATTATTGCATACCATTTGAATTCCATAAACCTACCATTTGAGCTGATTCATTGTGATCAGGCAGCAAGTCTAATTCTTTTGTCATTTTATAAAAACTTGATCCATTATTTAAAGAAAAAATTATTTAAAAACTCTCAACAGTCTATCTTGATTTTTGTTCCTTTTTTCTTATCAATAAAATAATAAAAATGAGCAATTCAAACCATCTCTCTCACAACTTTCACAAAGCATGATAGTAATGTATAATTTATGTATCTTTCATTTGTAAGGATGAGTATCATTGACAGAATCAAAATGGATGAGGCGGTGTTGGGGGGGAGGATATCTTTCTTGATAAAATGATGATAGTTTTCCTCAGCTTTCAAAAAATTTATATGCAAGGAATGGGGGAGATAGAACTTTTGTAAATTGTTATTAAAAAGTATTGCCAGTAAAAATTTGAGCATCTAAGGCCTTAGTCAGACATAGTCCTATTTTCTCAGAAACCAATAGCTTTTATGATTTTTAAATATCTATTTACAAGCATCATCTCCACATTCCTCTAGCTCTGTTTTTATTGAAAGAAATCCTACAGGCAAAAATAAAATTTTTCCAAGGTTGGACATATGGCTGATGTCAGAATCAGGAAATAATGTTATATAGAGCCAAATGCTGAGTTAAGACTCCCAATGCTGATGCTCATCAGACCCCAGAATAGCTGTCTCTTACAGGGTAATCAAGATGTTAGGAGTCTATGGAGATAGAACTGCTCACCTGCAAAATCAGGTACCTCTGAAAATGAATGTCACTACAGTGTTGAGCCAATTCCTGCTGACCCTGGCACTGAGAATGCAATCTTGTATAGAGAATCAAAGGAGTCGAAGTCTTGGGGCGAGAATGCTACCAAGCTCTTCCTAAACTTTAAATGGTTGTAAAAACCTGCTTACTGCCATGGAAACTGGTACAGATTCTAAGTGCCCAGTAGGCTATTTTATTTTGTTTATTCTATTCTACCATATTTTGGGCGAGCAGAACTGGCTGTATGTGATAAACCTACATAAACAGTGAGTTCTTGATTTTCATATTTATTTCTCATATAGATCTAAAGTTAGTAGCTTATTCACATGTAGCTGTAGAACTGAAGGAGATGAAAGAATAGCATATGAGTATATTGAAAAATTCAGGATGGGGAATACCCAGAACTGCTTGACATTTTATTATTCCATACTGGAAAGCATATATATTATAGGTATATATTATAATATATATAATATCTCCCATTGGGTAGTCTCTTAATAGTGTCCATTTAACCTGGCTGATTTCTCAAGTCATGGGTTTTTTACCATGCATTAGACTGTGTGTTTGGGATGCCTGGGTAGCTCAGCAGTTGGGTGCCTGCCTTCGGCTCAGGTCATGATCCTGGGATCCGGGATCAAGTCCCTCATCAGGCACGCTGAGAGGAGCCTGCTTCTCCCTCTGCCTGTGTCTCTGCCTCTCTCTCTGTCTGTCTCTCATGAATAAATAAATAAATCTTTAAAAAATTCTGTGTGTTAGAGCACCAGTGAATGAAGCTTCAATCCTTAAATGAACTAGGAAGCTCCTAAATGAAAAAATATGGAATTTTACAAGAAACTTTTTTTATTATTACTTCCAGCACCCTTCCTGTCTTTCTTATCCTAAGCTTTTTCTCTAGCTAAGCATAATAGCTCTGTACTTTCTAGATCCTTCACTTCTAGAAGCAGAAATAAAAATGCCTTGAGAGTTCATAAAGGAAGTTTGCTCAGCCCTCAGGATTCCTGATGCCAGCTCAGGGCAAAGAAACGAAAGTAAAGCTGAGCAAAATTTTATTGAAGTACACTCCAAGATAGGAACCAGCCAGTCAAGAGAGACAAATCTGGGGTGTGGCATTGTATCATTTTTTTCTTTTGGGTGGGTCCTAGTGTTGCAACATTTGAGTGAGGGTCCTGGATTATAAAGTAATTAGCCAATTACACATGTCCTTTCCCAGGATGCATTAGAAATGCCTGAATGGGGTAGGAAATTGCAGCATTATTTCTAATTCTAGAGACATAGGTCAAATAAGGACAAGGGGCGGCTTTCTACATAAGTGCAACAAGCACAAAAAACTTAACTCTTCCTGTTCCCAGATGTTGTAACCCCAAACATACTACTAGATGGGTGGAATGGGGTGGTCCCTTGGTAGTGCTAGGTTGAGGCTCTCCACCAGGACATTTAAGGTCCATCTTCCCCCCTCTCATGTCTAGCTTCTTGCCTAATATATGCATTAATGTATTTATTCTTCATCTACTTCCTAGAGGGATTTCAGGTAGTTTAAAACCAAAACTATTAAAATAATATTAAAAGTTAGAGGGAAAATTTTAGAGAGTTATTCCAAACACTTAAATTAAGGCTAGGTACTATTATTGGGCATTAAGTTTATTTTTTCCCTGCGTTTAATTTTTAAAAAAAATTTTTAGTATAGTTGGCCCACAACGTTATATCAGTTTCAAGTGTGAAACATAGCAATTCAACTTCTCTATACATTATGTTGTGTTCACCACAAGTGTAGTTCTCATCTGTTAACCATACAACGCTGTTACAGTATCACTGACTATATTCTCTACAACATAGAGAATTCCCTGCTTCATTCCTCATTCTCCATGTTGTAGAGAATATAGTCAGCTTATAGCTATGAGCTTCCTAGAACCCAAGAAAGAAAGAAAAACATGATGTATTTTATAGCTTTCATTACGACTAAATGAAGGCAGTTTAAAATGGAAGACAAAGAACAGCATTTTCTTTAATAGCAGTTTGAGTTACAAGCTAGAGAGAAATGATACAAATTCATTTCTAAAATAAAAATGATACAAAAATGTTCATCGTAAATTGCTTCATCAACAAGCCACTGTCATATTACCTTTGTGTTCACTTATGAAGCACAATTATAACTGCACTTATGGAATACATGTTCAAGATATTATAGAAAACAATATTCATTTTGGAATAAGTTCCCTTCCTACCCCTCACTCACCTTTCCCCACATACACATTTTCTCTCCTTTTTTCATCCCCCAAAGTGCCTGGTGATAGTTTAGGGACAGGAAATTTTGATTTATTCCTAAGTTATAAAATCTTAATTCCACTTGCAAGCACGCCAAGCACCAACTTCGTGCATCTCTCTCTTTTCAAATTATAAATGATTTCAAATATAGAGGAAATGTTAACCCTACAGCTTTTTATCCAAAAAGCCTTTTTAGGAGTTTGTGTTTAATTACTATTGGCATATCTGCCAATAGAAGTTATTTGTGTATCAGTCCTAGAATCATAAAAATTCAAAGATGGAAATAATCTTAATGTGCATTTACCAACTCCTTCCCTTTACTTAAATGTTAAGGACTTGTGCAGGTTCATTTACCTTGTTAGTAGAAAAGTTGACGCTAGACTCACATCCTCTGATGACTATTTTAGCACCTTTTCTACTATACCATATTATATAGATTTGCTGGATTATATATGTATTCAGTTTGTTGCATCACCATATGTGACAAGCTCAATCCTCATAATGTCTTTTTCTCTCTACACAGAATTTGTATTCCTGAATATAATGTTGACTCTCAGTTTTTAAGTTCCATAATGAAATTGTCTATGTGGCAGATTAGTGAGTCTTTGATGCAGTCAGTAAACAAATATTTCTGAAAAATATAATTAATAATTTGAGGCCCATTTGGTTAAAATTCATGGCTGCTTTCATTAGCACTTTAATTACCCTAATTCTGTTTTTCAGAGAGGCAAAACCAAGAGTCAGGTTTTACTGGTAATTGAGGTATAGTATGCCTTTTGGTCAAATGGAACCTTGACTTTTTGTCTTTATTTTTCTTTCTAATATTCTATGTGCTCTTGCTTTTACTAGAAGCAGTATCACTGCATTACTACAAACATTAAATATATATCTCTCTTGCCCGTGACTACTATTTTCTCTACTTGGGGAACTAGATGAAGATTTTGATTATTCACTATTTAATGACCTCCCTAGTGGCCTGTCTGTTCACCAGCAGCAATCATGAACTGAGGGCACAAGAAAGTAAAGCTAGTGATTGCAAGAAAAGAATGGAAGGCTTTTAAATCTTTTACAAAGCAGATTCAGCCACGGTGTGCCTGCTTTGTTATAAGATGTTGCTATTTTCCACACACGTGTGTGTGTGTGTGTGTGTGTGTGTGTGTAATGGAATATTACTCAGCCATAAAAAAGAATCAAATCTTACCATTTGCAACAATGTGGATGGAATTAGAGGGTATTATGCTAAGTGAAATAAGCCAGTCAGAGAAAGATAATTATCATATGATTTCACTCATGTGTGGAATTTAAGAAGCAAAACATATGAACATAGGGGAGGGAAGGGAGAGAAAAATAAAATAAGATGAAAACAGAGAGGGAGGCAAATCATAGAAGACTCTTAACTATAGGAAGCAAACTGAGGGTTGCTGGAGAGTGAGGAGATGGGGTAATTGGGCCATTAGCATTAAGGAGGGCACTTGAAGTAATGAGCACCAGATGTTGTATGCAAATAAATAATGAATCACTAAATTCTACCTCTGAAACTAATAATATAGTATATATTAATTGAATTGAATTTAAATTAAAAAAATTTAAATGCTTTTGAAAGAATTCTAACTAACCTTAGATACAAGCCTGGGATAATCTTGTCAGATTAAATGGAGTGAACATCTCATTCATATCAATTCCAATTCAATTCATAATACTCTTTTATTTAAGTGGTTATCTTTGTCCTTTGGAATTCCAATTAGCCAAAGGATGACAGTACTGATAATATACCCTGCCAAGGGAAATTATATCTTCTGCTTCCACAGCTCCCAGAGTTCACTTTATGGAAGCTCTGTGGACATAGTTTCTCTTACCCAATACCTACCCTCTCCATTTGGGCTATGTTTGAAAAAGAAAAGAAAAAAAAGAAAAGAAAAGAAAAGAAAAGAAAAGAAAAGAAAAGAAAAGAAAAGAAAAGAAAAGAAAAAGAAAAAGAAAAGAAAAGAAAAGAAAGAAAAGAAAAGAAAAGAAAAGAAAAGAAAAGAAAAGAAAAGAAAAGAAAAGAAAAGAAAAGAAAAGAAAAGAAAAAGATCTGGGGGAAGAAATCATTCAAATAAATTTGGAGCAGTTATAAAACCAAATTTATTCATTCAAAATATATTTGAGACAGCAGCTATTGCTTCCTTTTGCTTTTTTTATCCATTTCACTTCTATTTTCTAAGTTACTTAAAAATATTTTAAACTATTACTAATAGTACAATTTACCCAATATTATTTGGTTCTTAAATTCATTTTCTGTATTATTTTCTGTAAAACTTCTAATCATCCTTATGTTAGAAATAAGAAATGACTGTATCTTACTGTAAGCTGTAAACCAGTATCTCTACTTTTGCTCCCTTACCCTTTTTGCCCCCATTCTCCTTCATAACATTTATCACCACCTGCCATCTAGTTATTCATTCATTGTCTGTCTCTTCTTCCCCCACTAAAATGTAAATTCCATGGGAGAAGAAAGTTTCAACTCTTCTAATCGTCCAAAGACTCTCCAGTGCCTAGAATAGTCTGGCAAATATTTAGAGTAACAGTTCAGTATTTGCTGAATTAATTATTAGTATGCATGAGCTATACCACTTGCCCATTTTATGCACTGTGATGAGTATTTTGCATACCTGAGAAATCTCTCCCAGATCGGATAGTTACCATTATCTTCATTGGCCATTTGATTGCCAACATGATAGTACCCTAGGTGCCATAATAAAAAGGTTTAAGTGCCTTCCATGTCCACATACCTTTATATTTTCCTTAACAATATACAGTCTTCACAAAAACAGACATTCATTCATTCACTCATTCAATAAATATTCATTGAGAACTTACACTAGTCTAGATTGAGCCAGACACTAGTCTAGAAAGAGACATAATTAAGATAATGCATCATTGCCATAATTCCATTAGAACATTATTCCAGAAAAAAATTTATAATATTTGCCATCTTCATAGTCGTTTGTGTATTTCTTAACAAGATTGTACTTCAGAGTTGTTTTTGTGACACTACCCTTTCGTGATACCTTTTTATTTCTCCTCTGTCATTGATGTTTCCTTTTCTCCCTGCATATGAAATGTTCTCATTGACCAAGTTTCCACCCTTAGCCCTTGCTTTTCTCACTCTATTCAAGATTCTTTCTTTGTGGCCTTCCCCACTCTCATGTTTTTAACTATCATGTAAATGTTCTCAACTCTGTAGCTGTAGCCCACAGTTCTACCTGGAATTTTAGACTTGCATAGCCAAATGCCTTCTAGACATTTCTACTTGGATGTCTCACAGGCATCTTCAAATCAACTTGTCTAAATCTTAACTCTTCTTTTTTCTCTGAAGTCTCTTCATTTTTTCACTTTGGTTTAGAACTCAGCATGAATCTTGATTCTTCCTTTGCTATAAGTCTCCATATCTCATAATTTCAACATCCTGCCTATTTTCCCTCCTAAATATTTCTTGAACCTGTTTACCCCATGCCATCCTCTCTGCCATTGCCCCCATTTCTTTCTCCACCCTTTGTGAAGAAAACTACTACAGCAATCTTTTTTTTTTTTAAGATTTTATTTAGTTGTTCATAAGAGACATAGAGAGAGAGGCACAGACATAGATGAGAGAGAAGCAGACTCCTCACAGAGAGCCTGATGTGGGACTCAATCCCAGGACCCCAGGATCACACCCTGAGCCAAAAAGGCAGACACTCAATTGCTGAGCTACCCAGGCGTCCCTACAGCAATCTTTTAAATAGTACTTCTAATTCTTCCCTATTCTTTTCACCTGATTTATTCCTGCTTATCCTTTAAAACTCAGTTTGACTCTACCACCAGAAGCACTGAATATACCTCCTAAGTCTTCCCATGATACTTTCAGCACATTGCCCTCACTGAATTCCCATACTGCTCTATGTTGGTTTCTTTACTTACCTGTCTCTTTTATTAAACAATGAACTCTCCAAGGTCGCAATGTCTTATTCATGTTTGTTGATTAAGCATTAAGTATGTCACTTGAGGGATGCCTAGGTGGCTCAGAGATTTAGTACCTGCCTTTAGCCCAGGGCATGTTCCTGGAGTCCCAGGATCGAGTCCCACATTGGGCTCCCTGCATGGAGCTTGCTTCTCTCTCTGCCTGTGTCTGCCTCTCTCTCTGTGTGTCTCTCATGAACAAATAATAAATAAAATATATTTTTTAAAGTATGTCACTTGAAAATTAATAGGCCCCTCAGAAATATTTGAATAACTGAATAGATAAATGAACAAAAGAACAAACAGACAAAGGTGACTTTAAGGTACAATATTAGGATATCAAAGAATATAAAATTATATACTTTCTACTTTAGATATCAATCTTATAAATTGATTAGGAAAAACAAACACACAAAAGGGCTGTAATATTCCAGCTCACATACAGTCTTATGTTCTACTACTGTTTCATCTGTCTTGGCCCATTTGACAGTGATGTTACAGAGAGTATCTGGACCTCGACAAACTGCTGGTGCTCTGGAATACATGTTGAATATTTTGTTAAAAGCTCTTTTACCCATGGTTTGGTTCCATGTATGCCCCTTGACTATAGGCTTAATTTTCATGCCCGCTATGCATAAAAAATGCTTCTTAGTTTCTCCTTCAAATATTCAAATACATAAATCAGACTTTGATCAGTGTCACCAAGCCCCAGGCCCCTAGCAATCACTTCAAACTTTGTCCGAAATAGTTCATTGCTATCTTTATAGCACCATACCCTGGGATGGCAGGTTGACTTAGTATCAGTGGAGCTATATCAAACCTGTTTCCTAATAAAAATGACCTTAAGTGTAGTTTTCTCTGAGAAAACTTTTCTTCCCCTGAGCAGATCAGAGCCTCCACAAATGTCTTTGAAGCAGTCATATAGAAGTTACTTTATACAGATGACTGTGACAGCGAACATGGAGAATTTGAATGGTTATCCTAAAGTGACCCATCAAACAAAAGGGTAAAATGCCACTGTTCTTGAGATCTTAAAATACAATATCTTATCATTGAATTCATGGGAATGGAAAGTTTAGTGATCAGGCCACTTGAAAAGAAGAATGCAAAACAAAAACTAATGTTATCATATCCATTTGTCACTTGTTAACAAAAAGGTAAAAAGAGCCATTAAATTTTATACCATTTTTAGTATCCATTATAGCAGTGTTAAGTAGTCTTCCCTCCAAAGCATGTTACTTCTTCTGCCTCCTCTGTCTCTAACTAAAGAGACCAGTTAACTAGTTTCCAATCCTTGAAGTCAACTTTGACATAAGCCTCTCATCGAACCCCTAGATCCAGTGACCTTCTATTTAGATTTTTATAACTGCTGAACCTCTAGATACCCTAAAAGTAAAATTCTCTTACTTGAACAGTCACTTCTCCTATCTTTCATAGCTCATCATACTGACTGTACTTGTGCTTTTCCATGTGGTGGCCTACAAGCCTTCGTCCCATTTGTTTTCCCTCTTGCTCTCACTCCTGTCCCTATTCAACTATGACTCTGCTGTCCGTCATTTTTTAAAAAGATATATTTATTTATTTATTTGAGAGATAGAGGTGGAGACGGGCAGTAGGAGAGGGAGAGAGAGAATTTCAGACTCACTGCTGAGCACAGAGCCTGATGCGCAGCTTAATCTCATAACCCTGAGATCAAGACCTGAACCAAAATCAAGAGTCAGCTGCTTAACCAACTGAACCAACCAGGGGCCCCTCTGCTGTTAGTCATTTTAACACTGTACTCAAGAGTGCTTCTCATTTGCTCATTAACCAGTTTTTCAGTTACCCTGGCTTTAAAGTCACTAACCCTGGAAGTAGTCACTGATAATTTTGTCCTCTATTGCCTCCATACTAATTTGCTCTAGTAGGCAATGACATTACAAGTAGTACATTGATTACATCCATTGCTAGTGAAAGAAAAAAATTTTAATTTATTAGACAGAATTTTGGCAATGAAATATCTAGCCTAGTACATCCACTTGGTTCTGTAATTACTGAAAGGTTTCTGTAAGCTGAATGTTTAACTCTTCGTTTACATGTTGGAAATTATTCTAAAAAGATAAAAAAAGATAGAACATCTGTTGTGCTGACAAAATTTTCTTAAGGATTTACATGAGTCTAATCTGAAAGAATGGAGGAATTGTAATTGAAAACTAGGAGGAAAAAAATGAAAAAAAAAATGAAAACCAGGAGGAAATATTCAGGTATGGAATCTCATTTTCTTAATATATATTTTTTCAATGATTAAGACCAACATACAAACATGTGTCTTTCAAATACAGGCAGCCCCCATCTTACAAGTGGTTTGTACACAGATGTAGGGCATATTATTGTTTGCTTCCTAATTATTCAGGTAGGAAAACTTTATTTTGATATCAGTTGTTTGGAATCCAGAAAGCATTTTGCCACAAAAGTAATATTATAAATGGTTGTTAGGCCTCCCCCAGGATAGCCAATAATGTCCCTAAAATCCTATATACTTGCAGAAGAATAGTAGCAAACACTTTTGTTATACTAATAATTAAACAAAAACAATAACATTGAATAAGAGAATTATATATCTTTGGCACAAATGGTGGTACTTTAGGAAAACAGGTTTAATTATGAGGATGAAGAAGTAGGTTGAGATTGGGAAGTGTCACACCAGGACTGAAGCATTTTTTTTATTCATAAACACTTTTAACAACTTTAAAGACACATGTTCTTCATCAAACCTAATTGAATTTTAAAACTTATGAACTTTTTATTCACTTTCTTTTGGTAATGGAGTTTTATAATGGAACTATTATACTATGATTGAGGTCAGTTATTGACTAGAGATCAAAATAAAACAAGAGGGGGAGGATGGAGATAGGGTGCCAGAGAAAAATTTTGAAAAGAGGACACATATACAAATATGAAAGATAAATAAATATATATGTATATATGAGAGTGTTTGTATACATATCTTTTCCGAAGGAAAGGGGGTTCTTGCCTGTTCTTGTCTTGCTGTCCTATATACATATGCATATACGTGTGTGTGTGTGTATACTAAATAGCAAAGTTGAGATATGCTAGACCAAGGTGAGTCACACTATAAAAAGAAGCTACAGGAAGAAAAGAGTAAACTATAGAGCTTTCATTAGTTTTGATAGGGAGATAGCTATTTATCCTTTTTGTTTTTGTATAGGATAAATACTGGAAAGGGGGAAGAAACATTGGGAATATGCTGCCTTGAGTGTGAAAGATTGAGTCAGAGAAAAATAATGTAATTTTTTTTTTCAATTTTGTTGCGCATTATAAATGGAATCCTCCTTTGGTGTCCTCAGAGAGAATTCAGTAACTACACGGTTTTCCAATCATGTCTTATTTGGATTGATTTTTACTTGCCTGCAGCTCCATGTCAGTAGGGAACTTGGGGGTAGCTTGGCTTTGTTCAAGTTATACAGGTGTGATAAATTTTCCAAAATCACAATAATGGAGCTGTCTGTGAGGAAAAGAAGATAAGAAACTACTCATAGCATGCTTACTTTTTTTCTAAGATTTTATTTATTTATTCATGAGAGACACACACAAAGAGAGAGAGAGAGAGAGAGAGAGAGGCAGAGACACAGGCAGAAGGAGAAGCAGGCTCCATGCAGGAAGCCCGACGTGGTCTCCAGGATCACACCCTGGGCTGCAGGTGGTGCTAAACCGCTGTGCCACCGGGGCTGCCCAGCCTGCTTACTTTGAAGTGAGAAAAGAAAGATGATAGAGGAAGGACATTGGGTGATTCAAAAAATATTTATTGGACTATATGCTATAGGGGACTAAGGGTTTGGAGATACAGTGGAAAAACTTCTGGGAAACAGGGGTAAACATATTGTCTCTGTCTTAGCATGGGAGACAAGTAGAGATAAGTGAACCAGAAATTATAGACATTTGTGTTAAGTGCAAATGTGGAAGTACTACTGAGTATTAAGGAAAGATATAGAAATGTCATCTAACTCTGACTTTAGCAATTAGAAAATACTTCCTAGAATGTTCTAACCTGGTACCTTAAAGGTGGATATGAGTGAGACTACAAAAGAGGAGATGAGAGGCAAATTTTCCTGGCATAAGCAATAATATTTAAGACTCAACCATATGGAATTTCTGGAAGGGAAGAAGGTGGAGTAGGAGGATCCTAGACTCACCTCATCCCATAGATACAGCTAGATAACACTCACATCCGTGTAAATAACCCAAAAAATGACACAAAGACTAGAAGAAGGAACTCCACAACCAAAGGTAGAGGTCACATCAAAGAAGATAGGAAAAGCAGAGACACACTTTGAAATTTAAACAAACTGGGCCATCCATGGAGTGGAGGGATCAGGGAGTGTGATAAAGGGCAAGAAACAGAAAACCACACCAGGGACCCCACATGGGGAAGACAAACAACAATAGCATTTGTGTTTCAAAGTGAGAGAGATCAGATTTCATGAATTCTTTTTTTTTTTTTTAATTAATTTTTATTGGTGTTCAATTTACCAACATACAGAAAAACACCCAGTGCTCATCCCGTCAAGTGTCCACCTCAGTGTTCTTATAAAGAGTAGCACTTAAAACCTGAAATTCTAAAAATTAGCTGGCTGGGCTCTGGGAGAAACTTGAAGCCAATCAGAAGTAAAGTCCCTGCCCTTAATGAGACAGTAGGACAAACAGCCCCTGCAGATACAGTTTAGAACTAGCAGTTTGAAACATCCCTGGGGCACATAGGAGGGAGAGTGATTTACTCATCACAGAGCCTGTCCCAAAGAGATAGGGATCTCAGAGAGATCCTCTAGGAACAAAGGAGCTGGCAGGCACTATTTCCCTCCCCCTATTCCCTAGCATAAACACAGGGAACCAGAACAGCACCTACACTCACTACCTAACTTTCCTGCAAGAAGCCCCCTCCCATTCCCCCAGTCACTGGATCTGCTCTCCCTAGTCATGCTTGTCTTAGTCCCAGTGCTGCAGGGCCTCTGCCTCTGTGAAGACCAGCTAAAACCTCACTAACACCATGTCTCCCAGCCCATCTTTTGTGGAGCCTTGGCCCCTGTGACACTATTGGGTGCTTCAGAAGCCTGAAATACACCTTAAATGTGCTGCTCAGCCCACATGCTCTTTGGAGATCCTTTTAGGCTGGTCTGGTCCCTGGAGCAGGTGCTGCAGGTCTCAGTAGCAAGCCAACCAGCGTGTACCTTGATAAAACACACCCCACACCTATCAAAGACCAAATACTGCCTACAACAAGCAAAGAGAGCCACTGCAGACAACTGGACTGAAGGGAAAAGTGACCAAAATAAGGCACACACAGTATACACAGGAGTTACTCTCTGAAGGACCAGGTCCTGAGAAATAAGGGACACCGAACTGCCCACCATCTCAGGACCTCTTCTTCATAAGGCCTTTCCTTCGAGGGCAGAAGATGTAGCTAACACTGTTTCCTAACACACAAAAATAGACACAGAGGGTTAGACAAAATGAGGAAACAGAGAAATATATCCAAAACCACAAGGAGGAAGTGACCTAAGTGAAACAGATATAAGTAATATGCCTGGTAGGGAATTTAAAGTAATGATCATAAAAATACTCACCTGACTTGGGAATAGGGGAGGATATCAGTGAAACCCTTAACAAAGAGAAAAAAGTACCAACCAGGGATGTAGAACATAATAAATGAAATTTAAAAATATACTCGATGGAATAAAGAGCAGGCTAGATGAAGCAGAGGAATGATTTAATGATCTGGAAGTCAAAGTAATGAATAGTAACCAAGCAGAGCAAATGATAGGAAAAATAATTATGCAAATGTAGAATAGCTTAGGGAACTCATCAATTCCATCAAGTATAATAACATTCACATTATAGGGATCCCAGAGGAAGAAGACAGAGCAAAGGGGAAAGAATATCTATTTGAATAAATAATTCATGAAAACATGCACTATCTGGGAAGGAAGCAGATATCCAGACATAGTAGGCACAGAGATTCCCAAAAAAATCAACCCAAGGAGTTCTACACCAAGACACATAGTAATTACAATGGCAAAAAGTAGTGATAGGGAAAAAATACTTAAATCAACAAGAGGAGAGAAGATAGTTATATACAAGGGAAACTCCATAAGGCTATCAGCAGATTTTTCAGCAGAAACTTTGCAGGTCAGGAGGGAGTGGCATGATATATTCACAGTGCTGAGAGGGAAAAATCTACAGTTAAGAGGACTGTATCCAACAAGGCTATCATTCAGCATAGAAGGAAAGATAGTTTCTTAGACAAATAAACTAAAGGAGTTCATGACCACTAAACCAACCCTGCAAGAAATATTAAAGGGAGCTCTGGAAAGAAAAGAGAAAAAGTAACAATATGAAAAATAGGTATATCTGTAAAAATAAGTCAAGGGATTCATAAAATAAGAGGATGCAAAAATGATACCATATACTTAAAACATGGCAGGGGAGAAAGGTACAAAATGGAGTCAAACTTAAGTGATCATCAACTTAATGTAGACTACTACATGTGGAAGATGTTATATACAAATTTAATGATAACCACAAATCAAAACCAGTAAAAGATAAAGAATAAAGAGTAAGAATCTAAGTATATCATTAAAGAAAACCAGCAAACCCTAAAAGAGAATAAAAGAAGAAAAGATCAGAGAGAAACTATAGAAAAAGCCACAAAAAATGTTTTAAAAAAGTCAGTAAATACATATCTATCAATAAATACTATGAATGTAAGTGGACTAAAAGCTCCAATTAAAAGATATAGGGTGACAGACTGGATAAGAAAACAAGACCCATCTGTATGCTGCCTACAAGAGACTTTTTCAGAACTAAAGACACCTGCCAATTGAAAGTGAGGGAATAGAGAAACAGTTATGCAAATGAATGTCAAAAGAATTGTAGGTAGACATACTTATATTGGACAAAATATACTTTAAAACAATGGTTGTGGGACACCTGTGTGGCTCAGTGGTTGAGTGTCTGCCTTTGGCTCAGGGCATGATCCTGGAGTCCTGGGATTGAGTCCCACATTGGGCTCCTTGCATGGAGCCTGCTTCTCCCTCTGCTTGTGTTTCTGCCTCTGTGTGTGTGTGTGTGTCTCTCAGGAATAAATAAATAAAATCTTAAAAAAATAAAACAATGGTTGTAAAAAGGGACAAGGACACTACATAATTGTAAACTGTACAATTGAACAGGAAGATATAACAATTGTAAATATTTATGTACCCAACATGGGAGCACCAAAATGCATAGAACAGTTATTTACAAATATTAAGGAACTAATCAATACTAATATAATATTAGGGGACTTTAACACCCTACTTTCATCAGTGGGAAGATTATCCAAGCAGAAAGTTGACAAGGAAAGAGTGTCTTTGAATGACAAACTGGACAAGATGGATTTAATAGCTGCCTTAAGAACATTCCATCCTAGTACAGCAGAACACATTTTTTTTCAAGTGCACATAGAACATTCTGTAGAATACATCACATATTAGCCACAAGTCTCAACAAATTCAGAAAGATCAAAGTAATACTGTGCATCTTTTCTGAGCCCAACACAATGAAACTAGAAATAAGTCACAAGAAAAAGCTAGAGAAGACCACAAATACATGGAGGTTAAAAGACATCCTGTTAAACAATAAATAGGTCAACCAAGAAATCAAAGAAGAAATTAAAAAGTACATGGAGACGAAAATGGAAACACAGTGGTCTAAAACCTTTGGGACACTGCAAAAGCAGTTCTAAGAGGGAAGTTTATAGCAATACAGGTTTACTTCAAGCAGCAAGAAAAATCTCAAATAAACAACCTATCCTTACACCTAAAGGAGCTAGGAAAAGAAAAATAAAACCCCAAATCAACATAAGGAAGGAAATACTAAATATTAGAGCAGAAATAAATGACCTAGAAACTAAAAACAAACAAAAAACCCCAATGGAACAGATCAATAGAACCAGAAGCTGGTTCTCTGAAAAAATCAACAAAATTGATAAACCTCTAGACAGACTCCTCAAGAAAACGGGAAAAAAGACTCAAAATCGCAAATGAGAGGAGAAATAGCCACCACAGAAATGCAAACAATTATAAGAGATTATTATGAAACATTATATCCCAACAAATTGGACAGTCTGGAAGAAATGGATAAATTCCTAGGCGCACATAAACTACCAAAACTGAAGTAGGAAGAAATAGAAAACTAAAACAGAATGATAACCAGCAAGGAAATTGGACCAGTAATAATAATAATAATAATAATAATAATTAATAATAATAATAACTCCCAACAAACAAAGGTCTAGGACCAGTCAGCTTCACAGGCATATTCTTTCAATCATTTAAAGAGTTAATATCTGTGGTTCCTGGGGAACCTGGGTGGCTAGTTGGTTGAGCATCCAACTTTTGATCTCAGCTCAAGTCTTCATCTCATGGTTGTAAGGTCAAGCCCCAAATTAGTCTCCATGCTGGGTGTGGAGTTTACCTAAAAAAATTAATAATAAAGAAAAAATAAAGAGTTAATACCTATTATTCTCAAACTGTTCCAAAATATAAAAGAGGAAGAAAAATTTCCAAGTTCATTCTATGGGGCCAGCATTACTCCGATACCAAAACCACATAAAGAGTCCACTAAAAAAGAGAACTATGGGCCAATATTCCTGATGAACATAGATGCAAAAATCCTTAACCAAACACTACCAAACTGAATTCAACAATACAATAATAATAAAAAATAATACCATGATCAAGTGGGATTTATTCCTGGGCTACAAGGATGGTTCAAACTTCACAGATCAATCAGTGTGATACATCATAATAATAGCAGAAAAGAACTATACAATCTTTTCAATAGATACATGGAAAGCATTTGACAAAGTACAACATCCACTCATGATAAAAACCCTCAACGAAGTAGGTTTAGAGGGAGCATAACTCAATGTGATGAAGGGCTTTTATGAAAAATCCACAGTGAACATCATACTCAACGGGGAAAAAATGAGAGCTTTTCCCCTAAGGTCAAGAATAAGACAAAGATGATCACTCACATCACATTTACTCAGTATAGTAATAGAAGTCATAACCACAGCCATCAGACAACAAAAAGAAATAAAAACATCCAAATTGGTTAGGAGGAAGGAAAACTTGCACTATTTGCAGATATACTATATAGTATATATATATATATAATATCCAAAGACTCCACCAAGAAACTACTAGAACTAATAAATGAATTTAGTAAGGTTCCAGGATGAAAAATCGATGTACAAAAATCTATTGTACTTCTTCTATACACTAATAATGAAGCAGCAGAAAGAGAAATCAAGAAGCAATCCCATTTACAATTGCACCAAAAAGATTAAAATAACTAGGAATGAACTTACCAAAAAAGTGAAAGACCTGTCCTCAAAAATCATGAAACTTTGATGAAAGAAACTGAAGATGACCCAAAGAAGTGGAGACATTCCATGCTCATGGACTGAAAGAACAAATATTGTTAAAACGTCTCTACTACCCATAGCAATCTATAGATTTTATGCAATACTTGTCAAAATACTTGCAACATTGTTTACATAACAAGATTAAATGATCCCAAAATTTGTATGGAACCACAAAAGATCGTGAATAACCTAAGCAATCCTGAAAACCAAAACTGGACATATCACAATTCCAGACATCAAGTTATATTACAAAGTTGTAATCAAGACAGTATGGTACTGGCACAAAAATACACATTTAGATCAATGTTTTCTGTTCTTAGAAAACTGAGAAATGAACCCACAACTGTATGGTCAATTAATCTTTGATAAAAGAGGAAAGAATATGCAATGGGGGAAAAAAGTAATCTCTTCCACAAATTGTGTTGGGAAAACTGGACAGCTGCATGCAAAAGACTGAAACTGGACCACTATCTTACACCATAAAAAAAACTAAATTCAAAATGAATGAAAGCCCTATATGTGAGCTCTGATACCATAAAAAACCCTGGAAAAGAACACAGGCAATAATTTCTCTGATATTGAACATAGCAACATTGTTCTAGCTCCGTCTCTTGAGACAAAGGAAATAAAAGTAAAAATAAACTATTGGGACTACATCAAAATAAAAAGCTTCTGCATAACGAAGGTAACAATCAACAAATCTAGTAGGCAACCTACTGAATGGGAGAATTTATTTGTAAATGACATATCTGATAAAGAGTTAGCATTCAGAATATATAAAGCACGGATACAACTTACTATGCAAAAAACAATCTAGTTAAAAAATGGGCTGAAGACATGAACAGACATTTTTCTGAAGAAGATATACGGACTGCCAATAGACACATGAAAAGATGCTCACCATTATTTGTCATCTGGGAAATGCAAATCAAAACTACAATGAAGTATTGCCTCACAACTGTCAGAATGGCTAAAATTTTAAAAAATGCAGTAAACAACAAGTGTTGGTGAGAACGTGGAGAAAAATGAACCCATGTGCACTGTTGGTGGAAATGCAAACTGGTACAGCCCCTGTGGAAAACAGTATGGAGATGCCTCAAATTACTGGATTGTAATCCAGTAATCGCACTACTGAGAAATTTATCCAAAAAATACAGAAACAGTAATTTAAGTGATACGTGCACCCTTATGTTTATAGCAGCATTACAATAGCCAATTTATGGAAGCAGCCCAAGTGTCCTGGTTAGATGACTGGATATACAAGAAGTGGTATAATGCTAAGTGAAATAAGTCAGTTAGAGAAAGATAAATAACATATGATTTCATTCATATGTGGAATTTAAGAAACAAGCAAAAGACAAAAAGAGAATAAGAGAGAGACCAACCATGAAGCAGACTCTTACTTAAAGAGAGCAAACTGATGGTTACCAGAGGGCAAATGGGTGGGGGAATGGCTGAAATAGGTGATGGAGATAAAGGAGAGTACTTGCCATGATAAACACTGGGTTATAAATGGAGTTGTTGAATCAATATTATATTTTATACCTGAAACTAATATAACATTGTATGTTAACTATACTGGAATATTAGCAAAAACTTATTTTTTTAAAAAAAAAGACTCAATCATATGGCAAGGGGCCTGGAGAAAGGACTGAAAAAAAATTGCTAAAACAGGATTTCCAATTCTGTCAGTAATGTAGTACCTTGAACTTGAACAATGCTCTACTACAAACATCTATAAGCCACATGAAAGACAAAAATTGCTTTGGAAGGTATTGGAAAACTGCCAAGACAGCCAGGGCTTAAGTTAAAATTGTGAATAAGGAAAATGTAGAGAAATTAGCCTTTGTGGAATTTGCCAGTTTTTGGTGTGTGATACAAAGTATTCACCAGAGATCTCAGCTATATCTCATAGGGCTGAGGAGAGAAAAACCCTCAAGTGATGTCAATGTACTCAGCATTTCAGGAACCAAAATATTGAAGAGAATAGGTGAGTAGAAAACTGAATTTGACATTCAGCAGTTTTTCCCTCCAGTGTTTGCCAAATTATTAAGCTTTGCATGGCATGAGAAAACCTAACAAGTCAAGCAGAATATAGTTGATATCAGAGTGGAATTTTCCCCACTCTCATGGTTCTTGAGGAAACTACAGTTAATATTCACAACCTTTCATGGAGAATCAATTCCTGTAAACACCTCAGGATTTTAGTTGGAAGAATCTACACTCTAGGAATGGAGTTAAACCAGAGGTAGACTGAAACTTTAAAAGACAAGTTAAACTTAGAGTCATTCTACTCCTTGGTTAGATTAAGGTAATCTGTCTCTAGGTGCCTATACATGATAGGTTCAGTCCTTTCTGGAGGAAAATACCATCCAGAGTCTCTATATTTATTCATATAAAATGCCTATATTTCAATCAAACATTAATAGGCATTTGCAGAACCTGGATCGAGGGAAAAATCAGATAATAGATATAGACCTACAAATGGTCTAGATATTGGCATTCTCATAGACCTTAAAATTACTATTACTTAAAAAGTTATTGTTTAATATGTTTAAGAAAATAGAGGACAATATGGAGAATTTCACTAGGGAACTACAATTCATTTAAAGTGATAAGAGAATAGTCAGAAAAAGTAAGAGAGTGTCATCAAAATTAGTGAAGATTTCTTATTTTCAATAAGAAAATAAGTAATTGATACTGAGTGATGCTATAGAGAAGTCCTTTGGGATGTAGTAACAAAGAAGTTAAGTATTGAGAAGTCCTTGGTTGTTATAGTTTGTTGATGACCCTGGATGCAAACAGTTTTAGTGGACAGCTGGACATAGAAGCCAGAATGGTCAAAAAGACATAGATTTGTAGTGTGTAGGGAGGATAACTGTTCAAACATGGAAGGCACCATGGACTTAGTAAAAGTTGTAGTCCATGAATTTATAGTGACATCAACAATATGGCTCTGTAATTTTATCTAGTAACACTAATAAACTTGGGTAGAAATGTAGGGATCAGTTGGACTATGAGAATGACTCAGAGTTGGAATTTTGTTAGCAAAGTTTAAGAGAAGTAAAGAAGGACAAGGGTTGAATGTAACTTTCTCAACTTAGTGAATTAAAGAAATAAGCATTTATTATTCTCCCATAACAACTGTGGAAGTAGGTGTCTCCTCCTCTGGTGTCAGTGGCTTGAGTGTTAGGGCTAGAATCTAATCCATGATGGTCACAAGATAGCTCCCATGGCTTGAGGATTCCTATCTGCATTCAAGGTAGGAATAATGGGGGGAGGGGAAAATGCCAGGTCAATCTGTTACTTGTATCAGGAAAACTTTCACAGCATCTCATTGACAATAACTGTATTACATGCCTTGTTGCAAAGGATACTGGTAAAAGTGGACAGTTTACTCACCTCTAAAATGAGGGAGAACATAATTTGGCAATGGTTGTTGCGTTACCCAACCATTGGTATCTGCAACAAGACAATAGATAAACTATGAACTCTAGGCTGAAGAGGGAGAGAAGTTAGTACCCAAAGGGGCTGGTAGCTAAAAACAAAGTTGGGGGGGGGTTCAGAAATAAATGCCTTTTAAACTGAAGAACTGGTATAGTAGGAGTCACTATGGTATAGTAGGAGTCACTCTGTGAAAGAATTGGAAACACAGAAGGTTGTGGTCATAGTAAAAGAAGCATGAAGTTACTATGTATCATTTCTCAGGATGGGGTTAGTTTAATTTGTTTTATTCATTTTTTTATTTGTTCATGAGAGACACAGAGAAAGAGGCAGAGACATAGGCAGAGACATAGGCAGAGGGAGAAACAGGTTCCTTGTGGAGAGCCTGATGTAGGACTTGATCCCAGGACTCCAGGATCACAATCTGAGCCAAAGGGAGACACTCAAACCCTGAGCCACCCAGGTGCCCCAGTTTAATTTAATTACTCTCTTGAATGAGTTATCTAGGGTCAATGTGAAACGGATGTGGGGAGGGGGCAGGATGGTGGAGTAAGAAGTATCCATGGAGGGCATGTGGTATACTGATCATATGAATAGAAAAATTACCTCCAGAAATATGTGTTCATTAAGATTTCATTAAAAATCACAATTAATTAATGATCGTGTTCTCATTACCATATATTCTTTTTTGACATAGAACTTCCATTTACTTCTGACCTTGACTTAAAAATTAAAATAATTCACATTATTTGTAGGGTGGCAAAATCTTAAGTTGTTCATTTTCCTAATGGTTGTTATTGTCACGGTCAGTATAGTAGTGTAAGTGACTTTTCACAGCCAAAGATTTGGGGAATTTCCTTCCTTCCCCTTCTGTCTCCCACCCCTTTATGTTCCCTATATGCTTATTTTTCTACTTACATTTTGCATCCTTTTCCTTTCCTTTCCTTTCTGTTCTTTTTCTTTCTCTCCCTTTCTTTGTTTCTAATGGTAGAAAATGTAATAACTTTTGTAGGTTGAGAGAAGGGAGCCTGTTTACAAAGATGTACTTGGACAGAAACCATGCCATCCGTATCTGAGATGATTTTTAGAAGTGATGTATATTCTAGTAAAATCTACTCTACTACCTGGATTTTTAAAGACTTAGCATACACTGAAATTAAAATGCCTTTTATTTTTTTTAGGTTTCATTTATTTTAGAGAGAGAGAGAGAGAGAGGGCAAGTGTGTGTGTGTGTGTGGGGGGGAACAGAGGGAAAGGGAAAGGCAGACACCACGCTGAGCACAGAGCCCATAGGGCTTGATCTCACAACCCTGAGATCATACCTGAGTGGATATCAAGAATCGGATGCTTAACTGACTGATCCACCCAGATGCCCCTAAAATGCCTTTTAGAATTCCATTCTGTTTTACAAGACCACTATTAAATATGTATGTATATACATACACATAATGTTTATGTATTTATATGAATGTATCTATATGCATTCATGTATATACCAACATCATACTTTACTGAAATAAACTTACAGGCTTGGAAAAGTAGGCTTCTCTAGTCATATAGACTGTTTATTAAAATGTTGCAATCCAATTTTTAGAGCAGTGATTATTACAATTAATTAGTTCATCACCATTTGGAACAATAGCTGTTCTAATATAATTACCCATTGAAAGAAATACATTTTAAGTGTTCTAAATTGCATTTCTAATTTCTTGTAACTAAAACTCTCTAGAATTTTAAAATCCATTTTGTCTTATGAAAGGTTTCAGTACTTATCTCTGTGGTTGTACTATTTATATTAGGGTAACTTCATCTTAAAATTACATGTCAAATGTCACTTGGTAGTAGTAATACGAAATGTATGGCTTCACTCTGAGGGAAAAAGCCTGTTTGGCATATTTTAATACCATGCAGCTAAACAGAATGTCCAGAATGATTAGATCACATCTGGCCCAATGTAGATCTATTTGTACTTGCATAATGCATTACATGTACACACTGTTATATTTTATGACTATTTGGGTGCATTGATTTTTCTATAAAGAGAACTATTATCCACATCTTTTTGCATAGAAGTACACTTAAACATTGGCATAGGTAAACTACTCAAATGAAACCTATGTTTGGCACAGCTATTACTGGTGTCACAGATTTTACAACTGTAATATTTCTGAAAAGCTAGCTTGATCACTTTGGAACATTTTTTCTGGTTGTATGCAGAGGCAGTTTGGTAAGTTGCAAAACTTCTACATTTAATTTTGCATTCTAGTCTAGGCCGAATCTTAAGTGTCACTAAATTAATTCTATCTTGAATTGTGGCCAAGTGTCATCCCCAGAAAGAGGCTTTTCCCCCACATTGGGCCAGTTTGTGGTTTGAAGCAAATCAAGTGGCTCTGCTGGTAGGCAAATATGAAGAATGTGAAAGAATTGGAAATAAGCTAACAAAATGCAAAAAGTAAATCCAAAATCCAAAGTACAGGCAACTTTAACAACACTATTTTTTCTCTTGTGATTCTGTTTGAAAAAATATATACAATCATTATAAGTAAAATTCACCAGCATACTGCAAAAACAAACTGATCAATATTCTTTCTCCTCACTTAGCATAAAATAGCATCTATCTTAAGATATTAATTCTTTCTCATGAGGAGGAGGAGCCTCTGCATAGGCTATGCAGTTGTCCTGAGGACATGGCAGTTGACTTTACCACAGAGTGAGCTAGCCCAGTGATTGAAACAAGACATGGAAATATTTGGTTTTACCTGCCATATTAAATACATAATTAGTACATTTTTATGTTAGTGGACAAGTCACATGGATTTGGTTCCAAAAATTAATCTTTTTTTCCAATTTTTTATTTGCAGGAATTTCAAATCCAAAGAAAATTTGCGAGAATAATACTGAAAATTCCTGCATACTCTTTATTTAGATTCACTGTTTTAAACTTTTGGCCACATTTGTTTTGTTATGCCCCTTATTCCTTAGAACAAGATTATTCCTTTAGGTAACCACAATAAAATTATCAAATTCAGGAAATTTATCATTAATATAATACTTTTTTTCTAATTGACAGTCCATAGTCCATATTTCAGTTGTGTAAATTTTCCCAATGATATCTTTTATAGCATTTCCCCTCCAATACAAGACCCAGTCCAGGATCATATATTGTATTTAGTTGTCTTGTCTTTTTGGACTCCTTTACTGTGGATCAATTCCTCATGATTTTCCATCAATTTATTAAACATGAAGAATACTGGTCAGTTATTTCATGGAATGTTTCTCGATTTGGATTTCTGTCATGGTTACATTCAGGTTAAACAGTCCTGTTCAGAAATACTTCATAAGCAAAATATGTCCTTCTTAGGATTTCACATCTGGAGGCATAATGTGTCCCTGTCTCTCATAAGTGATGTTCATTTTGATCACCTGGCTGATGTGTTGCCTGGTATCTCTACTTAATAGGTATTATTTTTGCTATTCTAAATAATAAGCAATCTGTGGGGGAGATACTTTAAGACCATGTAAATATAATACTCTAGATCAACCCCCCCTTGATTTAATAGTTATTGACAATTCTTACATGAATCAATATTTACCACAATGGTTGCAAATCATCTTGTGTTAATTTCTTATGGAGCAAGAAAAAAATATTTTTTTCTAGGATTTTCAGAAGAATTCAATTGATTAAAAAAAAACAAGAATTCAATTGATTTCCTTCAACAGTGTTCTAATAAAGGAAATTGTTCTCTACGGATTCACAAAATCTAAATTAAAATGAACAGAAATTAAAACCAAATTATTTTTGCTCTAGAATCAATATAAATGTATTAAGTGTTCCCCAACAATTTGTAGAATAAATTCCTAGAACAATACTCTGTGTATGTGTAAACACAATTTCAGTGCTTCTTGAGAAAACTGGAAGTATTTTTAATTGACTTAATGACAGAATTCTGTAGTTACCAACTATATTATTTTTTCTAGAATTTATGCACCTTTTAACTTTTCAGCCTTTGTTTTTTCATGACTTTAACAAATTATCACCTCATCCATTTAGTCATGTTCCATTAAAATGCGTATTTCTATTATTCCTTCTTTCTGCCTTTCTACATTACCTAAATCCTTTGTGGCTGAGAATACTTAAATTTTTCAACCTGGTTTTCATTTATATTCATATGTTATGTGTATCGTTTATTTTTAAAGTATCTTGGCCTTTGTCTAGGATTAGAGGTGAGACTTTCAGGCATCACAATGAAAGATAAAAGTCATATCATATCAATATTATTTTACAAAATGTGTAGTAGTTGCTAATTGAGGTTTTATAGATTTAGTGAACTTTACAAAGGCAACTTCTATTCATTACAACAACTCTAATTTTAATATTTTAATTTAAAATTTGAATATTTTATTTAAGATCCTCCCTAAATAGCCAACAATGTTACTGTTTCAGTTGAAAAAAATTTCAACATTCTCATGAACTACTGAGTATATACATATGTAAAGTAAAATAGATTTAAAAAGGGTTTATCTTGCAACTTTCACTTTACTTCCTGAAGTCTCTGGCACATTTTAGATAAACAAAAATTATGGAAATTGGGTTCATTGGTTACCTCAGTCAAGTGATCTTATCACATAATTAGTGATAAGACATGTAGCTAATAATATGTTCCCTTCATGTGATAAGAACAGCATTTTATTTCTGTGGCCTTCCTCCCAAAAACTCATAACCTAGTCTAACCATGAGTCTAATCACAGACAAACCCAAATTGAGAGACATTCTACAAAATACTTGACCATTGTTCCTGAAGTGTCAAGGCCATCACAAACAAAGAAAGTCTAAGAAATTATCACATTCTAGAGGTGTCTAAAGAGATAGGATGATGAAATGTGATGTGTGGTATCATGGATGAGACCCTGGGACAGAAAAGGATATTATTGAAAAGTAAGGAAATCTGAATAGAATATGAATTTTTACTTAATGATAATAAGTTTTGATTCATTAGTTGTAATAAATGCATCACAGTAATGTAAGATAATAACAATAAGTGAATGTAGGCACAGGGTACTTAAACTCTGTTATCTTTGCAGTTTTTCAGTAAATCTAAAATTATTCTAAAATAACAATTAATTTAAAGTTTAAGTGCATTGGGAATATTATATTTCACATGAGATGTGAAATCAGCAATTCTAAAATGAGTTCCTGAAAATATAAAATACCATAAAATGTTTTTTTATACTTGATAAAGAATGGATAATTACCAAGGTCATTATCATCTAACTTTATTTTTTAAATAACAAAGTGTGTAAATAAAGTTTGATATTTATTGATATATTGATTACTATTAATCAGCATTTCAAATACTTTATGTTACAAAAAATTATGAAAATAATAGAAAATGATTAAAAGACTATGGTCTCTATGCATGATAAGATAGGTAAACATAATTTACACAAACTGCAGAGAATATTCATTCCAATTTGTTTTGCATCTTTAGAGAAAGCACTATCTAAATGAGGTAATTATGCTATTTTTCATGTAGATGCCATGCAAATAAAACACTTGTAATACCAAGCAATTCAAGGATTTTACTAAATGAGAAATTAGAAGAAAATACAGCTAAATGAATTATGAAGAGGATAAGTTTTAAAATGTATCGATGGAGGGGATCCCTGGGTGGCGCAGCGGTTTGGCGCCTGCCTTTGGCCCAGGGCGCGATCCTGGAGACCCGGGATCGAGTCCCACATCGGGCTCCCGGTGCATGGAGCCTGCTTCTCCCTCTGCCTGTGTCTCTGCCTCTCTCTCTCTCTCCCTCTGTGACTATCATAAATAAATAAAAATTTAAAATAAAATAAAATAAAATGTATCGATGGAAATGAAGGCTCAGCTATTACAATATGTAGCATTTTATGGACAAAGACAAAATAAATTTCTTTGAAAACTTGATACCATTTTTTACCTTAATACTCAGTATAAAACTTTTCACAAATAAGAACCCCAGTCATCAAAGTACTCAGATGTGTTATTGATTTATGAAGCTACATTAGCACTTCTGGCTCTTCAGAATAAAAATATTGAGTCAGCTTCTTAATTTAAAAAGAAACCTATTGGTCTGATCTTAATATACCTACATGAAAATTATCTTTAACATTTTGATCAGTTATTTTTCAAATAGAATATTGTGCAGGTATGACAAATATTCTAAAAGACAGCCATTTAATATTTGCACCAGAGTATATTAAATTAACAAGGCCTTCAAATATTCCACACTAGGAACACTTGTTTGTAAAATTTCTACACTAGATTATTTACCTCTTCTTTCAATGGCATGTTCCTTTACATCCTCTCCCCCATAAATCCAACAGCCTACTCATGCACACTTTTCAAGGATGTTTAAGTATTGTATTAAAAATCATATGCCCTGCAACCTTACAAAACATTGTGGCCAAGGAATATATCATCAGATTGAGTGGGATCCAAAAGAGACCTTCATTATACAAAAATTATAAAATTAAAAAAATTATAAAAATTATACACAAGTGATTAAGGCTAAAATACATTTACTTACTGCTGAATTATAAGCAAGGCACTGTGCTGGTTGCTGTAACATTTGAAAAACAAAGCTAAATAAGTCATGATACCTGTATTCAAGGAGCATACAGTTCATTGGAAGAGGCAAATATACATGCAGATAATTTTAATATGATACATATTCCTAAGTCTATAATAGAGGTAAAAGTTAAATTATATGGAAATACGGAGGGAGGAAGGATTGAATTTTACAAGGGACTTCATAGAAGCATTCATGGCAGAAAAAGTATTTGAACCAGGTCCCAAATGAATGGGTTAAACTTGGATAGGTAAAATAGAATAGGAGGAGAGGAGAGTGAGTGTGGGTGGAATATATTTCAGACAGAGGGAAAATGAAAGTGGAAATATATGCAATGTT
Organism: Vulpes vulpes; assembly: GCF_048418805.1. Taxonomy (NCBI): domain Eukaryota; kingdom Metazoa; phylum Chordata; class Mammalia; order Carnivora; family Canidae; genus Vulpes; species Vulpes vulpes. The sequence goes on from NC_132796.1 coordinate 67,814,615, forward strand.
TACAAGTAGTCCAGTGTAACTAGATTAAGAAGCCAGACCGTCGCAGACCAGATAATTGACTGGGGAGTTTGAACAGTACCCAATATGCAGTTGGGGTGCCATTAAAGGTTTTTGAGCACTAGAATTTCAGAATCACACTTGATATTTGAATGATCTATTGGCAATTATAAATGGATAAATGGAAGGGACAGAAACCACTTGGGTGATGCAATAATTAAGCTCAAGTTTATGTAAGTAGATTTCTTAGCTTAATTTTAACAGGTTAGTATGTGGTAAAAAGCTTCCGCAGTGGCAACTCATGATCCTCACCTCCTGGTTTTTATGTCTTTGAATGTGAGCTTGGCCTTAGTGATTTGCTTCTACAACAGAATACAGAAAAACTGATGGGATGTCACTTCTGAAATTAGGTTACAAAAAGATCTGGCCTCCATCATGTGCATTCTCTCTCTCTCTCATGGATCACCAGCAACCACAATGTGAGGACACTTAGGCAATCTACAGAAAGGCCCACATGACTAGGAATTGATGACTGCCAGCAACTATGTGAGTGAGTTTGGAAGAACATCCTGCCTCACTTTCTCAGTATGGTTGAGCCTTCAGATAAAACCAAAGCCCTGGCCAATGGCTTTACTGCAACCACATAAAAGACCTTGTGCCATCACCTAAAGAAACTAGATTCTCAAAATGTAGGAATGGTGTGATAATAAATATTTATTCTTAAGCCACTGAGTTTTAGGGTAAATTTTTAGGCAGCAATCAGTAACTAATATAGCAGGTCAAATCCAATATCTATCCTCGCTTGTCTTTGTGCTAAATTATTCAATATTTCATTTCTATCATTCTGTGTATAATATGGCTTAAAGATTACTGGGCTGTTAATAACATCCAGAATATTCTCCATATTGCTTTATGTAATTCTAACTTTTATATTTTTGTAAAATATTCTCTCCCCTGGTAATGATTCTACTTGTTGAAGCTATGTGTAAAGTACTCATTCACAAAAACCTTTGTGATCCCTTAACATTTACAGCTTTTAGAGAAATGAAAGATGCAGGATTTATATGTGAGAGAAGTCCTAGGAACCTATTTTGAAATTAGACATTTCTCATGTTTTCTGTTTTTAAAGTTTTTAGAGTACCATAGTAAAAGAATAGTAATTTGCTGCAGCTTTGATAATGAAAAAAAAAAGTACTGGAAAATAATTAAAGATGTTACTAACCAGTTCATTAATCAAGTGTATCTGCTGCACATTATACTGATACAAATTGAAAAAGATGCTGTGCTAGCCAGAAACTCCTTCTCAAAGTCAAAAGAAAAGATAAACTAAATTGACTTTTCCTTTGTGGTTGATTTCTATCTAAGTAGATCTATCTCCAAAACACTGAATAAAGAAAGTTGCATCCATGTATAGATTCAAGCCTCCACTAAGATTTCACACTTACAGTTCCTTGGTGCTACAAGATTACTTTAAAGTATATTGAATCAATCTGCTTTTAGTTTTTGCTTTGTTTGCATTTATAACCCACTGACCATTTTCATTTTCTGAATAGTACATATACTTAGAAGAAAGAAAAACTAATAACACCTTGCTCGCTGCATTAAGATGACTGGTTTTGTAACCCAACCAAAAGAATTAAATAGCTTTACATGTAGGTTACCAAAAAAATCTTATCAATGGACAAAAATATTTGTCAGCAGTCAGAATGATTCCAGTCCTTTCTACTCTCTATGGTGCTTTAGCTATAATGATGGCAATGAGGCATTGTAGCCTGGAAAAATGTAGTCAGATTTTCAATTATGATTAGTGTAGATCTTCCAAAGAGGTCTCTGCAAATGGTCCAAGGTTCTCTAAAGGGTAAAAGGGGTGACTAAATTTTGACTTAATATAGTCCTTCCTTTCTTTTCTTGATACCAACTTTCAAATGTATTGGGTCTTTTTAAAGCCAAATCCTAGATGAATTTGTAGGTCCAGAATTAGAATTTGCTTGAGTTTCATTAGATGTGAGCCAGACCATAGCCAGTGTCATTTTCAGAAAGCAGAATACTTTCGATTTAAAGTAATAACGTTAGAAGACACAGATGACCTGGCAATCATATTGACCTCCTTGGTATGGACAGATATATATGATAACTTCTTTTGACCTATTATTTTATTTGTTTATTCCTTTAATTTTGGGTTTCAGTTTTAAAGAAGTCAGCAATATTAGATTTTTGACCTATGTAATAGTATGAGTCTGAAATTCACAAACTCAGATACATAAGAAATTTATTTTTTGTAGCTGAACTTAATTCTATCTTGGGACCCTATCCTACTGGATGATACCATGGAGAATGAGAAAACAGGAAAATATACACAAATTTATACTTCATATACCCCACTACATCATAAGGATATAGTGCCCATTCATTAAGAAGTAGACTACATGTTTACTCCATTATAGATTATTTAAGATCATGCTGAATTTACAGATGAAAAAAAATGAGTGAAGAAATGCCACTGGATATAATGTAGTTTGCTTTCCAAAAGCATTAATTTAAGCAATTAGCTCATGATTATCCATCTCCTCTAACAGTGAGTGATCCCTAAAGACAATGCTTGTCTTCTGTCCTTGTCATACTCAGTAGTACACTGTTGGCATTAGCAAATGTTTGCTCAAAATGGCTCAAGTCAGGACGCAGAAGAGTGAAATATATGAACTGCCATGTATCACTGATAAGATCTGAGTGAAACATCTTTACAATTTTTAAGGCTTAAATGAATGAACACAATTTCCTTTTGTTTTGTTTATCTTTGTCTTCTTTCCCACTCTAATCAAGGGTATGTATGAGTTTAAGTAAACAAAGAGTTCTTTTTTAAAAAAAAAAAGATTTTATTTATGAGAGAGAGCACAAGTAGGGGTCAGGGAGAGGAAGAAGCAGACTCAGCGCTGAGAAGGGAGCCTGATGCAGGGCTTCATCACAGAAAACAGGGCTCTATCCCAGGACTCTGCAAGTATGACCTGTTTTAGGGCAGAGGCTCAACTGACTGAGGCACCCAGGTGCTCCAAACAAAGAGGAGTTCTAGAAGTTGAGAATATCCATTGAAAAGGGACACTTTCACAGGAGTTGAGATTATTCTCATTCACAAAGTCAAACCAGATTTTAAAGACTTTTTAAAGATTTGCAAAATATACAGAATTTTCTAGTAATTAGCATCTTACTGAAATTAAGTGAATACTAAACTTCAGAATGTTTTGACAGACTTACCCATATCTTTTTTTTAAGATTTACTTATTCATTCATTCATTCACTCATTCATTCATTCATGAGAGACACACGGGGAGAGAGAGAGAGAGAGAGGCAGAGACACAGGCAGAGGGAGAAGCAGGCTCCCTGCAGGGAGCCCGATATGGGACTCGATCCCGGGTCTCCAGAATCACACCCCGGGCTGACAGCAGCGCTAAACCGCTGAGCCAACAGGGCTGCCCCCGTTTGACAGACTTAAATCATATGTAATTATTTTACATGTTTTTAAAAACTAGGTTGTAAATGGAAAATATTAAATAACTTAATATCATCAAGTTATTAATAGTTGATCATCATTATGCAACAATTTTAAGATATAAATATACAAATCTGTCATATATGAAATGGTAGATCCTACAGAATGTTAAGACTATGAAGACAAGCATTGGACAAATAATAATTAGCTGCAAAAATATGCTAGAAGCAAAACAGTAGTTTAGCAGCATACTTACAATTTTATATTTATAATATGTCTATAACTTTTCCACTAATTGTTCATACAACTGCCTTAAGCTTTCTAGAGGGGATATTTCCATATGTCCTGTCTCTTTCTTGAGCTCTCAGGAGAGACAACAAGAGCAAAAAAGAGAGTAAGAGAGAGTGAGAAAGTAAAATAGCATGATCATGGAAATAAGAAAAATAAAACTACCTACTACTTATAGGCATAATAAAAATTGCCCATTCCTCATGGGTAACTTAAATTTCCAATTGACCATGACATTTCCTCAGAAATTTAAATGTCAAACTAGAATTCTCTTCCTGAAGCAAAGGAAATTAAAGAAAAATTGAGTCAAGAAGATAAGGAAAAGAGAGTTAATTACATTTAACAAGAGTCTCAATTCACCTAGATACTTACCAGGGTATTCAGTGCTTTTTCAGGGTGGCATTTGATTTTAGCACTCTTAAAATTGGGATGAAATGAGTTTTACAGATATTAATGAAATCATTATAAGGTCACAAAAATGTACTGTAATATTGTAACTGAAGCTAGGGAAAAGTAAGGCAAATTCATATCACAGAAAGAAAGCAAGTTTTCATTCTCTTAAGTCATCTTTCCAGTCAACATTGCCTGTATATCATAAATAATGAAAAGGGGAGAAGATTACTGACATACTCAACACAAAGATATAATGCTTTACAATAATTCTTTTGTGACTCTGTCCATTCTTGCCATCCCAAGGGGATGCAAATATTTCTACATTGCTATGATACACTTGAGCTGGGAAGGGGAAGACAAAACTTGAGTGATGGTTCTCTTTCTTGGTGTCCAAACATGCATACGTGTGTGTGCGCACACACACATGCATAGAATTTAAAGGCTTAAATCAATTATTTGTGATTCTGCAATTTGGGCTGAACTCAGCTGGACAGTTCTATTACTAGTCTCACCTAAGGTCACTTATACAGATGCATCTGGGACCATATGGTCTAGGGTGGACTCATTCACATGCCTGATACTTAGGGCTGTCAACCTAGCACTTCCAATCTCATGGTCTCTTCAGAAGGAAGTTCAGACTTTTTACATGGCCAGTTCAGTTTTACAAGAGGTCAAAAATGAGAGCTACACAGTCTCTTGAGGCCTGGGTCAGAAGCCACACAGTGTCTCTTCTACTGCATTCTATTGACAAAGCAAGTCAGAAAGTCATTCCATATTAAAGGAATGGGGAAATAGATTCCACTTCTAGATCAGAGAAGGTGCACATAATAAGTGCTCATATTTAATCTATTGGAGAATTTAAAGGACTATGAAAAAAGTCATGGCAAGTCTAGCATATTCTTAAGTGGAATCATTTTTAATATCCACTATTGTATAGTACTCCTTATGGAGCCTCTATTTGAATGTTTTAAATGTATATACATGTTTTGTTCTTGAATCTCTTGAAGTTACTAGTAAGGAGAAATATTTATATTTTATTTATTTAAAAGGCATTGAGTACCTGTTGGTGTCAGACGCTATGATTTATCTATCACCCTCAGGTCTATCAGTAACCATAGATGTAAACTGATTCTTTGCTGCTTTATTATAATGATTGTTGAACTGTCTTCACAGGCACATTACTGACTGTTGAAGGAAAAAAGATTAATTCATGTTATGTTTACTCATTGAAAACAAAAAAGTACCATTCCCTATCAAATTCCTTCAATTGTCACCTTCTACTATCCCAGAGATTCAAACACCATCATATGAAATTGTAGCTGGAAGGGAAGGGGAAAACTACTAGGACTTATTTATATTGCACTCCAAGGTTAAAAAACATATCCTCTCGCCTAGAAATGAAAGCAAATAGAATATTATATCAATACTATACATATTTTATTATTATTTTATATGACAGTATAAAATATATATTATATAGCATGTCTAAAACAAAATGACACTTCACTGAACAGAATAAAATTTATAAATGGATTGTTACTAGTTTCTTTTAATTTCTTGTAGAGTACTCCTGAAAGGAGTGCAGAGACCAGAAATAAAAGTAATGCAGAAGATGCATTTCTTTACATCTCCATTTTCCAAACCAATTTTAGTTTTCTTTTTATATGTATATTTTTATTAGCGTTCAATTTACCAACATTCAGTATAACACACAGTGCTCACCCCGTCAAGTACCTCACTCAGTGCCTGTCATGCAGTCACCCCATCCCCCCACTACCCCTTGTTCATTTCCCAGAATCAGGAGTCTCTCATGTTCTGTCACCCTCACTGACATTTCCCACTCATTTTCTCTCCTTACCTCTAATCCCTTTCACTATTTTTCATATTTCTCGCAAGAGTAAAACCGTATGATGATTGTCCGTCCCCAATTGACTTACTTCATTAAGCATAATACCCTCCAGTTCCATCCACCTCAAGGCAAAAGGTGGGTATTCGTTGTTTCTAATGGCTGAGTAATATTACATTGTATATATAGAACATATCATCTTTATCCATTCATCTTTCAATGGACACAGAGGTTCCTTCCACAGTTTGGCTATTGTGAACATTGTTGCTATAAACTGCACCTGAATCTTTGGGGTAAATCCCCAGAAGTGCAATTGCAGGGTCATAGGGTAGCTCTATTTTTAACTCTTTGAGGAATCTCCACACAGTTTTCCAGAGTGGCTGCACCATTTCACATTCCCACCAACAGTGCAGGAGGGTTCCCCTTTTTCCACATCCTCTCCAACACTTCTTGTTTCCTGTCTTGTTAGTTTTCACCATTCTCACTGGCGTGAGGGGGTATCTAATTGTGGGTTTGATTTGTATTTCCCTGATGGCAAGTGATTCGGAGCATTTTCTCATGTACTTGTTGGCCATGTCTATGTCTTCTTTGGTGACATTTCTGTTCATGTCTTTTGCCCATTTCATGATTGGATTGTTTGTTTCTTTGCTGTTGTGTTTAATAAGTTCTTCATAGATCCTTGGATACTAGCCCTTTTTCTGATAGGTCATTTGCAAATATATTCCCCCATTCTGTAGGTTGTCTTTGAGTTTTGTTGACTGTTTCTTTTGCTGTTCAGAAGCTTTTTATCCTGATGAAGTTCCAATAGTTCATTTTTGCTTTTGTTTCCTTTGCCTTCATAGATGTATCTTGCAAGAATTCGCTGTGGCGAAGTTCAAAAAAGGTGTTGCCTGTGTTCTCCTCTGGATTTTGATGGATTCTTGCCTCACGTTTATCTTTCATCCATTTTGAGCTTATCTTTGTGTACGGTGTAAGAGGATGGTCTAGTTTCATTCTTCTGCACATGGCTGCCCAGTTTTCCCAGTACCATTTATTAAAGACACTGTCCTTTATCCAGTGGATAGTGTTTCCTGCCTTGTCGAATATTAGTTGCCCATAGAGTTGAGGGCCCAATTCAGGGTTCTCTATTCCGTTCCATTTATCTATGTGTTTGTTTTTGTGCCAGTACCACACTGTCTTGATGATCACAGCTTTGTAGTACAACTTGAAATCCGATATTTTGATGGCCTGGCTCTGATTTTCTTTTTCAGCATTTCCCTGCCTATTCCGGGTCTTTTCTGATTCCACACAAATCTTAAGATGATTTGTTCCAAAAAACTTTCTCTGAAGAAAGTCCATGGTATTTTGATAGGGATTGCATTGAACGTGTAAATTGCCCTGGGAAGCATAGACATTTTCACAATATTAATTCTTCCAATCCACGAGCATGGGATATTTTTCCATCTCTTGGTGTCTTCCTCAATTTCTTTCAGAAGTGTTCTGTAGTTTTTAGGGTATGGATCCTTTACCTCTTTGGTTAGGTTTTTTCCTAGCTATCTTATGCTTTTGGGTGCAATTGTAAATGGGATTGACTCATTAATTTCTCTTTCTTCAGTCTCATTGTTAGTGAATAGAAGAGCTATTAATTTCTGGGCATTGATTTTGTATCCTGCCATATTGCTGAATTGCTGTATGAGGTCTAGCATTTTGAGGGTGGAGTTTTTTAGCTTTTCTATGTACAGTACCATGTCATCTGCAGAGAGGGAGAGTTTGACTTCTTCTTTGCCAATTTGAATGCCTTTAATTCTTTTTGTTGTCTGATTGCTAGTAGTAGGTTGAATAACAGTGGTGAGAGTGGACATCCCTGTGGTATTCCTGATCTTAGGGGAAAGGCTCTCAATTTTTCCCCATTGAGAATGATATTTACTGTGGGCTTTTCATAGATGGCTTCTAAGATGCTGAGGAATGTTCCCTCTATCCCTACACTCTAGAGTTTTGATCAGGAACGCATACTATGTTTTGTCAAATGCTTTCCCTGCTTCTACTGAGAGGATCATATGGTTCTTGTTTATTCTCTTTTTGATGTGGTCTATCATGTTGATTGTTTTATGAGTGTGGAACCAGCCTTGCATCCCGGGGATAAATGCCACTTGGTCATGCTGAATAATATTCTTAATGTACTCTTGGATCCTATTGGCTAGTATCTTGTTGAGAATTTTTGTATCTGTGTTCATCAGGGATATTGGTTAATAGTTCTCCTTTTCGGTGGGGTCTTTGTCTGGTTTTGGAATTAAGGTGATGCTGGCCTCATAAAAAGAGTTTGGAAGTATTCCATCCCTTTCTATCCTTCGGAACAGCTTTAGTAGAATAGGTGTTATTTCTTCTTTAAACGTTTGGTAGAATTCCCCTGGGAAGCCATCTGGCCCAGGACTTTTGTGTCTTGGGAGGTTTTTGATGACTGCTTCAATTTCCTCCCTGGTTATTGGACTGTTCATGTTTTCCATTCCTTCCTGTTCCAGTTATGGTAATTTGTGGGTTTTACAGAAATGCATCCATTTCTTCCAGATTGCCTAATTTATTGGCTTATATAGGTTCATAATACGTTTTTAAAATCGTTTGTATTTCCTTGGATTGGTTGTGATCTCCCCTCTTTCATGCATGATTTTATTGAGGCTTTTTTCTTTTTAATAAGGCTGGCTAATGGTTTATCCATCTTATTAATTCTTTCAAAGAACAAACTACTGGTTTTGCTGATCTGTTCTACAGTTCTCAACTCTATTTCACTGAGTTCTGCTCAAATGTTTATTTTCTCTCTTCTTCTGCTTGGTGTCGGTATTATTTGCTGTTCTTTCTCCAGGTCCTGAAGGTGCGAGGTTAGCTTGTGTTTTCGAGTTTTTTCCAATTTCTTAAGGGATGTTTGTATTGCAATGTATTTCCCTCTTTGGACTGCTTTTGCTTCATAGCACAGATTTTCAATGGTTGTATCTTCATTTTCATTAGTTTCTATGAATCTTTTTAATTATTTTCTAATTTCCTGTTTGACCCATTCATCTTTTAGTAGGATACTCTTTAACCTCCATGTGTTTGAGTTTCTTCCAAATTTCTTCTTTTGATTGAGTTCTAGTTTCAAAGCATTGTGCTCTAAAAATATGCAGGGCACCATCCCAATCTTTTCATATTGGTTGAGACCTGATCTATGACCCAGTATGTGGTCTATTCTGGAGAAGGTTCCATGTGCATTTGAGAAGAATGTGTATTCAGTTGCATTTGGATGGAAAGTTCTGTATATACCTGTAAAACCCAACTGGTCAAGTGCATCATTTAAAGCCCTTGTTTCTTTGGTGATGTTGTGCTTAGAATATGTCAATTGCAGAAAGTGCCATGTTGAATTCTCCTAATATTAGTGTATTATTATCTAAGTTGTCTTTACTTTGGTTATTAATTTATTGATATACTTGGCAGCTCCCATAAATATTCATGGTTGTTAGGTCTTCTTGTTGGATAGACCCTTTAAGTACAATATAGTGTCCCTTTTCATCTCTTACTACAGTCTTTGGGATAAACTTTAATTTATCTGATATGAGGATTGCTTCCCCAACTTTCTTTTGAGGACCATTTGAATAGTAAATGGTTCTCCAACCTTTCATTTTCAGGCTGGAAGTGTCCTTAGGTCTAAAATGAGTCTTTTGTAGACAGAAAATAGATGGGTGTTGCTTTTTTATCCAGTCTGAAACCCTGCATCTTTTGGTGGGATCATTTAGCCCATTCACATTCAGAGTAACTATTGAAAGATATGAATTTAGTGTCATCATGATACCTATTCAGTCCCTGTTTTTGTGGATTATTTCTTTGGGCTTCCTCTTTCTTTTACAGGATTCCCCTTAGTATTTCTTGCAGAGCTGGTTTGATGGTCACAGATTCTTTCAGGTTATGCCTAGTGTGGAGGCTCTTTATCTCTCCTTCTATTCTGAATGACAGCCTTGCTGGATATAATATTATTGGCTGCATGTTCTTCTCATTTAGGACCCTGAATATATCCTACCAGCCCTTTCTGCCCTGCCACATCTCCTTGGAGAGGTCTGCTGTTAATCTGATATTTCTCCCCATATAAGTCAAGAATCTCTTGTCTCTCACTAAGTATTTTCTGTTAATCTTTGGAATTTGCAAGTTTCACTATTAAATGTCGAGGTGTTGAATGGTTTTTATAGATTTCGGGGCCTCTTTATCTCCTGGATCTGAATGCCTGTTTCCCTCCCAAATTAAGGAAGTTCTCAGCTATGATTTGTTTAAATATGCTTTCTGGTCCTCTGGCCCTCTCAACACTTTCTGGACCCCCAATTATATGTAGATTCTTCCTTCTGAGTCTATCATTTGTTTCCCATATCCTTTCCTTAATGTCTCTTAGTTGTTTTTCTCTTTTTTTCTCAGGTTTCTTTCTTGCCATCAACTTGTCTTCTATGTCACTCACTCTTTCTTCCACCACATTAACCCTTGTCATTAGGACCTCCAGTTTGGATTGCATCTCATTTAATTGATTTTTAATTTTAGCCTGATTAGATCTAAATCCTGCAGTCGTGAAGTCTCTAGAATCCTTTATGCTTTTTTCCAGAGCCACCAGTAGCTTTATAATTGTGCTTCTGAATTTGCTTTCTGACATCGAATTGCAATCCATATTCTGTAACTCTGTGGCAAAGAGTACTGTTTCTGATTTTTTCTTTTGTGATGAGTTTTTCCTTCTAGTCATTTTGCTCAGTGCAGAGTGGCTGTATTAGCTGGCTGAGTCAAGAATATCAACCATGGGGATCCCTGGGTGGCGCAGCGGTTTGGCGCCTGCCTTTGGCCCAGGGCGCGATCCTGGAGACCCGGGATCGAATCCCACGTCGGGCTCCTGGTGCATGGAGCCTGCTTCTCCCTCTGCCTGTGTCTCTGCCTCTTTCTCTATCTCTCTGTGACTATCATAAATAAATAAAAATTAAAAAAAAAAGAATATCAACCATGATCTAAGTAAATTTCACCCTAGAAGATTCCGACAAGGTCAGAGACCAGAAAATGAAAATAAGGATCAGAACAATATAAAACAATAGTACCACTAATGTGAAAAATACATTTTAATGCAAAGTAGTAAAAAATTAAAGGCAAAGAATCCCACAGAAGAAGAAAAGAAGAAAAGTACAAACGTAAAGAGATAATAAAAAAGAGAGAAGAAAAAAGGGGGTATTAGGAGATGGTGGTGAAGAAGTTGTAGTGGAGGGAGAATGTAGTCTACCTGAGGGATCTTAGGGGGTGATCCTCTTGGTTCTGAGTGTACTAAATTATGTATATTAGAAGATGCTCAGTTCCAAATTTATATAAACCAGCAATACTGGTAGAAAGCCCCAACATTGACCACCAAAATATAAAAAATATAAAATAGGAGGACAGAATCCGAATGAAGAAAGAGTATAATCTCACAGAGTGAACCAGCACAGTATTCCACTTGGTTCTGGGTGTATGCTGGTCATGTTTTAGAAGGTATTAACATCCCCCATTGTAGAACAAAATGAGGCCGAGAAAACAAACAAACAAAAAAAAAAAAACACAAAGCAAAACAAAAACATATCTTGTATATTTCCCAAAATTAAATTGAGTATGTTAAAGGGAATCTAGAAATGGAAAATATATCTAAGATCTGTAATTGTCAGGTCTTATGAAAATATGAAAGTCAAAAAGGAAGAAACTTCAAAATGAAAAGGTGGTAAAATATTGTAGTTAAGGTGGGAAAAGAGAAAAACAATTGGAAAGTTTTAGTCTGATATAAAAACGAGTTTTACTGGACAAAGAGGGAGAAAAAGGAGGTACCCTCTAGTTCTATGTACTATAAATCCCTCAACTTTCCCTGGAGCTTTACAGTACTGCTTTGTCAGGAACTTGCCCTTCCCCTGTTCTTTCAGCTGGTTCTCTGCTGGAGGGGTCTGATGTGGTGATTCTTATGTGTCTGTACCAGGGCAGAGATGCCCTGCTCCTCACCAGATGCTAGTCTCAGTGGGAGCTGGTTATTCTGTGAGGGCTCTGTTCCCTGGTGCCCCACCTCTCCCAGGCACAAGGTGTAACAAAGAAGAAAAAGTATAATGTCGGTGGCCAGAACTCCAGCTCTGAAGTCAGTTCCCTGCAACTAACTAATGCAGTTTCCCAGTCTGCACTGGCCTAGATGCTCCCGGGGGCAGGCGCGGGTGTGCTGATCTGCACAGCTTGGGGGTGCCCGGTGGCAGGAGAGTTCTCACTGTCCTGTGCCCTCCCAGCTTCTGCCTGTCTCTGGGGGAACACAGGATCGTGGGCTGTGTCCTCTCCGTGCCCTGGGATCCGGGGCCCTGTGCTGCTGGAATCGCACCCCTGGGCCGCGGCTACAAAGGCACGAGGGCACAGACACCTCTGTCTGGAGCTGCCTGCTTAACCAACTGGCTTCTCCCAAATGCCCCACGGCTGTGCTCTCCAGCCCTTTACTGAGATAGGTCCACAGTTTGTGGTGCACTTTCCCCAGGGCTCAGTTCCTGTATTAGTGACTTCAGGAAACTGGAGGCTCCACTGCCCCTCCTGCGATTCAGCCATATTTCCCTGCTAAGCACTTTTCCATCCAGGAAGAATCTGGTGCAGATTTTTAAAATTCCCACTTCTCTGGGGCTGGGCTCTCCTGTCCTAGAAACTTTCGCCTCCCGGCCTTAGCCTGGCCCCTCACAGTGCCCCTACCCCACTTGATTCTTTTTTATTTTATTTTATTTTCTGCCTTCCTACCTTGTTAGAAGCGAAAACCCTTCTCTCTGTAGCGTTCTGGCTGTTCTCTCTTTAAATTTCAGGTCGAATTCATAGGTGTTCAGGATGATTTGAAAGTTATCTAAGTAAGTTGGTGAGACTAGGTGAGTTGAGGACCCTACTCTTCTGCCATCTTGCCCCACCCTCCCTCAATTTTAGTTTTGATATTATATCCTTATGACGGCTATCTGAAAACTAAAATCCTATATAAAAATCACCTAAGCCATACCGTTTTTAAGGACTAGAAGTCAGTTCTCCTATGAAATGTACCATAATATAAGACTCAAGTGGTTTTGATTCAAGGAGAATGAGGTTGTACAGACACCTGAGCTTCAGTAACTGCATTCTTTTAAGTGGAACTCTAATGGCTGTCTGATTCAATGAATAACATTCTATTCATGTTTTCTATTCATTCTAGAAATGCAACTTAAAGTCTATTTTTTAAAGGAGGTTTACCTAAAAGACCCCAAAGAGTCAAAGAAATCCTGAGAAAGAATAAAGCAGGAAGCATCACACCTCCTGATTTTAAGATGTACCATTAAACTATAGTAATCAAAACAGTATGATGCTGGCATAAAAACAGACAAATAGACCAATGGAACAAATCAAAAGTGCAGAAATAGACTAAAGGATATATGGTTAACCAATATTTGACTGGAGATCCAAGAATCCTCAATAAAGAAAAGACAGTCTCTTCAATAAATGGTAATGGGATAATTGGATATTTACATGTAAAGGGATGAAACTGGGCCCATACCTTACACCACTCACAAGATTAACTCAAAAGAGCCTAAAGATTTAAATGTAAGACTGGAAACCATGAAACTCCTAGAAAACAGGAATAAATCTCCTCCACATTGGATCTTGGTAATGATATTTTGAATATAACACCTAAAGCATAAGCAACAAAATAAAAAAATAAACAAGTGGGGCTAAATCAAACTAAACAACTTCTGAATGATAAAAAAATTAATAACAAAGTAAAAAGACAACCTACAGCATGTGAAAAATATTTGCAAACCATATACCTGATAAGGGGTTAATAGCCAATATATATTTAAAAAAATTCCCACAACTCAATAGCAGAAAAAAACAAACCAATTAAAAAATGGTCAAAAAACCTGAATAGACATCTCTCCCAAAAATATATGAAAGGTCAAGTGGTACATGAAAAGCTGCTCAACATCACTAGTTATTAGGGAAATTCAAATTAGAACCATAATGAAATACCACTTCATGCCTGTTAGAATAGTTATTATCAAAAAGACAAGAGATAACAAGTGCCTTAAACTTATGTAGACACGTATGTCAATTACTTCCCAGTAAAACTGGGAAGAAAAGGTGTAAGCAAAAGCAAAAATTTAAAAATCCATTGAAAAATAACTTTATAACCCATTAAATTCCCTGACTATATTGTAGACCTACTCTGTAACCAAGCATGCCACACCTGACTGCTATGGGATTAGCAAAGACATATTGAAACAGTTTCTGTGCCTTAGGTACTTAGACAAATGGAGCACTTAATTATGGACTCACCAATTTGATATTCAAGGCCTTCCATGGTACTGCCTACATTAGAACTTTCCTGCCTATGTTTTCCACTATTTCCCACATTTACCCTGCACTCCAGTCTAACTGAAAGATTACCTTTTCTCTGACTGTACCTTATCTTTCCTTTCTCTATGGCTTTCCTCATCATTGTCACCCTATCCTCTCTTCAAATATTATTTCTTGAAGACTTGCCTCCTGAACACACATACCACTAATACCCTCTTGCCCCGAAATCAAATGCTGTTTCTCCTTGTCCTTCTGACATTGCACTTGATTCTTATTTATGTTACAGTTGTCTTTGTATCCTATCTCTACCACCCACTAGACTTGAAATCCTGATAGTAGAAACGGTGTTTCACTCTATCCTTGCCACCTAGTAAGAATCAAAATAGCTGTTTAGTTGAATTAAAAATAAATACAAGAACATTTTCTGACCATCTGCCAAAATGTATAATCTACTAACAGTGTAGGAGAAGAGGTAGCATTTTTTTCTTGGATATTTGATAAAAATATATATTCCCATAAAATTAATCACTTGTACAAAATTGAATAGCTAAATTAACATTTACTGTATTCATTAATCTGCATAATGTGTTTCTCATATATGTAAAAGCACATTGTATAGTTAGAACTATCAGAGGTGCCTAGGTAACTCAGTCAGTTGAGCATCTGACTCTTGATTTTGGCTCAGGTCATAATGTCATGTGTCATGGGATGGAGCCCCACTTCAGGCTCCACACTCAATGGGGAGTCTGCTTGAAGATTCTCTCCGTCTTCCCCTCCCACCTCTCCTCTCTTTCAAATAAATATATATATATATATTTTAAAAATCATATTAAATTTCCCTGGTAATTCCTAATGGCTGTCAGCTCCTCATTAAATCTTGATTTTTTTTGTCACAAAGAATTTATAATCTTGTCTTTGAATTTAGAAGTAATGAGGGAATGAGCAGAAATATCTGAATACTCTCTCAGTGGTAAATTGGACATCCAATTTTTAACTTAGTCTTAATAGGAAAAAAAAAAGAATGAATTCAGAAGCTGTTCTTTCCTTTTTAAGACTCCCCCACCCTTCTTATCTGAGTGAAAATAGAAGGGTATAGTTTTTTCTCAGTGGTGGGGAGAAAATCTATTTTCATTCACTTAAAGAGGTTTCTCAAATTCGAATGAGGATTAATATATGGATAATCCATATAGCTAAGTGTATAAAGCAATTCTCTGGAAATCAAAGACAAATTTGGTGTAATAACACAGAAATGGATTTGCATGAGATTTAAATACTGTTTTTTCTACCAGCAAAGCATCCCTCTCCTCCTTCCCCCCAAATGAATTTTATTGTCAAATGCTGGCACTAACAGTTATTGAAATCACAACTCAGTCTAAAAGCAATCTGCCCAGTTATTGCCAAAAGATGTTAACTTACATCAAACTAATAAAGTATAGCTCTTAATTTTTAGTTTTGGATACATATGTCTGTACTTGACCTTAGATTGAAAGTCTATTAAAATTGGGGCATCTGAATGGCTCAGACGGTTAAGCCCCTAGCTCTTATTTCAGCTCAGGTCATGATCTCAGGGTTGTGAGATTGAGCCTGATGTTGGGCTCCATGCTCAGTGGGGGACTCTGCTTGAGATTCTCTCCTTCTCCCTTTGACCCTCCCCCTGCTTGTGCTTTTTCTCTCTTTCTCTTTCTCATAAGTAAATAAATATTTAAAAAAGAAAGTCAATTAAAATTTCAAAAGGTTAAGAGACATCGACAAATAGACTTAAAACCTCATGTGTTTTATATTCCCTCCAGTCACTGTTTTTTCTAACCCAAGTTGTGTCATGAACCATCCAGCAGTACCATCCATCCAGCTGTTATACTGATTGATAGATGTTCATTAACTAGGCAGTTAAAATTGCAATCATATTCTCAGTGAGGCAGTGAGGTGAAGAGTGTATTTCTATCTGTGTAGTATGTCCTTAAGTGTGCAATTCACTTTTTTCCCACTTTTTTCAAATACCAGGCAGCAGCTTGCTTGAAGTTAATTGCCCTTTCATGCAAGTTAAGAGGAAGTAGTAACATACATAACTCCAAATTATTTCTACTCACAACTCCATTCTATAATGTTTGAATATAGATGTGCCTCATGTTCAAGACAGTCATACTTCACATGAAAAAATGAAGTCAAATTGTGAGGATGCCAGTCAGAAAGTCCATGAATGCCTCATTCTTTCTCCCTGCTTCCTACACTTGTTAGGGATCAATGGTATCAATTCTCAGACCAATGATCAAACTTCCCAAGAAATTGTCTTCTATCTAGCTCAGATACATTACTTTTCTAGCTCAAACTCCACTTAGGGTATGGAAGATTTTCTCTGGTTAAATTGAATAGACCTACTCATCCAGCTTTTCTTGTCCTAGAGCAAGAAAAGTATAAACGGCAATAGGCAGAACAAGATGAGTATAACAAAAAGTAGAAAGAATCCAGGGGATAAAGGCCAAATTCCAAATAATCACCTGTGGATAACAGAATTTTCAGCAAAACCCTAAGCTTTTTATTCAAAAGATGTTGAAGCATGACCAGCATGCCTTTTACTTTCCATAGGTGATATTTGAAATACTATCCAATTCTGTGCATAAAATCAGCCTTCTGCTTAGATGCTGATAACCCTTTTTTTCTTAGAAGTAACTCTAGTTACTTCCATATACTCCATATATCCTTTGAGGGGGCTTCAGTTTTTCCATGCCTCATTTCATTGCTCCAATGAAATGCATTCCAATCCTTGCTCCAATACAACTAACATTTTTTGTACCAATGTGGGGCAAGAACTATCATCTAATCCTCAAAGAATCTTTACAGGATAGACATCATTAGCTCCATTTTATAGATGAAGTAATTGAATTCCAGAAAAGTTATGTAAGTTGCCTAAGGTCACACATCTACTGAATGATAGTTAAAACCTGACCCCAGATTTGCCTGATTCTGTCTTTGTGTTGTTCCATGTTGTCTCCCTATTAAGAATCTTATTTATATTTGCCTTTCACAAATATCTATTATATTGATACCAAGTTGCAATGAATTTTGCATCAATTCTTTTGAACTGGTCTGGACTAAACAGTGCTGATAGAAATGCTTAAGTGACCACTGTGGTAGATCTAAGTTTAAACCGTGCTTTAATACCTGACAATAGAAGCCATTCTCTTCTAGGAAAAAAATAGACCTGAGGATGCCAAAATACTTTGTGCAATCCAAAGCTAAATCCTCTAGTCATTTATTCATTCATATTCTCTCTTGAATGCCCACCCCGCACACACACACAATTTTTGATGGACACATAATTTTAAGGTCATTTTTAATGTCTGAAGAATTTGTTCTTTTCTTCTTTCCTGATTACATGACCATATAACCTACCCACAACAGTGTGACTCACTTTGTGCCTCCTTTTTGAGTATGTTCTAAAGAGCAGGGATGGCCTTTGGCTGAAAAGAAGGCAAGCTTTTGTCAGGAGAGCTCTGTTAGCCACATTACTTTTCTAATTCATGAAAAGTCACTATTATTCAATGGCATGGCCCATTTTTCTAATCCAATTTAATTGAATGTACAAGGATATGGGCATTGAGAATTAAATACAAGCCCATTTCTATCCAAAATTCATAGTTCCTTTAAAACAAAGTGTAACATTTTGCTCATTTCTTGTGATTTTTTGTATATGCCATATATAATTCTGCTTACATTCTCTGTGCAAGATGGTACCTTAAAAAAGAAAAAAAATCTGTAAAAGGACTAATGTAACTTGATCATCTGGAATACGGCTTGATTTAATTAATTGGCCAAGATGACTGTAAACTTTTATGCTTTGAAAGTTTGGGGGCAGCCCTGGTGGCTTAGCGGTTTAGCACCGCCTTCAGCCAGGGGCGTGATCCTGGAGACCCCACATCGAGTCCCACGTTGGGCTCCTTGTGTGGAGCCTGCTTATCCCTCTGCCTCTCTCTCTCTCTCTCTCTAATAAATAAATAAATAATCTTTAAAAAAGTTTGTTCTTGTCACAATAAGAATTTGCTTTACCATTCAAAGTACTAACTTACCTGAAACTGAAATAAAAGAAAAAGGAATTCATATGTTTGTTATTTTAAAAGAGAATCGGTTTTGGCATTTTGCTGAGTTTTTTGTACATTAAAGCCCATATTGAGAAATGTGTCCATTTTTAAGTGATAAGTAGTGATTTTCCAAAGTGTTGAGAAAATATTTTATCTAAACTGTAAAAGAAAAAGAAAAAAATAATTTTAAAACACTTCTAACGTATTTTGTATTTTAAATTGCTTTTTATTCCACTTGTTTGCTTTTATTCATCTTACTATGATTCAATTTGTAGATACTCTGACTTGCTAAATGGCTTCCATATTTGGGTTTTATTTACTGTTAAGTAAAACTGTTTACTTTTGTGTATGGTGGAAAAAAAAAAAGTGGCCCATTTCCATTCTTTTGCACATAGTGGTCCAGTTTTTTCAACACCATTTGTAGAAGAGACTGTGTTTTCCTCGTTGCATATTCTTGACTCCTTTGCGGTCAAAGGATTAATTGACCATTTAAGTGGGCTATCTTTGGACTCTGCTCTGTCCCACTGATCTGTGTCTGCTTCTGTGCCAGTATCATACCGTTCTGATTACTAGTTTAATAGTGTACTTTGAAATCTGGAATTTTGATACCTCCAGCTTCATTCTCCTTTTTCAGTATTGCTTTGGCTAGTTGGGGTCTTTTGTGGTTCCATAAAATTTTAGGATTATTTGCTCTAGTTTTGTGAAAAATGTTATTGATACTTTGATAGAGATTGCATTGAATCTATAGATTGCTTTGAGTAGTATGGACAGTTTAATAATATTTGTTCTTCCAATCCATGAGCATAGAATGTTCTATTTCTTTGGGTCTTAATTCAGTTTCTCTCATTAATGATTTATAGTTTTCACAGTATAGGTCTTTCATTTACTTGGTTAAGTTTATTCCTAGATATTTTATTTTTTGGTACAGTTGTCAATGGGATTGTTATCTTAATTTCCCTTTCTACTACTTCATTATTAATATATAAAAATGCAGCTGATTTCAATATATTAATTTTGTATCCTGCATCTTTAGTGAATTCATTTATCAGTTCTAGTAGTTTTTTGGTGGAGTTTTTAGGTTTTTTTTTTAAACATATAGTTTTATGTCATGTACAAATACTGGAAGGTTTACTTCTTCCTTACCAATGGAAAGAACACAAAAACATGGAGGATAAATAACATACTACTAAACAATGAATGAGTTAATCAAGATATCAAAGAGGAAACCAAAAAATACATGGAAACAAATGAAAATGAAAACACAATGATCCAAAATCTTTCAGATTCAGCATAAAGTGTTCTAAGAAAGATTATGGCAATACAGGACTATCTCAAGAAACAAACAAACAAAAAAAATCTCAAATACTTAACCTTATACTTAAAAGAGCTTAAAAAAAAAAAAAACTAACAAAGCCCAAAGCCAGTAGAACAAGGAAATAATAAAGGTTAGACCAACAGTAAATGAAATAGAGACAAACAAAACAAAACAACAGAACAGATCAATGAAACCAGGAACTAGTTCTTTGAAAAGATCAACAAAACTGATAAACCTTTAGCCTAACTCATCAAAAAAAAAAAAAAGAGGACTCAAAAAATAAAATCAGGGGCACCTGGGTGGTTCAGTAAGTTAAGTGTCTGCTTTCAGCTCAGGTCATGATCCCAGGGTCCTGGGATTGAGCTCTGCATCAGGCTCTTTGCTCAGTGAGGAGCCTGCTTCTCCCTTTCTCTCTGCCTGCCACTCTGCCTACTTGTGCTCTCTCTCTCTTTGTCAAATAAATAAATAAAATCTTAAAAAAAATAAAATCAGCAATGAAGGAGCAGAATTTACACCTGACACCACAGAAATATGAAAGAGTATCAGAAAATGTTATGAAAAATTTTATGCTAACAAATCAGACCTAGAAGAGATGGGTAAGTTCCTAGATATATATTACCTCCCAAACTGAATCAGGCATAAATACAAAATTTGAACAGACCAATTATAGCAATTAAATTGAATCAATAATCAAAATACTGCCTCCCCCCCGCCTGCAAAAAGTCTAAGACCAGATGGCTCACAGGTGAATTCTGCCAGACATTTAATGAAGAGTTAATAACTATTCTTCTCAAACTATTCCAAAAAAAATGAAATAGGAAGGAAAGCTTTGAAATTCATTCTATGACGCTAGCATTACCCTGATGCTAAAAGCAGATAAAGACTCCATAGCAATAGAGAAGTACAGGCTAATATCTTTCACAAATGTAGATTCAAAAATCCTCAACAAAATATTAACAAACCAAACCCAACAAATACATTAAAAAAAATCATTCATGACAATTAAATGCAGGATTGGTTCAATATTTGCAAATCAATGAACATGAAACATTGCATTAATAAGATAAAGGATAAAAACCATAAATCACATCAATAGATGTAGAAAAGGCATTTGACAAAATGCAACATCTATTCATGATAAAAACTCTCAAGAAAGTGGGTTTAGAGGTAATATACCTCCAAATAATAAATGTGTAAAACCCACAACTAACATCATACTCAATAGTGAAAAAGAGAGCTTTCCCTCTAAAATCAGGAACAATCCACTCTCACCACTTGTATTCAACACAGTAATGGAAGTCCTGGCCACACCAATTAGAGAAGAAAAAGAAATAAAAGTCATCCAAATAGATTAGGAAGGGTTACTTTTTTTTCTTACCTTGTGCCTTGCAACCATCTCCCACTACCATGATATGACAACACTTAATTCTGAGGCAAAAAAAATCTAGAAGCGAGATCTAAATAGCATGAGAAATTCTTAGGACCTTTCATTAAGGTTCTCTGGGTCTCACAATCTCCTTTTCCGTAAAATGAAGTTGTTGAACTAGATAATATTTTATATTTCCCCCCTAGCTGTAAACTCAGTGATTTTGAGTATAGAAATCTACAAAGCCACTTAAGGTGGAAAAAATTTCCATTCATTTACTGATGAAATATTTATTGGGTTGCTATTTACCATATTTCTTAGAAATGAAAAAGCTAAATATCTTAATCCATCTAGTTTGTACATATTTAGAGAAAAGAATGTGAAAAGTTTACATGAAAAATCAGGAAGTCATTTTGGAAATATATAATTAATAAATTGAATCAGCAATTAATGCAACCTCAATTAAATAGTGAACTTTCAAATATATGGAATCATAACATTCAGGGCTAAATTATATTTGAGAATATCTACTTTGAGGAGTAAGTTTTTATGCTCTGGAACCATCAACCCAATATACAGCACCTATTCCATTTCATTCTTGACTTATTCTGATTTTCTTTTTGAAAATACAGATTTCTTTCCTATAAAATAAAAAGAAAATCACAGGATGGCTAGAGTTTGTTTTAGTGATAATATAATTCTGAATAGAAAAATAATATATATGCTCCTATCTGAACAGCCCACAAGAAAAAGAACTTTTAACTCAAAGAAATTTGCAGGGCAGGTAATAGTTGTTGAATTATTATTACTATGTGTATCAGTTTTCTAGGGTTGCTTAACAAATACTATAGACTAGTGGCTTAAATAACAGAAGATTTTCTTCCTTGCAATTCTGTAGGCTAGAAGTCCAAGATCAAGATATTGACAGGTTCGGTTTCTTCAGTGGCCTCTTTCCTTGGCTTGCAGATGGCTGCCATTTCACTGTGTTTTCATATGGTCATTCCTTTTTCTTTGTTGTCTGTGTCCTAATTTTCTTCTCTTATTAGGGCACAGGTCATATTGGACTAAGGCCACCTCAACAACCCCACTTTAACTTAATTGCTGCTTTAAAGGCCCTGTCTCCACATATAATCACATTCTGGGGTACTGGGGGTTATGGATTCAACATAGGAATTTGGAGGGACACAATTCAGCTCATAACAGTGTTTATTTTGATAATAACAAGCATATTTTATGTTATTCTTACTACTGTTTTGTGCACTAAATGTGTTTAATTTAGATTTTATAATTGCCTCATACATGTATCAGCTTATCACAGTGTGCCAAAGGTATAAAATTTAGCGCTTCAAAATACATCTTAATTATAATAATTAAATATTCACAACATTTTTATAACATTTGATTTTTTTCTGTTAAACATAACAGAGAATTGGATGCCATTCGCATGTCACACATTAACCAATAAACCAGACATTTTTACCATTCTCTGTGTTAAGGATTTTGTTCTGTTTTGTTTTGGTTTTTGGCATGGTAAGGATAGACTTTATTGCCTTTAACTTCTAAGACTCACTTAATTACAAACACAATATACTAGAATATATATAGTTCAACTAATGCTTAGTCCTCTCATGGTGGATAAACTAACCAACGCTCAGCTGGAGAAATCCGTCTCAAATGGTTCATCTTTCTATAAGCAGACAGGGATCCATAACAGCATGTCTAGCGATTGCTTCACAGATGCTACTTCTAACCAAAGGAGAATTGTTGCACAGAATCTAAAGCCCTTCTTCCCACTCCTTTCAGTATTCGAGAAATCTCTTGATACATATAAAGCTCTTTAAATGTCCTTAAATTTTTCTTTGGTCTACATATGGCTTTTATGCTTAACTCATTCAAAGACTACATACCTCCTTCATACAGCTTCAACAGTACCTGCTATAAGCCTTCTCACACTGTAGACATTGAATAAATCTTGAAGTCTGATGGGGTCCTCAAACTACCCCATAATCCAAGAAATTGGGAAAGGCTAAAGCCATTCCTTACTCTGGACCCATGTTTGTCTAGAAGATTGAAGAAATCACTGGAAGGCAGGATAGAATAGTGATTAGTGCCTGTATTATAGAGGAAAGATACCTGGATTTGAATTCTAGCTCTACAACTTAATATTTGTATGACTTATGCAAGATGTTTGACTTCTCTGTGCCATATTTTCTTCATGTATAAAATGGAGATAATCAGATTAACTACTTCATAGAGTTATGAAGTAAATTTATATTTGTAAAATGCTTAAGCTAGTTCCTGACACAAAGTAAGTTATAGCATTTACTCTAAGTGTGTGCAACATAAATAAAATCAAATAATGTCTGGAATCTCTTAACCAATAAATAAACAGTGACCCTAAAACTAGTCTGTTCCACGTAGCTTTGACCAAAATCCACTATAAACCTAGTAGAGATCTTCCAACATGGCAGCTGTAGGTTTCTCAGACTTTGTGTTGGGGTTTCTCAGTATACAGCATATTATAAATTGGTTTCAGCCAAGCCATTCCTAAAGAGGTTTTAAAAAACAGACTGGTGAGACATTTGGTATATGTTTCTTTGATGCTTTACAATCTGTTTCTAGTATCTGCATTATTAATGTATGTCTCTTTCCTGGGTTACATTCTGTCATTATTCAGCTCTATTTTGACTTAAACTAGTCAATGGAAGAGAGGAAGAATATGGGTCTCATTGAGTTATAATGCTTCTTTGTGGTGATAGTTGTACTGCCATAAAAGAAATATTTATGTGACCACTGGCTGCAAACCAGATCCACATTCTTTAAGAAAGTAGTTAAGTGGCCACCTTTAAGAAATTCAATCTTCCTTTATCTTCAATTTTGTGTTTTATTTCACTCTATAGTTTTCAAGTGAGGGAGATAATAAAAGAGAGCTAGCTACAAAGGTGAGAGTTGAAATATTTTTATGGAGACATCATTATACTAAATGTGATGGACTTCAGTTATAAAGTGAGTCGGAGAAAGCCTCATTAAGAAAATTAGAAACAGAGATGAAGAGAAGATAAGACTTAAGATAAAAAACTAGGAAATCAGTGTCAGCATAAGATAAAGAGAGTAAGGTAGAAAAGCAATATTTTACTGAACAAAAATGAATAAAAGGTGATTTTAGTTTGACTTTGAATAAGACTGTGTCAGAGTGTTTTCTAGACAACAATGTTTAATATGACGGTAGGGGATGGTTGTGTTTGTATAGCAAAGACCATGTTAATGAAACTACTAGACAAATAACACTTGGTTTTATATATGCATTCACTGTGTGAATTACTGTACTTTTTGTTGTAAACTTACCCTACAAAAGTTTTTGTAAGCAACAGCAGTAATAGCAACAATCTCCACTACTCTACCATTTTACCACAGATTCAGGAACATTCATATGAGAATTCCAGTATTGTATGGCCCACTTTAGAGCACAAAACATCAGCAAAAACTTTAAAGAGAATATCAACATCTCACAATAGAGAAGTAATTTCATTGAGTCATTCATGATCCTAATTCTTTCAGCTATGCCTTTGAGGTCTCTGTTCTGTCTCAAGTGGGAATGATGGTAGAGAGAAGCAATTTTCCATGGATCTTTTGTCTGTCTACTTACCTTCAGCCAGAATCATCTTGGACTTAAGCAAGTATGAAAGTTGTAAAGGGATTTTTCATATGCTTACTAACACTCTTAATTGACAGAGAAGGATAGACACTTTTCAGAATTCATTGGGCATAGATCCTCTACCAAGTAAAAGTGTTTTAAGTTATTCATCTGTTAGTTGTTCATCATTAGTTAAGTTATTCATCACCCATTCATTTACTCATTCAATAAAAATGTATTGAGTGCTATATTACTTTCCTAGGGTTTCCATAATATATTATCACAAATTTAGTGGCTTTACATTACAGAAATTTACTTTTTCACAGTTCTAGAGGCTAGAAGTTCAAAATCAAGGTGTTGGCAGGGTTTGTTCCTTTCGGAGGCTCTGAGGAAAAATCTGTTCAGTGTCCCACCACTGGCTTCCAGTGGTTACCAGCCATCCTTGGCATTTCTTGGCTTGCAGCTGCATTACTCAAACTTCTGCCTTTGTTGTTACATAGCCTTCTTCCCTCTGTGTGTCCTCTGTGTCTCTGTGTTACCAAATCACTTTCTCCTAATAAGGATACCAGTCATTGGATCTAAGACCCCACCTTAATCCATTATGATAATTACATCTACAAAGATCTTATTTCCAAAAAAAGTCACATTCACAGGTACCTCAGGTTAGGACTACAATATATTCTTTGGAAGACACAATTCAACCAACAACAGATGCCTTCATTATATCAAACCCAATGCTAGATGCTGGGGCTAGAAAGAAGAATAACATGCAGCGTCTGGACAAAGACTTCATTTGAATGGATGTAAACATAAATAAATAATTATGACGTAGTATCATAAATAGTATGTCTCAACAAAATACTGTGGGACCACAGAGGAAAGGGTGACTAACACTGTCTTAGATGACCAAAAACGCTTTGTTATGGAACTGTCTTCTCAGGCATGGGATAAAGGATATTGCAGTTCTTTGGTGAATTCATGGTCATGAGTGTGCAAAGGACATTCCAGAGAAAAGCAAGAATATGTATAAAAATATTATATCATGGAAAGACCTAGCATCTTTTAAGAAAGGCAAGGAGTTGCTATAACAGGACTGTAGGGTTGGTTGTAGGGAGTGGCAGAACACACAAGTGTCATAAATATGAGAGGCTGAACAGGTGGGAGATGGTAGAGAGCCTTCTATTCCATGCCAAAGAATTTGGGTTTTGTAATACACAATAGGAATCCTCTATCAATACCCTTGTGAATATTTTTTATCCTTAAAGTGACAATGCATGGATTTAAGTAGTATAGAAAGAAGTGAACAGTAGTTATTAAAGCATCTTGCAAAATTGGAAAGACCACTTTGATTTAGAGAAAATTATTTGAATTATAGAATAATTTTAAGGAAATGCATTTTTATTTATCTCTAGTATGTTCAGGAGCTCTACATTAATAAGTTCAGCTATTCAAACCATTGTCTAGTAGAGGTCCTTAAGGAGCCAATATTAATGAGCAAATATGACTAAATTACAATTAGCATATCAATTGTATGTAAATTAATGCTTATAAAGTACTTGAGAAGTTTGTTCTCTTAAGCATTTTGAATATTCTCCTTATAATCTTATTTATACTATTAATTTTAGATTATCTCCAGGGAAGGAGTTTTCTAAACAAAGGTAAACATCAACCATAGTCCCTTGGCAATTGAATTTTGAGTTAGCCACTTTTTATTTATTCAGCAGGTATATATTACTAAACACCTATGAACTAGATTCTGTCCTGAGTAGCAAGGATTCAAAAATATGACAGGATCATCACTGACCTTGTATAACTGACAGTCTAGTTGGGGAAACCAAGGTGGAAACAAACAGTCATGTTAAAATTTGTTGAGTTGGATAATGGTAGTGTATACAGCTTGCTGGGTGAATGCAGTAGAAGAAAGAAACTCGTTTTTAAAAATAATTTATTTTAAAAAATAAAAATAATTTATTTATTCATGAGAAACACAGAGAGAGAGGCAGAGACACAGGTAGAGAAAGAAGCAGGCTCCCTGCGAGGAGCCCAATGGGGGACTCAATCCCAGGAGTCTGGGATCATGTCCTGAACCGAAGGTGGACCCTCAACCACTGAGCCACCCAGGCATCCCAGAAACTAACTCTTCATGTCAAAAGAGAGCAGGCTATCAGTGAAGGCTTTATATTTAGATTGAACTTTGAAGGATAAAAAGTCGTTTTCCTAGTAGATAAAGATGCCAGACTGTATAGTCAGTATCCTAGGTATTAGGCACAGGTTTTTAAGAAGCTAGGAGAGAGGCACATGGGTGGTTCAGTCAATTAAGCATCCAACTCTTAATTATGGCTCAGGTCATGATCTCAAGGTCATGAGATCAAGCCCAGCATTGAGCTCTGCACTGGGCATGGAGCCTTCTTAAGATTCTCTCTCTCCCTCCCCCTGCTTCCCACCACCACCACGACCACTACTTGCATGTTCTCTCTCAAATAAAAAGTTGGGAGAAATGAAGCTTATGCCATGGTTCTAGGACTGCAAGAAATTAAAAGTATATGGTTATGGCACAGATATGAAGGGGCAAGGAGAGAGATGGGGCTGGGGTGATTGGACAACAGTCAAGAAGGGTTCTGTTACCAAGGGGTTTGAGCTTTTATATGGCAAAGGATCCACATCCAGGTTTTAAACAGAAGAGGGTCATGATCAAATTCAGTTTTTAGAAAGAGATTTCCGGAAGCAATTTGAAGAAAAAGACTATAGCAGTGGTTTTCAAACACTTTTTCATCTAAGCAGAGAAAACTTTTCCAAATAAATCTTACATCCAACTAAGAGAAAAGACAAGAATGGTATTTTATTAGAATAAATGTATATATTTAAGTAGAGAACATTTATTTACTATGAGATCAATTAAAATAGCCTGCTTCAAACTAAAATGTGTACAATTGGGGGTTATAGATTACAACTCCTATGTTACATCAGATTCAACATCAAAAGCTTCTGATTTGTTAGTGTACCATATTGAGACAATTCTGATTTGCAGTGATAAGTTTTTGTAAATAATAAGTTTCAGCAAATCTCCTTGCCATGTCAAGGCACTCTTAATGTTGAAGTGATCTAGAAATATAAAAAAAGAGAGATACTGAGAGGAAAAATCCATGACAACAGTTTACATAATTCACCATAAATAGAGGTATTCAAAGCTTTTTAAAAATGCTAAAATCATCTGTACTATTATATTACATCTCTATTTCAAATGCTCACTGTTTCCATGTGCAGGATAGACACGGCAAATATCTGCTGAATTAAAATAAGAACAAGGTAAAAATTTAAGCACCAAAATACATATGTAAATAATATGAAATCATGAGGATTTAAATCAAAAGTAGCTCTATTCTACAGCAAGAGAGATATTCACTGGCATGACAATGTCCAACTGATTTATACACCTGACCTACCAGAAAATTGGAATAGGTATCACATTATGGTAAAAGAGGTCAGGCTTTAACAAAGAGACTCATATAAAGGGGTTAGAGGAGGGATATCCCTGTCTAGTTTCATTAGAAACTGCTGCTAAGAAGTGTTGGGAATAAACCTCTTCAAATCCTACCTACCTCTCAGGACCCAGATCAGATTTCACCTTCTCTATGTGACACACTGATTTCTCAACATTTCCTGATGATTTCCCACATGCCAGGAATAACACTAGATGCCAGAGATACAAACATGAAAAAGAATGTCTCTCATCTAAATTCCTAGCATCTATTTTTACTCACTTTCTATCAAATGATTTTTTTCCATCTATACATAAGGCTCTAAGTCAAATGACAGCAAAATTTCTGTAACTATATTGTTTTATTTGCAGCAGGCCCCATCTTATATGTTATAGATAGAAAGATGTCCTCGAGTAGCTTGCAGTCTAACCTGTATAAACCCCAGGGGTCTACTACAGTATACACATGAATAACCAGTTGGCTATAAGGGTTAATCCTTTAATGCTCTGACTAGATTAAACTGAAATTAAAATGTATATTCTCTTGCTCAGATGTGTCATTTTTTATTTCACTTTCTTCA
This sequence comes from Vulpes vulpes, assembly GCF_048418805.1. Classification (NCBI taxonomy): domain Eukaryota; kingdom Metazoa; phylum Chordata; class Mammalia; order Carnivora; family Canidae; genus Vulpes; species Vulpes vulpes. Next base: position 67,843,395 of record NC_132796.1, read on the forward strand.
GCCATTGATAATGCCACATGAAGACCCCTTAGGTCCAACTCTAATTATACTTTAAATGGACTGTTACACTAACAAGGATTTTATTATGCTAACCATTGCAACAAGTCCTTCATATTATGAATATGTAGGGCTAACTTTCACACATTACCATATACCTCAGCATTCCTTATAATTATTTGAGGCAGATGAGGGGGGGAAAACTTTAATTTTGTATTTTGGGGAATATTTTGTTATTGGTACTGTTATTGGGATAGTGTTATTGGGGATTCCCTGTCACCTTTATAATTATATAACTGCTATATGTTATTATGCACATTATTTGATCTAGTGTCACCTACCTGGATCAAATTCTGTTCCAAGTTTCTGTATGTGTTAATTTGTTTTGTTTTAAAAGAAAAATCAACAATTAAATTGCCAGTGACAGACATATAGTAGGATCATTCTTAAAAGATATGGAGAGATAATTTCTCTTCCTTTAAAGTCTGTGAGTTACCTGCACTACAATGCCTTTTAAATGCTACTCAACAACGGTAGATTACTGACTACTGAACAGTTGACTGCTACCTAGGATGTGTTTTCAGTTGTTGGCTTTTCTAAGTAATTACTTGCCAGAAAGGAAGGGGAATGGATGAAAATATCTATTCTGACACCTCATGAAATAGAAGTGTTAGTTGACTATATCTGTTACATCACCCTGCATCCATTCAGCATCACTAATCACAATGCTAAGTGACCTTTTACTTTACTCAGCATTAAGCTTGTGCTGCTTGACCGTTGAGCCTCAGGCAGGCCTTTCCCCAGCACCCTGCTGTATCTTTAGTAAAGTCTTGAATCATTATATCTGTCCTAAAGATCTGCCTTGCCTTAGAAGTACTCTGACATTTGCTAAGACTTCCCATTGGACTTTGCAGACATTTCCAGATCATGACAGTGTCATTTGATATCTTGGTTTTAAACATCATCAGAGTGACTTGTGCTGAAGAAACTGAACTAAAAAGAAAGTGGTAAAATAAAACAATAAGGCTATTCCTTCTGTGTTTATTAAGATGGCATGTAAAAATACTTTGTTTTTTTGTTATAAATACAGCCATAAAATCATAAATATTTTTCAAGTGATCATAGTATAAAATAGAGAGCCAACAGTAGAGATGATACAAAGTGGCTCATTTGAAAGAGGGTTTATCTTTGGATAAGCCTTGCAGTTAATAATACCAATTATAATAAAACTTTATGGTTATCTGACATGCTATTGTTTATTAACTAATTTTACAATATCTTGTTTAATCCTCAGAAGAAACCTGCAAACATAGTAAGATAAGACTTCTCTCCTCAATTTGTAGGTGAGGAGACAGGATTAGAGAGGTTAAGTTTCTGGCTTGAAAGATGCTGAGCAAAATTTGAGTCTAGGATCTCTGAGTCCAAAATCTGTGCTCTTTCCACTATCTCATGCTGCATCTACTTATAACATGAGATTTGAGGCACATCATTCAGAAACTTTAATTGGCAAAGCAGCCTGTATTCAAGACAGAACTTAAAACTAAGATATATATTAAGCCAAATCTATAATTATTCAATTCATGTTAGTCTAGGCTTTAGGCAAGAGGAATACCTAGGTTATAATTACCTACTCCAGCATAATCATTTTATGGTATTTATTCACAAAAAGACACTCAAAAGTAAGTATAGTTGGATTGTGCAAATTAATTTTGTATTGGTCCAAAAATACCTCAAAGAATTATATTTCCTTCACATATTAAATTAGTTACAAAAATTTTCAAAATCTTGCCTTCATTAATGTATGTTGAAGTGTCTATGGGAAAATTATAATTCTGCTAGTTAATTCTTTTTAAATTCATAATAAACCCTCATATAATTGAAGCACACCTGAAAAGACTAGAAACTATTTTATTTATCTTATGATCAGTAAAGGGAGTATTATTATTTTTTATTGGAGTTCAATTTGCCAACATATAGCATAACACCCAGTACTCATCCCGCCAAGTGCCCCCCTCAGTGCCCATCACCCAGTCACCCCAACCCCACGCCCAACTCCCTTTCCACCACCTCTTGTTCGTTTCCCAGAGTTAGGTGTCTTTCATGTTTTGTCTCCCTCACTATATTTTCACTCATTTTCTCTCCTTTCCCCTTTATTTCCTTTCACTAATTTTTATATTTCCCAAATTAATGAGACCATAAGTTTGTCCTTCTCCAATTGACTTATTTCACTCAACATAATACCCTCCAGGTCCATTTATGTCCAAACAAATGGTGGGTATTTGTCATTTCTAATGGCTTAGAATATTACTCATACCACATCTTCTTTATCCATTCATCTTTCCACAGTTTGGAAAGGTTCCTTCCACAGGCTCATTCCACAGTTTGGCTATTGTGGACATTGCTGCTATAAACATTGGGGTGCAGATGTCTCGGCGTTTCACTGCATCTGTATCTTTGGGGTAAATCCCTAGTAGTGCAATTGCTGGGTCGTAGGGCACTTCTATTTTTAACTCTTAGAGGAAACTCCACACAGTTTTCCAGAGTGGCTGTACCAGTTCACATTCGCACCAACAGTGCAAGAGGGTTCACTATTTTATTTATCTTATGATCAGTAAAGGGAGTATTATGAAAATTAATAAGGCTTCCTAGAGTAGGAAATAAAAGTTTAAAAAATGAAGTAATGGTAAACATTAAGATCTTTAAAGCTCTTTAAATATGTAAGAGGGATATAGAATTAGAAAGCACCTGGGGGGACGAATTGAAAGAGTTGATGACGCTGGAAAAAATGCATTTTAGGATTTTTGACAGATTAATCCCTTGGTTTTATGACTTCAGAGATATGAGGCCAGTAGCATGTCTAAATCTAGGCTTATATTACGGTTTACTTTTCATCAACACGATGAAGAAGGATGAAATTAAAAAAAAAACAACTATCACTATGCGGAGCATTTTTTTAATGGAAGGATTTTACATTTAAAATTACTCCTTCATTTCAAACATTATTATGTTAATTATTCAAGGAAGTAGTTTATTTTTTATAAATTTATTTTTTATTGGTGTTCGATTTGCCAACATATAGAATAACATCCAGTGCTCATCCCATCAAGTGCCCCACTCAGTGCATGCCACCCAGTCACCCCCACCCCCCACCCATCTCCCCTTCCACCACCTCTAGTTCGTTTCCCAGGGTTAGGAGTCTTTCATGTTCTGTCTCCCTTTCTGAAAATTCCAACTCATTTTTTCTCCTTTCCCCTTTATTCCCCATCACTATTTTTTATATTCCCCAAATTAATGAGACCATATAATGTTTGTCCTTCTCCAATTGACTTATTTCACTCAGCATAATACCGTCCAGTTCCATCCATTTCGAAGCAAATGGTGGGTATTTCTCGTTTCTAGTGGCTGAGAAATATTCCATTGTATATATAAACCACATCTTCTTTATCCATTCATCTTTCGATGGACACCGAGGCTCCTTCCACAGTTTGGCTATTGTGGACATTGCTGCTAGAAACATTGGGGTGCAGGTGTCCCGGCGATTCATTGCATCTGTATCTTTGGGGTAAATCCCCAACAGTGCAACTGCTGGGTTGTAGGGCAGATTTATTTTTAACTCTTTGAGGAACCTCCATGCAGTTTTCCAGAGTGGCTGCACCAGTTCACATTCCCACCAACAGTGCAGGAGGGTTCCCCTTTCTCCACATCCTCTCCAATATTTGTGATTTCCTGCCTTGTTAATTTTCCCCATTCTCACTGGTGTGAGGTGGTATCTCATGGTGCCTTTGATTTGTATTTCCCTGATGACAAGTGATGTGGAGCATTTTCTCACGTGCTTGTTGGCCATGTCTATGCCTTCCTCTGTGAGATTTCTGTTCATGTCTTTTGCCCATTTCATGATTGGATTGTTTGTTTCGTTCTGTTGTGTTTAATAAGTTCTTTATAGATCTTGGAAACTAGCCCTTTATCTGATAGGTCATTTGTAAATATCTTCTCCCATTCTATAGGTTGTCTTTTAGTTTTGTTAACTGTATCTTTTGCTGTGCAAAAGCATCTTATCTTGATGAAGTCCCAATAGTTCATTTTTGCTTTTGTTTCTCTTGCCTTCATGGATGAATCTTGCAAGAAGTTACTGTGGCCAAGGTCAAAAAGGGTGTTGCCTGTGTTCTCCTCTAGGATTTTGATGGAATCTTGTCTCACATTTAGATCTTTCATCCATTTTGAGTTTATCTTTGTGTATGGTGCAAGAGAGTGGTCTAGTTTTATTCTTCTGCACGTGGATGTCCAATTTTCCCAGCACCATTTATTGAAGAGACTGTCTTTTTTCCAGGGGATAGTTTTTCTTCTCTTGTCAAATATTAGTTGACCATAAAGCTGAGGGTCCACTTCTGGATTCTCTATTCTGTTCCATTGATCTATGTGTCTGTTTTTGTGCCAGTACTAACTGTCTTGATGACCAGAGCTTTGTAGTACAACCTGAAATCTGGCATTGTGAAGTCCCCAGCTATGGTTTTCTTTTTTCTTTTTTTCTTTTTATTTTTTTAAAGATTTCTTTATTTATTCATTCAGAGAGAGCGAGAGAGAGGCAGAAACACAGGCAGAGAGAGAAGCAGGCTCCACGCAGGAAGCCCGATGTGGGACTTGATCCCGGGTCTCCAGGTTCACACCCCGGGCTGCAGGCGGCACTAAACCGCTGCGCCACCAGGGCTGCCCTATGGTTTTCTTTTTTAAAATTCCCCTGGCTATTAGGGGTCTTTTCTGATTCCACACAAATCTTAAAATAATTTGTTCTAACTCTCTGAAGAAAGTCCATGGTATTTTGATAGGGATTGCATTAAACGTGTAAATTGCCCTGGGTAACATTGACATTTTCACAATATTAATTCTTCCAATCCATGAACATGGAATATTTTTCCATCTCTTTACTCAATTTCTTTCAGAAGTGTTCTGTAGTTTTTAGGGTATAGATCCTTTACCTCTTTGGTTAGGTTTATTCCTAGGTATCTTCTGCTTTTGGGTGCAATTGTAAATGGGAATGACTCCTTATTTTCTCTTTCTTCAGTCTTAGTGTATAGAAATGCCACTGACTTCTGAGCAATGATTTTGTATCCTGCCACACTGCCAAATAGCCGTATGTGTCCTAGCAATCTTGGGGTGGAGTCTTTTGGGTTTTCTATGTAGAGTATCATGTCATCGGCGAAGAGTTCGACTTCTTCTTTGCCAATTTGAATGCCTTTTATTTCTTTTTGTTGCCTGATTGCTGAGGCTCGGACTTCTAGTACTATGTTGAATAGCAGTGGTGAGATTGGACATCCCTGTCTTGTTCCTGATCTTAGGGGAAAGGCTCCCAGTGCTTCCCCATTGAGAATGATATTTGCTGTGGGCTTTTCGTAGATGGCTTTTAAGATGTCGGGGAATGTTCCCTCTATCCCTACACTCTGAAGAGTTTTGATCAGGAATGGATGCTGTATTTTGTCAAATGCTTTCTTTGCATATATTGAAAAGATCATATGATTCTTGTTTTTTCTCTTGCTGATATGATGAATCACATTGATTGTTTTACGAGTATTGAACCAGCCTTGCATCCCAGGGATAAATTCTACTTGGTCATGGTGAATAATCTTAATGTATTGCTGCTTCCTATTGGCTAGTATCTTGTTGAGAATTTTTGCATCCATGTTCATCAGGGCTATTGGTCTATAATTCTCCTTTTTGGTGGGGTCTTTATCTGGTTTTGGAATTAAGGTGATGTTGGCCTCATAGAACGAGTTTGGAAGTATTCCGTCTCTTTCTATCTTTCCGAACAGCTTTAGTAGAACAGGTATGGTTTCTTCTTTAAACGTTTGATAGAATTCCCCTGGGAAGCCATCTGGCCCTGGACTTTTGTGTCTTGTTAGGTTTTTGATGACTGCTTCAATTTCCTCCCTGGTTATTGGCCTGGTCAGGTTTTCTGTTTTTTCCTGTTCCAGTTTTGGTAGTTGGTGGCTTTCCAGAAATGCTTCCATTTCTTCCAGATTGCCTAATTTATTGGTGTATAGCTGTTCATAATATGTTTTTAAAATCGTTTGTATTTCCTTGGTGTTGGCAGTGACCTCTCCTTTCTCATTCATGATTTTATTAATTTGAGTCTTCTCTCTCTTCTTTTTAATAAGGCTGGCTAATGGTTTATCTATCTTATTAATTCTTTCAAAGAACCAACTACTGGTTTTTTTGACCTGTTCCACAGTTCTTCTGGTCTCAATTTCGTTGAGTTCTGCTCGAATCTTTATTAACTCTCTTCTTCTGCTGGATGTAAGATCTATTTGCTGTTTTTTCTCTAGCTCCTTTATGTGTAAGGTGAGCTTTTGTATTTGAGTTCTTTCCAGTTTTTGGATGGATGCTTGTATTGCGATGTATTTCCCCCTCAGGACTGCTTTTGCTGCATCCCAAAGATTTTGAACGGTTCTATCTTCATTCTCATTAGTTTCCATGAATCTTTTTAATTCTTCCTTAATTTCCTGGTTGACCCTTTCATCTTTTAGCAAGATGGTCCTTAACCTCCATGTGTTTGAAGTCCTTCCAAACTTCTTGTTGTGATTTAGTTCTAATTTCAAGGTATTATGGTCTGAGAATATGCAAGGGACGATCCCAATCTTTTGGCATTGGTTCAGACCTGATTTGTGACTCAGTATGTGGTCTATTCTGGAGAAAGTTCCATGTGCACTTGAGAAGAATGTGTATTCAGTTGCGTTTGGATGTAACGTTCTGTAGATATCTGTGAAATCCATCTGGTCCATTGTATCATTTAAAGCTTTCGTTTCTTTGGAGATGTTGTGCTTAGAAGACCTATCGAGTGTAGAAAGCCCTAGATTGAAGTCACCAAGTATAAAGTGTATCATTATCTAAGTATGTCTTAATTTTGGTTATTAATTGGTTTAAATATTTGGCAGCTCCCACATTCGGGGCATATATATTGAGGATTGTTATGTCCTCTTCTTGGATGGATCCCTTAAGTATGATATAGTGTCCCTCTTCATCTCTCACTATAGTCTTTGGGATAAATTTTAGTTTATCTGATATAAGGATGGCTACCATTGCTTTCTTTTGAGGACCATTTGAATGGTAATGATTCTCTAACCTTTTATTTTCAGGCTGTAGGTGTCCTTCTGTCTAAAATGAGTCTCTTGTAGACACCAAATAGATGGGTCCTGCTTTTTTATCAAGTATGACACCCTGTGCCTTTTGATGGGGTCATTAAGCCCATTCACGTTCAAAGTTACTATTGAAAGATATGAGTTTAGTGTCATCATGATTCCTATTCAGTCCCTCTTTTGGTGGATTGTTTCATTGGACTTCCTCTTAAAGAGGAATTTTAAGAGTCCCCCGTTAAAATTTCTTGCAGAGCTAGTTTTGGTGGTCATATATTCTTTCAGTTCCTGCCTATCTTGGAAGCTCTTTATCATTCCTACTATTCTGAATGAAAGCCTTGCTGGATAAAGTATTCTTGGATGCATTTTCTTCTCATTTAGGACCCTGAATATATCCTGCCAGCCCTTTCTGGCCTTCCAGGTCTCTGTGGAGAAGTCACCTTTTAATCTAATATTTCTCCCCATAAAAGTTAGAGATTTCTTGTCTCTAGCTGCTTTACGGATCTTCTCTTTATCTTTGGAATTTGCAAGCTTCACTATTAAATGTCGAGTTGTTGAGCGGTTTTTATTGATTTAATGGGGGGTCTCTCTATTTCGTGGATCTGAATGTCTGTTTCCCTTCCCAGATTAGGAAAGCCTAATCATTTATTTTCCTTAATCTATCCTCATGGTCTTTTAATTGTTTGTCTCTTTTTTCCTCAGTTTCCCTCTTTGCCATCAAATTGTCTTCTATGTCACTCACTCATTCTTCCACCTTGTTAACCCTCGTCGTTAGGAGTTCTAGTTTGGATTGCATTTCATTCAATTGATTTTTAATTTCTCCCTGATTAGATCTGAATTCTGCCATCATGAAGTCTCTTGAGTCCTTTATGCTTTTTTCTAGAGCCACCAGTAGCTTTATAATAGTGCTTCTGAATTGGCTTTCTGACACTGAATTGTAATCCAAATTCTGTTACTCTGTGGGAGAGAGGACTGTTTCTGATTCTTTCTTGCGAGGTGAGGTTTTCCTTCTAGTCATTTTGCTCAGTGCAGAGTGGCCAAAAACAAGTTGTATTGGGAAAAGGAGAAAAAGAGAGGAGAGAAAGAAGGAAAGAAAAGAGAAAAAGAAAAAAGAAAACCGGAAGAAAAAAAGTAAAAAGAAGACAAGAAAAAGAGAAAGAAAAAGAAAGAAAGGAAAAAAAATGGGTGGGGGAAGCAAACATAAATCAAAAAGTAAAAAAATAAAAAAATAAAAAAATAATAAATAAAAATAAAAATAAATACACACGGGGGAGTATCCTCTGATTCTGTATACTGTAAGTCCTTTGACTTCCCCTGGAACTTTCCAGTGCTGCTTCGTCAATAATTTGTTTTTCCCGTTTGTCTAGCTGGTTTTTTGGGAGAGGTACCTGTTGTGCTGATTTTCAGGCATTAGCACTTGGGGGAGCTGCTCTGCCCCCTGCCTGGCGTAGGGCTCAGTGAGTAATGTTTATCCTGTTTATCCGGTGAGGCCACTGTGAGGCTCAGTGGGTGTTGTTTACCCTGTGAGGCCCCAGTAGGAATAACCACAGTGGCAGCGGCCAGCTCTGGAGCCCTGGAGTCAGCTCCCGCAGTAACTAGGGAGCTCTCAATCTGCAGGGGCCTGGTTGCTCTGGGGGTGGGGCCGCTGATCTGCTCAGCTTGACGCAGGAGTGTCCTTGCTGTCCTGTGCCCTCCTGGCCTCTGCCTGTCCCGGGGGTAGGCCAGATCCTGGGCTGTGTCGTCGGCGCCCTGTGCTCCCGGGCCTGCGCTGTTGGATTCGCGCTCCTGGCTGTGCAGCCCCCTCCGCGCGGAGCCTCTGCCCGAGCTCCTCCGAGCTGCTCCCGGGTCCAGCCGGCACGCTGCAGCCCTTTAGGGAGCTTGGCCGCGGGGTGTGGTGCACTCTCCCTGGGGCGCAGATCCCTGTTAGTGGACGCTCCTGCCCCAAGCAGAGCATGATTATTGCAATATAAGGGGAAAAGTTGTTTACTTTTGACAGTCTGTCAGTAGATGTAGCCTAGGAAGAAAGTATGATAGCTGCTTTATATTAAACAGTAGGAGATGGACACAAGCTCATAGAATTTTTTTCCAGCTGCTGTTATTAAAGAAACTCTTTTGTAGAAGTGAAGCTGCTTTTTTTTCCTTTCTGTTTTTGCTTCCATCCCTGAATCCTTTGCTTTCATGTGGCATGCAAAACATCTGTGTATGGCAGCCTGTAACTTTTGTTATTTAAACTGCCAACTGTTAAATTGGAATGAGTTGAACCAGAGGAGGAGAATAGGCCCACTGAAGCAAATGCATTTTTACACCCTTCTTTAATAAAATAATGTAAGGAATAGCTAGAAAGTTTCCTCAGACTTTCATGTAACACCATTAGATTATAGCTATTGGAAAGAATCAGTATTGATTCCTGTCAGACAGTTTTGGAGGGGAGGTGAAGAGAATTGTCTCCTGACTCTGTGTGCTTTGTCCAATCAGGCACTTTGAGCAAAAGTACGAAGTGAAGGCCAAAGTCAGGAAATGGCTCAAAGCAACAACTTGTGCTCATCTCCTGTGACTTCTTTTTTTTTTTTTTTAAAGAAATCAGATTGAATTGTAAAATGATGCAAATAGAATTGGACAGAAGCACATTTTTTGCAGGCTCAGCAGCCATTACATATCATTAGTGAAAGAATGCAAGACATAAAAGGGACTATTTTGATGGGACTTTCATTCTTTTTAAGGACAGATGCATTCACTGATGAGAAATAAACTGGCATCTGTAAAATTTTAGAAAACAGTAATACCAGTATGCCTTCTTTTGCTGTAGGTAAACATATAACTTTTTAATACTCATAAATATAAACTGAAACAATGGGTGATGTTGGAGTTGCTTGTAAGAATGCCAGTTATGAAGCAACTGTGACTTACCAAAATCAGTTAGTATATTTCTGTATCAAAATAGTGTCGTTGGGTGTTATACTATATGTTGGCAAATCAAACTCCAATAAAAAAAAAGCACAAAAAAACAAAAAAACAAAACAAAAAAAACAAAGTAGTGTCTTTTTTTCTTATCAAGGTATATACTATTCCTAATATACCACTTCTGTTAAAGTTAATGTCAAAATCCAATATTTCAAAGGTGATATGCTTTTTATTAAGAAATATAATTTGTTCTTACTTTCTGCCTATAAAAGGCCATAGTCCTTATACATCAGCTCTAAAGTTAGTTTCATTTTCTTACTTTTCTTGTTCTTTATTCTCCTTGCCAAAGAATCTCTGTAAAACACTTTATCTGCAAAGTGTTTTATTTGCCCTTGTGGACATTTGCTGCTTTAAGGATCTGAATGTGTTATAGCGGGGAGCACATGATTTTAATTCAACTGCCTCTGTGCCCTTAACCCCATTGCCAAATTAATGCTTTCTGTTTTTAGTATTCTGGGGAAGAATGAAATTGCTAAGGTGGAACTGGTCATAAGGAATAATCTAAACGGAGTACCATCCCAGGAAAGACAATATCTGTGTATACCCAGCATGGATCTTGGCCCTGCTCTACTTCTAAGCATAACATACTCTCATAGTCATTTATTTTTGATTGTTGTGATTTTTTAAAAAGTGAAGCACTTTTAATGGTTTAAAACAAATCAGAAATTCATGTCCTAAATATTTTGTTAGTCAGAATAATTAAGTTGATCAGTTCTGGGATCAGTGGAAACAAAATAATGGGGTCATTGAAGCAATCAGGCTCTAAAGGGAACCTGAGCTCATTCAGATATCAAATCCAAAAATTGTTCTACACTTGTATGCACAGTCTCATTGAGCAAATTAACATTAAAGGTTTAGTGAAACACTTTCAATGCTATGGTCCAAAGGGACTTGCTACTGTTTCACAAGAAAACACTGAATATTTTTTGGCAATATGTTTTTTGTGATGTGTTAACTAAGATCTATATGTTTATGTTGGTGCCCTATCCCTACCTAGGGAAGAAGAAAAGAGAGATGCATAACTGGGAATTGTTTTCTTACTATTTAAAAATAATAAAAGTGTGCTCAAGTATTGGAACTCACTGGATTGGGGGAGAGTGGAGTTTTATTAAACAAGCTATGCAGCCTAGTAGAAATGAGGATCATTTAACCCTTTCCCTTGGTATCAAACATGAATTTGGTTATTGAAGTAGAAAGTAGCAACTAGGCATTCTTTGCAGTAATGCAATGTTTCATTTTTCCAATGTCACTATATGACTGTAGCAGCAAACTGACTGCTTTTGATTCTTCTATAAGATATCTGAGGAGAGTTGACACCCCTGAAAAAAATTTCAAAGATCCCAAGAGTGGAAAGATGAATTAAACCCTGCCCTATAGTAACCATTGAACTAACAGATCTTCAATAGAACTCTCTCATTGGAGGCTTCAAAGCACACAGAAAAACTAAAAGATTTGTAGTATATACTGATCTATGGGAGACAGATATGGCCAGCTCTACCAAAAAGACAATCAAAATTGAATTAACTAAAGAATAGTTTTAGTAGACACATATAAAATTATTCATGAACATTATGCTCTAATATTTTTACCTTGTGGATAAAAACAAGACATATTAATTTCTGTATTCATTTTAATATATTTCCAAGCATCAATGAAACAGGTGCAAATGACAATTCCTTCCTTTCTACAGCTCACAGTAAAGTGGAGGAAAGAGATAGCACAAGGACAGTTGCAATATAAAGTTCAAGCTTAATCTTAACAGTTTAGTAGGAGTTCCTTGGGCAGGAAAGGAAATATATTTGTGGAGGCAACAGGAGAGCATGCTATAATCAAGGATGAGCAAGCAGCTCAGCATTATTAAAACATAGGTATGAGAAGCTGGTGAATGAATTGTCTTAAAAGGCCTTGGATACAAAAGGGTTTGATTTTTTTTATTGCATAGGTGATAAGGAGCCATTTCCAGCTTCTTTTCCTGAATCTCCTAATAACATGTAAGGTTGACGGTATGGGGGTGAGACTAGAGGCAGAGAGATTCAAAGGGGCCTATTATAAGAGCCTAGGCAATGGAAGAAGGCCTGTCCTAGAACAGTGGCAGTGGAGATGATAATGAAGAAATTGGTCCAAAAATTCTTCAGGAGTTAGGAAAAAATGAACTTATTGAACACTTGAATATGGGAGTGAAAAAAAGAAGGAGTCCAAGGTGATGGTTTGGGTTTTTGTTTTGTTTTGGTTTTTGGTTTTTTTTTGTTTTGTTTTGTTTTCATTCTTATGACTTAGTGTATATGGGTCTTTTAGTTTTCTAGGCTGCTATGACAAACTACCACAAACTAAGTTGTTTAAACAACAGAAGTGTATTGTCCCATAGTTCGGAAGGATAAAAGTCCAAGATCAAGGTATCGGCAGGGCCATACTCCCTCTGAAGGTGCCAAGGACCTGTTTCAGGCTGCTCTCTTAGCTTTTGGTGGTTTGCTGGCAATCTTTGGCATTCTTTGGCTTATAGAAACATCACCCTGATCTCTACCTTCATGTTCACATGGTGTTCTCTGTTTGTGAGTGTTTATTTCCAAATTTCTCCTTTGTATAAGAACACCATTTTTTTTTATTATAGCCTATCCTAATGACTTTATTTTAACTTGACTGCTTCTGTAAAGAGGCAAATAAAGCCACATTATAAGGTAATATGGGGGGACAGGGCTTCAACATAAGAATTTGTGGGTGGGGACCCAATTCAATCCATATCATGGCTCCATTCATCAAATAAGGAGACATGAAAAGGAAAGAATAGGATCAAAGGAAAGGAAGTCATTTCAGTTTGGATCTTGAATGAGATTTAGATTCAAAGCAATCAGGAAAAATATTTAGGTGAATGAAGCTATAGTCCAGAGCCCAGGGAATGTAGAATTGTGTTCCATTAGCATAAAGGAGGTAGAGTAGTTGAAGTTCTGCAAATGGATAAATATATCCATAGAGAATTGCTCATGCAAAGTATATACATCTGAAACTAAGTATGTACTTTATGTTGGCTAACTGAATTTAAGTAAATAAGCAAATAAATAAGTATATAGAGTAATATGGGAAAGGGCAAAGGATAAAACCCTGAAAATTGCTAACATATAAGGAACAAGGAAAAGAATGGTAGTTTATAAAAGAAACAGAAAAAGATCAGGCAAAGAGGTAATTTGAAAATTAGTAGTCATTTTATGTACTCCTTCACAATCAAACCATACATATTATTCTTTTTCCTCAAATTCCCTAAAAACACAAAGCTATCTCCAGACCAATTTCAAAGATTTACAATTAGACCCTTAGTAAAAGAAAATATTGAAAAGATAAGGTAGAGTTCTGGGACTATTTATGGTTTCATACAAATATGTATATATAGGAACAAATTATATACTTAGGTCTATAAGTCCTCAATAAAAGTTTGTTTTTCAGAGAAAGAACTAATAGGTATATATTGAAAGGCTATTTAGTATTGAGAAGGCTAATAAAGAGGTGAAAGAGATACATTCTTGAAAAGGCAATACATTAAATGATAGTGAAAAGTGTGAAACTGGCTAAAATTAAAAGCTGAGATATGTGATACAAGCTGAGTTTGTGCTACCAGAATATAGAGGAAATAAAAATCAATGAAAGCCAGAGAGGTCAGGAAGGTGGGATTTGAATTAATCATAACTGGTTACGATTTTTAGTCTTGTCACCTTTTTTTTTTTATCACTTCAAATTTGAATTGAGCCAGGTTAGTCTTGTTTTAAAATCACTGTAGCTTTTTGAGTTGGGGAGTAAGGTCTCTTTGGGAAGGCTGTTCTAAAAGGTGGGTTGGAGGATGAGTTGACTGGAGAAATATCTGGGTATAGTGATTAGTCTAGCTAGTACCTTATTTCTCAAATTTTAGTAGTGGTAAAATTAGTGGATCTATAGATTCATTTTAATGTGAATAATTCTTTTGGGTCTTTGGTAATTGAGTTAAAACTATGTTTAATGTATTGTTACTTAAACATCAACAAATATAAAAATAGGCATAAACTTCTTTAACAACTTTAATAAAACCATGGAACAGAAAAATTAATGTTAATATGTCTACTGATGCTAGTTTTTTAAAAAGATTTATGCATTTATTTTAGAGAAAGAGAGAGAGTGGGGGAGGGACAGAAAGAAAGGGAGAGAAAAATTAAAGCAGATTCTGCACTGAATGCAGAGCTTAACTGGGGACTTGATCTCACAACCCTGAGATCATGACCTGAGGTGAAACCAAGAATCAGATGCTTCACCAATTGCACCACTCAGGCATCCCAACACTAGATTTTATAGTAGAAAGATTCAGATTTGTATCTAGTTATAGATGTAAAGTTATATCTAGTTATATATTTAACCTCATTGATACTAATGCAGGGTCTCTGTTGTAGAAGTAGACTGAAAAAAATGATATTAATAATTTTAAGACTTTCTTGTCTTTCTCAGGATCATCAGACACCACATTGAATAAAAACTCTGGTTTTGAGCAATTCTCAAATTCCAGTTTTAATAAGGTGTCAACCTGGTAATTTTGTAAAGTTGCCTTGCTCACATGAAGATAAAGCTAGGACTGAAATTTTTATAATATGGATATCTAATCTATTTATTGCTAGAACTAGGAGTGGAAAAAATCATTCATTTACCCCTCTAAAGATAGCTAATAGACAATTGCAAGTTGCTCTACAAAGAACACATTCTCATTGTACCTCTACCTACATCATGAAGATAGCATTGACTTCCTTGTCTTAGGTCTTTATATATCCAGTTACCTGTGCCATGGTGTAAAATAGTATCATACTCTGCGATGACTTAACTCTGAAAAGTTTTCTTTATTGATATAATTGTGAAAATTTCATTAGTTCAGTATACCATGATGTTGCTTGGTTTCCATGTAATAAACAAACAAACAAATGTATATATCCATGAGCGATACGCTAGTTACTTATAAGGTGATAATATCGAATATACTTAGGTCAACATTTCTTACATAAAAAGGAATTCACAAAACTTTAAATATACCTTGCATTAGGAAATAATGGCCTAGTAAGCTTTATTGACTATTTTTTAAATGAGGTTGACCCCAACCTTAAGAATTGCATCATGTAATTCATGTCTTTGTTATATTGACCTCTTTTGGAGCAGAAACTTATTCAGGACACCCCAAGGATCAATGGGTTTCACTTCTTTCTGTGTTTCTGTTCATTCTTCTCTATTTCTCTTTCAACCTGTTTATTACCCTAGTGAGTAGTGCCTTTAATAACAAGGTTTGTCATGTGTTACTAGCCAGCCTATGAATTAGCCGCCATTGAAGGGGTCAGATGCGCATCATTTTCAATTCAGTGGACTCTTTTGAAGAAAAAAAAAAAGCCTATTCAGTGCTGCTTCCCTAAATAAAAAGCTACGAAAATGACAGTTTAAGCTAGAAGTTGTTTTGGGTATGTCAGATACAATGACCTGAGAAAAGTATTTTTGCTCTATAAAAATATCCCCTCTTTCATGGTCATGGGAAATATATAAAAAAATAGTATAAGTTATATTTATTGCCTCCCCTTACTCCTCAACCTTTTGTAATATGGCTTCTCCCCCCACCCCATTTTACTGAAACTGCTCTCATTATGGTCTCTAATGATGTTCATATTTCTGATAGAAAGCTGATAGTTTTCTTTTTTTTAAAAAGGGATTTTATTTATTTACTAGAGAGAGAGAGAACATAAGCAAGGGGGAGCGGCAGGCAGAGGGAGAGGGAGAAGCAGAGCTCCATCCCAGGACCCTGGGATCATGACCTGAACTGAAGGCAGATGCTTAACTGACTGAGCCACCAGGTACCTCTAAAGCTGATAGTTTTCAATTTTTATTCTATTGCATCTTTCTACAGAATTTTATACTATTGCTTATTGCATTTTTCAAACTATTTGCTCCTTTAGATTCCATAACATGTGCTCAAATGTTTCATTCTGTACCTCTCTGAATACTTGCTATTTTCTTCATGGACTTCTCTTTTTATGGTCATCTCTTAAAAATTAGTGTTTTCCAGGAAATGATCATCAGCCCATTGCTCTTCTCAGTCTACATA
The DNA here is from genome assembly GCF_048418805.1 of Vulpes vulpes. Taxonomy (NCBI): domain Eukaryota; kingdom Metazoa; phylum Chordata; class Mammalia; order Carnivora; family Canidae; genus Vulpes; species Vulpes vulpes. Next base: position 67,859,565 of record NC_132796.1, read on the forward strand.
CTTTCCTGAGTGACAGCTTCAATTACCATCTATATGATAAGTCTCCCAAGTCTCTCATACTCTTTCCAGACCTGTCCCATGATATTCAGCCTTGTAATATTTAACTGTCTGCTGGACAGCTCCACATAAATATCTTAAAGGAATCTCCAATTTTAAACATCCTGTATTGAACTCCTTACCTTCTCCTTGAGTGCAACTCCACCTGTATACCCTATCTTAGTTGATGGAACCACCATTTTTCCCAAATGCATAAACTAGAAAATTTAGAATTATTTTGAACTCTTTATTCTCCATATTCAATTAATCCTTAATTCTTGTCTTGTGACCCTTAATCCCCCCACAACATGATCACCAAATTGAATTATCTTAACAATTCCACTCTCTATTGTACATGTAAACTACAAGAGACATAAGGAGACCATCCATTATCTGGATGTTACTTCTCTATCCTCAGAGCCCATAGTCTTCTATTTTTAATCAACACTGATTTGCTTGTAGTCATACGTTTTTCATCTTTTCTCTCCCATTCCTTACAGTGTCTCCTTTGCTTGTAATGTACTTTTCACTCAGGCTAATTCACCCTCAACCTTTAAGAATCAGTTAAGACATTACCTTCTTTAGAAAGGCTCTCCAGAGATGCTTCCCTTAAAGCTGGCTAAGTATTCTTTTTCTGTGCTCCTAAAGAATATACCCCTTATCATAGTACTCACTATAACTATATTCTGTTTACATGCTACCTCCCATGTAAGTGAAATCATCTTGAGAGAAATGGCTGAGACTTTTCATTTTTATATCAGAGATATAATATAATCTAGGTTCTAAAACTAACTCACTGATAGCTGTGTAACCAACTACAGAAGAAGCCCTAACATTTCATCAGACAAACTTTTACATGAAAAGGCCACAATCACTCCATACAATCTGTCTTGAAAGAAGAAACTGGCTCATTTATCTCTGGCACTATGCGATGCATGTAGTCACCTTTCAAGAAAGGATTACTGAAATAAACTTCAGGCCTGTTTTTGGGCAAAGGGAAATATACTTGACATGGAAATAGACCCTGGTTATGACGGTTAAGACTCCCTCTTTAAAAAAAAAAAAAAAGACTCCCTCTTTCCAGTGAATACGTCTACTCAGGAAACCAAGTTAAAGGTCATTGGATTACCTTTAGAAAAAAAAAATGAGTCACCAGTTTTACTAGATACATCATTCAAACCAGGCTAGAATCTCTAGAAATAATCTCTTTCCACAGATCTGTCTAGACTACTGGAATTCTAAAGCAGAGAAGTAATAGAAAGCAGCCTGGCAATATTTCCCTACCCACTGGATGACAATAAGAAAAATAAATAAATTATTATAAAAGATTTTCATTGCTTCCCAAGGGCATAAAAATATCCCAGCTCATGATATCTTGTGAAATAAATAAAAATTCTGAACATTGATAAATTCTGATTTCCTAACTGGTCTTTATTAAGTTTTTGTTTTTATAGGCTAATCTGGAAAAGACTTTCATAAACATGTTTGATTCTTTCTCACTGTCCCAAAAGTGACTAAAACATGTCATCATCTCCACAATGAGGCTGTCTAGACTTTTAAAAACATAATAAGATCTTGATGCTGAAATGAAATCTTTACACTGTGACTCTTATAATATCAAATATAAATTTAGTCTGTATCAGGTGCCATTCTGATCCTTTTGCATTATTGCCTCATTTAATCCTTGTAATTATTCTTTTAAGTAGTCTCTAAATATTATTTTCATGTTCACAAATGAGAAAGTTTATGAAAACATAGCTATTAAGTGAAAGAACAAAGATTTGAATTTCTATCTGTAATGTAAAAGTGTGGATAACTATTAGAGATAGAAACCACTTTTTGTTTGGGCACCCTTGACCAATTCTTATTTGTGTATATGTGTGTTTAATGTCTATCAAGAGATTAAAATATGGGCCAAGTAATTCTGTTAATACTCCACAATGTAAGTACGATTATTATCATCACTTTGCAGAAGAGGAAACTGATGCTTAGAAAAATTCATTTTGCAAATACATAAATACATAGGTGCATTCTATTACAAAAACTGTCTAGTAATATGCATTAATAAGCTCAAAGACTACATATACCAGTTAGCTTAATTTTATTCCATCATTATATCTTGCATCAGTACAAATGGTGGTAAGAAAGAGTATAATGCCTTATGCCAAGACTCCTCTCTCCACCCCCACACAATAACCAGGAAAAATAACCCAAAATGCATGTCTTGTTGAAAATGGGTCAGTATTATTTACCATCAAAGGACAAACTTATTTTAATTTCTCATTTATAGGTAACATGTTGCTGCTGCAAAGCAATCTTTAAGTCCATTTGATTTTGCCATTGAATTAAAATTCTATAAAGGCTGTCATGACATACCTCCTTATCTTTCTGAATTTTTACTCATCTTTTTGGAAAAGGACAGTATCTAGGTTTACTTCTTAAGAGTAGAACTTTTAGAATTTTTAATCTAAAATTCATGAAATACTTTTATAAAAAAAGTATGGGGATGGGGTGATGGGCACTGAGGAGGGCACTTGACAGGATGAGAACTGAGTGTTATACTAATGTTGGAATAGAACTAGGTCAGCATATCAGCAACAGAGCACAGGCAGATCATAAACAATTGCCACAGAAAATGACAGAGTATTGTCCATCATATAATCAAAGTTAGAGAAATGGCTGATACCTAATAATCTTAGTCATAGGGATCTATGTCACACATAGAGTAGAAAGGCACAGAGATGACAGATGGTAGGAATGAATTGACCTTGTATCCACATTGTCATTTCAAAGCTACTTTATTTGCACCAACCCACATGGTTGCTCAAACTCTCATCCTTGCCATGTACTCTTGGCCCAGGTCACTGCAATCTGTATATGCCTTAATCAGCTCTTCTCCTGCCACTCTTGATAGTGCTATCTAGTCTTCAACAAAAGAACCTAACTAGATGATTCCAAAGAGCCCCATTTCTGCTGGGTGTTTTTTTCTTCCTGGTTTTTGGGTTGTTTTTTTAAACAGAACAACTGTATTTATAAACAATTCAGGATTGTTTTTTAAATTTAAAATCACGTGTTTATGGAAACAACTATCACTACAAATCTGGCCAATTCAATATATATCCTTTTACTATTTTCTTCCTTTCCTAGAAAAAAAATATTAAATACATATAGGCATTCTGATTCCCCTTTATACATCCATTGCTTTGTTAATCTGTTAAATAGTTCAGGAATGAGAATTCATTTTTTTCTAATCAAAAATTTGCAGCTTTCTATTTCTTCTTGGTAAGATCCCACATATTTTTAAAAACCTAATTGGGATAAAGTTTTCCCTGGCCTCCAACTCCTGCACTCAAGAGATTATGATTTTTCTCTGCTCTGAACTGCCATCATACTTAAACTGTAATAGATGCTATAAAATACACATAGTTTTATGTTATAGCTATTTGTACATTTATCCTTTCCTCTCTAATAACTTATAAGGGTGTCTATTATGGTGCTCTGCAGATAGTGTATGCAGTAAAAATTTGTAGGTGGATGGAAGGAAAGGAAGGAGGGAAGGAGGGGGAAAAGATTTCCTTTCCTTTCTCTATATTAATGGCAAATTATATTCCCTGTTTGTTAAGCACTGTAGTAGAAGGTGAATTGAAGGGTCGGTTCCTGATTCATTGCTAATAATTGGATGATTACTTAATCAACAGACATTTTTTAAGAAATTGCTATCTGTAAAGACATTTTTTGAGAAATTGCTATGTGTAAAACACTATGAAAGACACCTGAGCAGCTGTGTTATCATTTGTTTGGTCTATATTGGTTTATCCTTCAATGTAAGTTTCACATATATGATTTTCTTGGGGATTTTTCCAATTACTTTCTTTTTTTTTTTTTATTTCTAATTAATTTTTATTGGTGTTCAATTTACCAACATACAGAAAAACACCCAGTGCTCATCCCGTCAAGTGTCCACCTCAGTGCCCGTCACCCATTCCCCTCCAACACCCGCCCTCCTCCCCCCTTCCACCACCCCTAGTTCGTTTCCCCGAGTTAGGAGTCTTTATGTTCTGTCTCCCTTCCTGATATTTCCCAACATTTCTTCTCCCTTCCTTTATATTCCCTTTCACTATTATTTATATTCCCCAAATGAATGAGAACATACACTGCTTGTCCTTCTCCGATTGACTTATTTCACTCAGCATAATACCCTCCAATTACTTTCTAACACTAGTCATATTTTTATATGTTGCCTTTCTCCATATTTTTCCAGATATATAGGCATCATTATCAGATTTTCAACCTCATAGAAAGAAAATGTGTCTTAGAGTCTAATTGTATATCCTAGTAAAGAAGCAAGCATAATGCATAGCTAATGTACTAAACCAAGGACATTAAAAAAATCTATTCACTAGGTTTGACACTGAGCCCAAAGATAATCAATAGCAAGGTCTGTGGCACTTGAAATACTGAACAATACACTGATTTTTTTTCTGAGCCACATTTTTGTAAAATCCTTTGAAATACTCAAGTTATCAGTTATGTAAATGCTAGTCATTTAAAATTCCAAGGAGATTGGTATATATGTTATGAAAATACCACATTTATGGAAGACTCCTAACTCTGGGAAACGAACTAGGGGTGGTGGAAGGGGAGGAGGGCGGGAGGTTGGGCGACTGGGTGGCGGGTACTGAGGGGGGCACTTGACAGGATGAGCACTGGGTGTTATCTGTATGTTGGCAAATTGAACACCAATAAAAAAAATTTATTATTAAAAAAAAAGAAAATACCATGTTTATGATAGGTAAAAGTAAGTATTGCATAGTTCCCACATTTGTAGCTTAACGTGGACTAAGTTTTTAATGCCTTGAAATAATATTATTGTACTCAGTGGTTTTACTTTTATCACACACTTCAATCTTTCTAAAGTTGCTATAATTGAATTTGCTTGATAATGTACCTTTATATTACTATAAGACTTGATAGTTTGCAAAATATGAAGTTCATAATAGAGATAGAGAATAGAGTTACTACCTGGCAGGGAGGATAAGAAGAAAGTGAAATATAGAAAAGTGATTTAATCTCACTACTGCAGTATTGTAAAATATAATTTGTTTTTCCCCTAGCACAGCAGAGTTTCATGGTGATAACTACTGAATTAATAAATCCATTGCAACTATTCAGACTTTTCCTTTAATAACATAATGAATGCTGAGCATTAAGAAGAGAAAAGGAGACATATTCTTTGTACAGATGTTACCCCTCACAGATCTATATCCCTAAGCATAGGAAAAATACCAACATCATACCCTGAGCAATAGCAAAATGAAAATCATTTGTTGGGAAATATCAGGAAGGGAGACAGAACATAAAGACTCCTAACTCGGGGAAACGAACTAGGGGTGGTGGAAGGGGGGAGGAGGGCGGGTGTTGGAGGGGAATGGGTGACGGGCACTGAGGTGGACACTTGACGGGATGAGCACTGGGTGTTTTTCTGTATGTTGGTAAATTGAACACCAATAAAAATTAATATAAAAAAAAAAAAAGAAAATCATTTGTGCATCTCAATTAGAATCACTGTATTTCCCACACAAAAACACACTATTTCCTGGAACACATTTGCTTATTTTCCAATTGGAAAGACATTTAAGGGTCTATTTTGTTATCATTACATATGCTTAACTCCAATTATATTTAATGGGAGTTGTGTAACTATAGTCACAGTAGCCTCTGAACTACTTTAATATTATTGCTTTTCATTACCATTCTCATTAAAATAGCTTTTCATCTCTTCTCACAAAATTGACTACCACAGTATTCTGGGTTTCTCTTTTCTTTGCATGCATTTATTTGCATGTGGTGAAGGATATAGATTACACGACATGATCTGATTCTAGCTTTAAGAACATTATGATGTCATTGAGATTAGAATAGGGCTAGAACTCTTTAATTTTTAAGTAGAGGCAATTTATTGGCTTCTAGACATCTATTTTTGCACAGTGACCTATATATACAATTTTGCTGGGATAAACTAAATTGTTATAGTTTAATACCAGTGGTATCTGGTAGAAGCCAAATTTTTAAAATATAACATATATGAGAAAATTAGGTTTACAAAACTTGAAGCACTAGACTTTATCAACAGCCAACAAAACTATATCCTTAATTCCAATTCAAAATTTTGACAAGGCAAAAATAATAATAGGCATATTAGAAGATCTTTTATATAATTGGTTTTGCTCTTTTCCTTAGTGCTGGCCTATACTGTATTTCCAGAAGCAAAGTGGTCAGCTGGATCAGAAAGACAGAGAAAGAGGTTTGCTAAGTCTTTAGGAAAATGAGGAACCCGAGGAGAACTCTTAAAAACATCAGTAGGGACTTTAGAGTCACTTGACTCATTGACACTCAACAAATAGACATCTGCCTATCCTTACTAAGATAGCCTAGTTAGTACTCATTGGGTTTATTTTTAAAGCTGTGTTGTTTTCAAGATGTATGATTATAAGATGATACAGAGTTCTAAAATGTTTCCTAAAAATACATAGTTGAAAAGAAAATATAAATTATGGAAGATTATCTCTACCAGATATTAAAATATACTACGAATGAAATCAGAAGCTATTCCACAAAAATAGTTTGAAAGATGTTTAGGTCAATGGAACAGAAATATACACTAGTATAGATAATTTAACATATGAAAAGAGGTATCATGAATCAGTGTAGAAATTCTGATTACTCAACAAAGGGTGCTGGAAAACCCATTTTCTCTCTGCAAGAATAAAAAAAAAAACAACAAATCAATGTGGAAACTTTCCTGACATTGTACAACAAAATAAATTATAGATTATTTAAATAGATAAATGTGGAAAAAAAAACAAACCTTACAAAACAAGATGAGACAGTTGAATGTTAATCAGGTGTTTCTGGCTAGAGAAAAGCTTTCTAAACTTAAAAGTAAAGGAACAGATCACAGTGTAAAAGATCAATAGATTTAGCTACATAAAAAGAATAAAAATGAGTTCCAGTCTGAGATGGTGTTGTTCAAAAACCCTGAACTACCTCCTGCACAGACACACTGAATCTACATAATTACATATAAAGCAATTCCTACTGAAGAACTGAAGGCTGACTGAACAACCTGTGCACAACAAAAGATAAAGGGACCACATAGAGAGATGGAGTAATGGTAATCATGAGAACCCCACCCCTGATGCTGCAAACTGCAGTGGGGAGGGATAGTACTGAGGGACTGGGAGAGGATTCCTCCACCCTAGGGCAGAGAACAAAAGCTGCAGTTTAAAAAAGGAAAGTAAAGCATAAAGGAGCCAGACCTAGAGCATCTGCCAAATGGCAGGGAAGCTGCTAGAATTCTCTCTAGGGTCAGAGTTGCTGGCAAGTGCCATTGTTTACATTTCCTCTCCACTTTGATAGTACAGACAGTAGCACGGTCCAGGTGCCCTAGCCAGCCTCCCACCTCAGTGAGTCCTGTGCCACTAGCCCTCATTAGCCCCAGCCATACTCCCAAGGTGGTCTCAGTGAAGCACATCTGGGAAACCAAAGGCCTGCATCCAGTTCAGCTCCAGAGGACTCACCAGGGTACCCCATGCATGGAGCATATGAGGACATCCTAGCCAGGGACCCTCCCTGTCCCACCGCATTCATTGCACTAAGACATCCTGGCCTTTGCCCACCTAAGCTCCACCCATCCCACCAGGGCACACCCTGCATGGAGCATCCCAGAACCAGAACCACCTAGCTCATTCCCTCCTCAGCTCCTGCTGTCTAGCCGGGGAGCCTCCTAGACAGAACTTCTCAGTACCTCCTGGCTCATGCCTGCTTCTGCTCCAGTCATCTTGCCAGGGTGCCCCCTAAGAGGAATACCCCAGGAGCCCCAGCTTGCACTTGCTTTGGCTCCAGCTCTCCCACCAAGATGTGCTCTGTGTAGAGAGCTTTGGAACCCCGAGCCCACTTCAGCTCCAACCATCCCACTAGGGTGGCCCCAGTGCAGTGCCTCAGGACCCCCAATCAGTGCCTGCTACAGCTCCAGCCAACCAACTAAAGCAAAGGACACACAGAGATGCTCCTACACAAGGCCCTTCCTTTAAGACTAAGATACATAGCTGTTCTATGTAATTCATAGAAACAAAGGCAGGAAGTTTAACAAAACGAGAAGACAGAGGAATATACTACAAATGAAAGAACAAGACAAAACGTCAAAAAAATAACTACATGAAATGGAGCTAAGCAGTCTACCTAATAAAGAGTTCAAAGCAATGGTCCTAAAGATGCTCACTGGACTTGAGAGAAGAGTAGATGAACTCAGTGAGAACTTCAACAAAAAAGAAAATATAAAAAAGAACTAATCAGAGTTGAAGAATATAATAAATGAAAAACACACTAGAGGGAATGCACAGCTGATTGGAGTATGCAGAAGAAGAGCTCAGTGATCTGGAAGACAGGGTAATAGAAAGCACCCAAACTGACAGCAAAAATTAAAAATAATTTTAAAAAATTAGTACAGGTTAAGGGAACTCTGTGACAGCATTAAGTGTACAAACAGTCACATTATAGGGGTCCTAGAGGGAGATTAAAGGAATAAAAGGGGCAGAAAGCTTATTTGAAAAATTAATAGCTGAAAACTTCCCTACCTGGGGAAGGAAACACATCCAGGTCCAAAAATCACAGAGAAACCCCCAAACAAGATGAACCCAAGGATCTCCACACCAAGACATATAATAATTAGAACATCGAAGATTCAAGCTAAAGAGAGAATCATAAAATCAGCAAGAAAAAGCAACTAATTCATATAAAGGAAATCCCATATGGCTTTCAGATGATTTTTCAGCAGAAACTCTGCAGTCCAGAAGAAAATGATATGATATTCAAAACGCTGAAAGGAAAAAACCTACAGCCACAAATGCTCTACCTGGCAAGGTTATCATTCACAATTGAAGGAGAGATAGTTTCTCAGACAAACAAAACTGAGACTTCATCACCACTAAATTGGCTTTTACAAGAAATGTTAAAGGGACTTCTTTAAGAGGAAAGGAAAAGGCCATAATTAGAAAAAAAATTATGAAAGGAAAAAATTTCACAAGTAAAAGCAAACATAAAGGTAGTAGATCAGTCACTTAAAAAGCTAGTATAAAGGCTAAAAGATAAAAGTAGTAAAATTAATTTTATCTAAAAACTAGTTAAAGGACTCACAAGTAAAAAGATATAAAATATGACTTATACAGAAAACATGGAGGGGAAATAAAAATATAGTGCTTTTAGATGGTGTTTGAGCTTAAGCAACCAACAACTTAACATAGACTGCTTTATACTTAAGATCTTATAAATGAACCTCATGATAGCCAAAAAGCTATAATAGGTATGAAAAAGAGAAAGAGAGAGAGAAATCCAAGCATAAGACTATAGAAAGTCATCAATCACAAGGAAAGAGAGCAAGAAAAGAAAGGAACAGAGAAGAAATTCAAAAATAATCAGTCAACAATTAACAGAAGGTCAGTAGTACATACCTATCTATAATTACTTTAAATATTAATGATCTGAATGCTCCAATCAAAAGACATAGGGTAAAATAATGGATACAAAACCCCCACTTATTTATATGCTACCTACAAAAGATTCACTTCAGACCTAAAGACACATACAGACTGAAAGTGAAGGGATAGAGAAAGATCTTTCATGCAAATGAAAGCCAAAAAATGGAGTAGTAATACTTATATCAGAAAAAATAGAATTTGAGGACATCTTGGTGGCTCAGTGGTTGAGCATTTGCCTTTGACTCAGGGTGTGATCCCGGGGTTCCAGGATCAAGTCCTGCATCGGGCTTCCTGCATGGAGCCTGCTTATCCCTCTGCCTGTGACTGCCTCTCTCTCTGTGTTTCTCATGAATAAATAAATAAAATCTTTTTAAAAAGAAAAAAATAGAATTTAAAACAAGGACTATAAGAAGAGACAAAGATGGACATTACATAATGGTAAAGAGGTCAATCCAACAAGA